>NC_047145.1:20385263-20688359 GCF_009829125.3 Periophthalmus magnuspinnatus | reverse complement strand
ATAGACTGGCGCGTTGTTTGATTTGCGGCCTGTCTGGAGCCCTGCGCACTTGTTTACCATTCGTCGTCACTAATGGCTCACTTACTCTCAAAGACCCATAACGTCAGAAGTAGATAAATATCGGCTTTAAAACGAAACTGTTTAACGTCATAAAAGTTCATTCAATTCATGATGCGAGCGTGTATATAACGCCGTAAAGTTGTAAATGAAAACTAAAGGCTAATTCTCTTCATTGGGGCATCTGTTTGTGGGATACACAGTGTTCTGCCTTGTTAAAAGCTGAAATGGATGGCGGACATAACAATACAAGTTTGGCACAAGAGGAAAACGGTAATAACTTGACATCTGTGCTCTTGTGGCTGTGCAGCTGGTAATGGTGATCAGGACAGTGGAGTTTGGCCTGTGGGTTCAAAAAATGAGGTCTCTTAATGAAGGTTTTCCAAAACTTTCAGAGCAAGACACTGACATACGCCTCACTCTCGACATAAAGGCGAGGTTTTTGTGAAATTCTGAGTATTAGCGTGCATTGTGTCCTGCGTCCTGATTGGCTGTTGGACTGTAGACCATTGTCCATCAGTCTCCTCCGTGCCGTGTCTCCTGTACAGCACAGAATCCGTTCGGACAAATTTACATGAGGGACCAGTGTAATTCATAGAGCGGTAAGAAACACTGACCCACAGATGAATGCTGTTGTTGTGTCATTGGGCAAGACACTTAACCCACCTCGCCCCCAGTGTTTGCGTACATTTGTGTATGAATGTGTGAATGGGTGAGTGGTTCCTTTTTTTTTCCAATTATATCTTCAAATTGAGGTGGGATTTGTTGAAGCCTCATGATAATTTAGATTTTTATCACGATTCATGTTAAAAAAAATGAATTTGGGGTAAATATAAGTAACTATAACTTAACTTTTTACTATATCTTTATTTACACTATCAGTCAAAAGTTTAATTCACTGTTTTTTTGTTTATTTTTACTACTTCTTACATTTTATACACATTCAGAAATCATCAAATATATAAAGCAACATATATGTAAAATCAGTATCTTTATTTTGCCTCGACAAAGTAACTAAAGTCATCTGCATCCAAGAGAAGATTAATGATAATGAGATGCTAGTTTGACCCAAATACCATTTTGTCACAGGAATGAGATCACAGTTTGATTTCTTTCCCCACATTCCCTTAAACACAGCACTTTCTTTAAGTCATCTCGCAACCCTCAGCTCAGACCCTCACTTTGGGAACCCCCATCTTTATAGATTCTGTTGGAATTCTTGATTTGAGCATTAAAAAGTCCTATATTGCGCAAAAGTGACGTCTCTCGTGAGCTTTAATTCGTGTTATAATGTTGTTACCGCCTCAAAAACAGACCTGGAATTGTGTTTAGTTTCATTCACACATGTTTGATTAACACTTTATTATTAGTCTGTTGCATCTCGAAACCTCAAAATGCTCTGTTCAACTCCAGTTCTGTTTGTGATGAGGAAACATTATAACATAGATCAGACAACAGCGTAATATTGGCTTTTTAAAATAGTCAGTGCGAAACAATATGAGCGGTACTATAATAGACAAGCAGACATAATGTTACGTCTAAAGAGTAAATCAGACAGCGCACACAATCCTGTTTCCACATCAAACGGCGACTGTGTTTGAGAAGCAAATGAAACGGATTTAAACCCCCAATTCAATCAGTTCATTATTCCGTCTTGTGCCAAAGTCGGGGGGGATGCACTATTGACAAACCCTGTCCCAATAGTGTGTTGTCTATTAAACCCACACACCAATTTCCCGCTTTCTCGCCGTCTTCCAGCTCACGAGCGGGAGAATAAGACGCCTTTTATCGATTATTTAAATGGGTACAATTAATGCTGGGGAAAAAAAACGGAGCAAAGGTCCTGGCAGATTTGCTCGCTGTAAGCCTTATTTACCGCAGAGAAAATCCTTTTTGTATTTCGTGTGCACATGCCAATCACTTAAAGCCAGTCGAGCACAAAGGAACGTGTGACTCGGATATAAAATTGGACCTCTTCAAACAAAACCGCCACCCGTCATTTCCCTGTAACCTGCATCGCGTAATTAAAACCCTGATAAGTGAAGCATCTCTTTTTAATGAGTCTACATGGGCCCCTATTTATGAAGGGACACGCCGCCATGGACACAGGTGGGACACATAATCCACTGGAGTGTGTACTGCAGACTAATTGCCACGAGCCATAACGCCATTTTAGATATTTCAACGCCGGTGACCGTTTACGCACGTGAACCCCGAGCCGTTTGTGAGACTAATTGGACACTGCTGACAAAACAGGTGAAGATAGTTTTGCCAACAGGTAACGTAGCAAAGAAATATGATATAATAATGCACTGGTTTAGGTTTTTTTTTTATTTATTCAGTTGAAGGAAAACAAAAATTTGAAACTTTACTTTGGTCAGTAACTTTTTATTCAGTCAAAAGTTTGGACACGCCCTCTCATTCAGTGTTTTTTTCTTTATTTTTACAACTTTCTACATTGTATATATGGAGTTACTCTGCCTGGCCAAACAAAAAAACAAAAACAAAATAGTCGCCACCTGGATTTAACTAAGCAAACAGTTACAAGCCTCCTATTGGATAATTACTGTGGTGATTATCTTTCAGATGCAACAAGTTATTTAATCCCAACTGGTGCAATGAGTTTCTTCTCATTTCTTAAACAACCAGGTCAAAAGACGCATCCCGTAGTAGTGGAAAAGACGTTAGTTTGTTTAAAAAGGGTCAAATCATTGGCATCAAGCAGAGAAAACATCTAAAGAAATTGCAGAAACTACTAAAATTGGGTTAAGAACTGTCCAATGCATTATTAAAAACTGGAAGGATTTAAAAAAAAAAAAAAAAAAAAAAGATCGTGATCGGTGACACAGAAACATGACAGTAGAACTCAGGCCTGTGTTTAATAGTGAAAATAAGAGCATTTTTTAAAGGCAGTCCAATGAAATATTAGTGCGTGTGACCTTTTTTTTAAGTTTTTTTTTAGTGGCGACTGTTTTTTGTTGGCTCGGCAGTGTATAAAGCAAAGAGAAAAAAAAAATCCTTTCCATTCCATAATTCCATATATCCTGCAGCCGCTCTGCCCCCCAGCTCTGGAACTCTCTCCCTCCTGATCTCCGCGCCTTAGATTCTCTTCCACTCTTCAAATCCAGACTGAAAACTCACCTGTTCAGACTGTCCTACCTCTTGTAACCAATCACACATCTTTTGTCAATCAGTTTTTTGTCATGTTTTATTGTATTTGTATGTTTTTATCTAATTTTATCTTGTTCAGTGTCCTTAGGTGTTTTGAAAGGCACTTATAAATGAAATGCATTATTATTATTATGTCTTCTCTCTTTCTCTATATATATACATGTAGAACAGGGGTCACCAACGTGGTACCCGCGGTCACCAGGTCGCCCCCACCACGGCCTACGTGAGGCACCCACAACCCGGTTCTAAAAAGAGCACAACTCGATAGTGAACTGCATCTAATTTATTTTTTATTTTTTAATCACCCTTGCATTTATATAGATTTAAAAATGACAATATCTTAAAAAGAAGCTCATTAAACATGACGTTTAGATAAGTTAAGGTGAACTCTGACCTACTTAGTTCAAAGGTCAGTATTGTGCGTGTGACAAAACGATGCTCGTGGATCGTTAGCTAGCGGGCGTATCAAACCGTTAGCCCTTCGCATGACTCGGTAACAAATAAAGTAGCTCTCAGTTTCAAAAAGGTTGGTGACCCCTGATGTAGAATGTAGTAAAAAAAACATAAAGAAGTTAAAATGAATGTGATGATGTGTCCAAAGTGTATATTTAAACAACACCAGTTCAAGTTTTGGACACAACCTCTCAATCAAAGTTTTTTTCTTTTATTTTTACTACTTTCTACATTGTATATCCAGACAGAAGACATCAAATATATGAAGCAAGATGTAGGAAATTATGTAGCAAAGACAAAAAGTGAATGAACTCTACTAAATGTCTGTGTAATCCCTCAGTCGTCCACGTCTGATTTAACGTAAAAGCCAAAGTTTACTCTGTCAACTGGACAAAAAGTTATAGAAAACTCAAAACACCTACAGTTTACAGTTTCAGTTTGTAGACTAGATCTTTTGAACTACAATAAGTGAAAGCTTTTATACCTATTTTTGTAACTAAACTACAGCCCGCAGGTCATCAGACTCTCAACTCTCAAGAACAGAGTCAAACGTATGGACTACCTGTTATGGGAGTCTTGTTTTTTTCTTTCTTTCTTTTTACTTACCTTTGTACAATGACATGTAACAACTGAAACAAAGACAAACAGTTAAAACATAACAATTACTGCTCCTGCTTGTGGATAACGACTAAGTGTAAATTAATAACTTCTTACATATAAACCACTTCTGTCACTTAAACCTTCAGATTGCGATGTCAGTGAACATTATAATAAGTTTGCACTGTGCCTGAGTCATACTTAACATATTCATACACCTCCTGATGGGTGTTTTTCACACCTAGAGAAACATCTTCACTCCTGCAACTTTTTTGTCCAGTTGACAGATTTAACTTTGGCTTTTGCTATAACTCTGCTAAATATTTTTCGACAGAGCAAACGGTGGATACTTTGAGGATTTGAAAATGAAATATAAACCGTTATTTGCCGTTTTTCTTTGCCACGTAGTTCCATATATCTTGCTTTATATATTTGACATCTTTTGTCTGTATTTAAAATGTAAAAAGTACTAAAAATAAAGGGAATGCGAGAGTGTGTTCAAACGTCTGAGTGGTAGTGTAGAACAGTAGAACAGAACACTTTTTAAAATGTTCTAGATCAGTGTCTAAAGTGCGGCCCCGGTGCCAAATCCGGCCCCTCCGGGAAATTCATCATAACTTCAATTTATTTGGCTGACCTTACAAAATGCTCCGAGCGTGGATAAAGATACAGTGGCACAATCGCGTCTTTGCTAAATGAGTTTCACTGTTTAGTTCTTCTGTCTAACGCTCTCACTTTGTATACTTCCGTACGCAGCTACTGGTCACGTGATTATGTAAGTTTAAAGTCTGGACGGACCAGAACTGAGGTGGGACAAAGGACTTTTGACTGTTTAGCTTCACAAAAATGGAATACAGTGGTCCCTCATTTATCGTGGAGGTGTTTTTTACAATTATTCTGTATGTTTTTTGCTGTAAAACCCCTCACCACACACTTTATACACTTTTCCTCACACAGGCGTTAACATTTTCTCACATTTCTCTCTCGTTTAAACTCTCTCAAAGTTCAAAACCTTCGTAGGCGTCTTTGTCGGTGCAGAACGTTTCATCGACATTGTGGGTTTTGTCGGGGAGAAAACAAATCGCAAACGTACAGCACTTCAGAGTCACACTGCGATCCAACGTTTATGTAAATTTGGACAGAGGTCTGCAGTCCCTTAGCCAATCAGGACGCAGAACACAATGCACCTTCAGACGACGTAAAAAAGCATGTAAATTTGCGCTAAAATAATCCACGAAACGGAGAAACCGCGAAAGGTGAACCGCATTATAGTGAGGGACAACTGTATACTTCAAGGACATGCAAAATTCGACACTTTGGAACCACAAATCCAATTTAAAAATGCGGTGATAAACATTTATACTCACATCTGCTCCTGTTTTTAATGTTTTAAATGGACTCTCCAGGCTGGCGGTGCGATTTTAGCTCCCACAGATGAACGTTGTGTTGATTTGTGAGTGGTTTCTCGACGTAAAGCGCTTCGAGAGCCTTGAAAGTGGGAAAAAAAAGACATAAAAACATGACCATTTACCCTCATATCTGTTTTTCTCCTTGTGCGATCAGAAATGCCGGTACCAGACCAACCAGCCGAGCAGGAGAAGGGGGCTATGGTTCCCCCGGTGATGCCCTCCTCCAACGGGGACAGATCAGAGTCCGAGACCACCTCCTCAATCCTGGCCTCCGTCAAAGAGCAGGTAAGACACGCCCGTATGTGTTAAGTACTATGGGACACACTACATTGGATATAACGGCTAATTAGAAAGTTTCTCCTGTAGCTCTTGAAGTCGGTGCTATTAAAGGCTGATGGCGTGCCACTGTGCTGAAGTATTTAAAAGAAACTAGATTGATTGGTGTCAAGGGATTGTGAGTGTGTAATGGATGGAAATAATGGAGATTAGGGCGCACTAGCTGTAGCCAAGTAGACATAATTGAAAAAGTCATTTGAATCAAGACAATTACTCAACGTGGACTCTTGTAGCCCGAGCCTTTAGCGGGACAGAACGAGGTTTTAAAGGGTCAGAAGAGGCGAGGAAACAGAGGAGGGAAATGTATCGAAAAGCGTGTTATATCGCGATTGTACTGCCGTGGGAGGAGCTGGGGGAGGTGTCTGGGGTGAGGGAAGTCTGGGAGTCGTTGGTTGGATTAATGTCCGTGCAGCCCAGCTCTGGAAAAGAGGAAGAAAATGGTTGGATGGATTAAAATTGTTCCAAAATGAGAATATCAAGCTATGTAAATGTGATAAAGAGACATTAACTTTATATATTTATGGTTAATTTATGATTATTCAGGTTTGTGCAATAGTTGAACATTTAAAGGCACATTGTTAAAGGCACATTGTTAAAGGGCCCATATTACACTATTTTCTGATGTTCTAATGTTGTTTCCTCATCACAAACAGACCTGGAGTTGTGTTTTTTTGTTTCATTCACACATGTTTAACACACAAACCCTGTAGATTCAGGAGTTCTTCTCTCTTTTTGTGATCACATTTTTTTAAATTATTAAGTATTGATCTCATCTGGTTACAGTCTTATTGCTTTTTTTTTTTAATTCAAAACCCCACACCTCCCCACACACCCCCTTTTTGGGCATATACACAGAAAAAAAATAAATAAATAAAAATAAAACAATAAATAATTATAATAACAATAAATATACAATAAAGACAGAAAATAATAATAAAAAAATAAATACAAATAAATGTGCATATAGCAATGTAATAATAATAATAATAATAACAATAATAATAATTCCTTCCCTACAGTAACTACAAATTTCCTCCATCAAAAGACATGAGCAGAAATGGTATTATACATATTCATCACGTACTATATATAAAAAAGACTTCACACTCACACATGTTTAGATCTCCAAAGCTCAAAATGTTCTGTTCCACCTTGTGATGTCATCATGTGGCAATACAGGAAGTGCTCTACTGTGTTTTTAAACTCCACACACTTTGACTCGAACCATTTGGATGATTTCAGACCTGGAATTGACAATCTCTACGAAGATAAAAGGAGCTGTGAACTTGAAAACTACCACTTCATGACATCACAAGGTGGAGCAGAACATTTTGAGCTTTGGAGATGTTACAGACTAATAAACCAGGATTACTCTAACATGTTTAAATGAAAATAAACACTACTCCAGGTCTGTTTTTGATGAGGAAACAACATTATAACACGGCTTAAACCTCACAAGAGTCAATTTTGTGTAATATGGGACCTTTTAAATTGTATTGAAAATCATTATCAAGATAATGGAACAGTATTGAGTTATTACTAGTGCGATATGGAAAACACAATTTAATTTTATAGCTAAATACACATATTTCTGCTATTGCTGTGGGTAGTGACTAAATCAATACACGACTCTGTTTGTTTTCCAATATAAAGTTATCATCTGCACTGTCCCAGATCCCTAATGAGTAAACCTCGAGTTCATGCTAATTGCGTTTGGTGATTTGTGTGAGGCCTTGTTCCTCTGTGTATTTCTGTTTATTTAATTTTGCATCATCAAGGAACGTCTTATTATTTTTAGGTTTCATTTGGTAAATTACACTCACTTTCATTAAAAAACACCGACATTTTAGTTCCATTTCATTCACGCCGTAGCACTTGTCCCGGTCTGAACCCGCAACAAAACGCAGGTCTTCGAAAAAAGGACACATGACACAAATAGAAATGCGTCTTTGTGTTTTTCTTTTCTTTTGAAATCGTCCCCTTGAGTTAAACGTTTGAAGAAAAACAATCACCGGCTCAATCTCTGAAGCATATCACTCACTCACTTCTGATTTAGCCGGATCAGTCTAGGGTAATGGCTGCGTGACCTTCTACAAAAACATTTACCAGGCTCAAAACGATTAATGACAAATATTCCAAACACAACTCAGATATTTTGCGCGAAAATCGGCTCAGGTGTTTGTTTATTTGAATTAAAAAAGTGCGTTCTAATTATAGTTTTCCATAGCTTCGGTCTCTGTCTGCGTTTGTGCACTGACAGGAACAGTAACCAGGCAGACACACTCCCTCTGGGGCTCTTCATCTCCATATTATCCCACTTTGCCATTATGGTCACTGTCGAGGTGCAAATGCAGGACACATATGGCTGCTCTTCCCTGTGTAGTTCCTTTAGTACTGCATTTCTTTAGTATTAACAGCTAGACAATACATTTACTTAGTACTAAATTTATTCTGTTTATGAAAGAGTCCATTGTGAAAGATTAGCTTGTCGGCTAAATGGTAAATAGCCACAGTTTTATGCGGCGCTTTTCCACGTTTAAGACACTCAAAGCGCTTTTACATCAAGAAAAAACACTCAAACACTCACATGCGCATTCATACAGAAGTGTACGCAGACACTTGGAGGGGGGGGGGGGGGTTGGGTTAAGTGTCGTACCCAAGGACACAGCGATACTATTAAGTTCTTTTCATTGTTTGTATCGGTCTATTATGCTTCATGCGTGTCCCTGAATCGGTCACTTTCGCGATGTAATCCTGGCTGTGTGAGGACTTGCGGATGATTGGAGGATGGTTTTCCCAGCCCGGCAAATCCCGGGGCTCATCTACAGCCGCCTCACATCATTTAAGAGGATCCAGGACACCTCTTTTGTCATGTTATTTCAGCGGTAGTGACTCTGTGTTTGTTTGTCAAGATTTTGTTATGTGTTTGTAAAATTAGTTTCTTGGTTAAACTTGACCTTTGTTTCTTTTGTTTAAAACCTTTCAAGTACCTTTTGTTTAACCGTAGACTTTTATTCTTTTTAGCCATAAGGAAGTATCAGAATGTACTGCATTTTTTCACACAACTACCTCTATTTTCCATTAGTATTTTTCCTTTTCTTTTTCCTTTGCATCAAATAACTGACTGGGAAAATCCTCACGGGACCTGCGCTCTGATTGGTCGTGTTCGAGGGACAACGTAAGCTCATTACCGTAATGACTGTAAGAAATTTAAAGAGCCTCATGCTTCTACTTTGAGACGCCGTTTGAATTTACATGAAGCACAATTGGTTGAGAAGTTACGGTAATGGAAAGTCCACAATCTGCGACGAAAGCACCCGCCACAATAGGGTTAAATATTTTAGTTTCCTTTTGTTTAGTTTATCTTCTACAACCCTGTTCATTAATTTACTTCTTACCTTACCATTTTCCATCCTGTTTTTTTTCTCTTTTCTTTCTTCCTTGACCTTATTCGAGCTGGGTCATAACAAGCCTTCATCTGCGGGACCTAGAATCTCACCGCTAACCTGTGGGTCAGTGGATCTGACCGCGCGACCCACTGAGCTACTGTCAAATCTGACTAGAATGTTCAAAACGGGGGTGGACAGTATCAATGTCTCAAGAATATTTTGGGAGTTCCTGAAGAAATTTGCTAAAACCTGCCTCGGTTTAGGTTCAAGTATCTCCAGTTCAAAAGCAGAGAGGCCTATATTTCTAGTGAATATAATATAAGAGAAATCACATGTACAAATTATAGCCGTTAGCAACTATACGTGTATATTAAATGTTACATAGATTCAGTCGATTTTCAAGGTTTATTTTGGTTTGTTTTGTCGATTAAAGGCTTAAACCGATCGATGTGCCCTTTGTCTTTTACTTCCGACCTGCTTGTCTGATAGATTACACAGGCCTATTATTATTAGGTATAGGGTCTAGGGGTTGATAACAGTTGAATTGCTTGGGAAAGTGGGACTTATGCTTCAACTGCGATGTAAAAAAAGAGACTGTTGCTATGGAGATGTGAAGGTAAACGTCAGTCGGATTGGTCGGTACCTGTCTGCACATATACTATACTTTGCTGATTGAACAACATTTCCAGAAAGTGCAGGGTGCGCTATAGGGGTCTGGTCCTCCATGTTCTGCACTTATCATTATCTACTGTCAGAACATCTAACCAAGTGGAAAAAAGTGTCTCTTGAGTTCAGTACGTGCAGGTTCAGAGAGATTTCAGTGAAGACGTTTCCGAGAAAAAGCATCATTGTCTTCCTGCATGAGAAAATGACAATGATTATTTTGTAATGACGTGATATTTCGTGTTTAGTTCAGAGTTTGACCCCTTTTGTAACTTTATGTGTTATGTGCTGTGTCGATAAGTTGACGTGAAGGTTTTGTTGTCCGTTACTGTTCTGTTTTGGAGGCTCTAGTGACTTGCTACTGCTGTTGTTTTGTTGTTTTGCTCTTGTTTTGTTGTGGGTTACGGCGTATGGTAGCCCTTGTGTTCAGAAAATAAACAACCAACAGAGCTTTGGTGTGTTTCCTCACACAAGAACGCTGGGATAATTAAGATTTAGCTATAAATTGTGTCAGGTTTTGTCTAAAGTTTTATCATTTTTCTGCTGGGTTGGGCAGCAGATGAGACACATGTAAAGGTAATTCCACAACCATAAACTGTAGAGTAAACCTGGTCCAAAGCTTGAATGACTGTATTTAAACTCTCCCTGTTTATTTTAGCGTCTTTATAACGTATTTAGAAGGATTCGTTTTCATAACTCAGCGCTACTTTCTGTCAATCGATTGATTTACAAGTCAATCTACGTTCCCACCCTCACCTAAAACCATGAGCTCTGAGTAATAACCACCTTAGCGATAGGGTGCGGAGCTCAGTCACGCAGGAGGAGCTCGGAGTAGAGTCGCTGCTCCTCCACGTCGAGAAGAGCAGCTGCTGTGGCTCGTGCATCTGTTTCGCCCCCTGGATGTCTCTCCCTGAGGAGGCGGTCTGGGCATATCCCACAAGGAGGAGGCCCAGGACACGCTAGAGGGACTATATTTTTCGCCTCTCGTGTCCCACCGGAGGAGCTGAAGGAAGTGTCTGGGGTGAGGGAAATCCGTGAGTTGCTGCCCCCACAACCCGGCCCCAGATAAGCTGAAGAAACCGGCTGGCTCGATCGATGTTACTTCCTGCAACTTTCAACTTTTTCCAACTTTTATTTTCCAACTTTTCTAGATAAATATTTACCACCGGCACTATCCCACCAGTCCAAGTTATAATTAGAAAAAAAAACATGCACTTTAAAAGTTAAAATTTACTTTTCCTGCAGTTAAAGCCATAAATCAACCTAAACTTGTGCGTGTACCAGCCGTATTTCCTGTATAGGCATAACTCTTTTCAACTGCAGAGCTGCACCTACGCGTTTTATGTTGCAGACCAGGTTTGCACTGTATTTCATCATGTTTCCTCTGCCAGGGGAGAGCTCCTCAGAGACCAATTGAACCGCTGCTGATTTGCTTTATATCTGACAATTTTCTGCATATATCAATTTATCCGGCAGTCAAAATAGCCCTTGAAATTGATTCTAACAACTTTCCTGGATGAATGATCTTCTTTATAATCCAGCTAAATGACGTTGTTGTGTTTTCTGTTCTGACACCATCTGCACTATTGTGTCTTTTAACGTAAGAGTATTCAAGCCCTAAAGGTTGGAGTTTTATGTTTGATCCGTAGTTTTGCTGCCGGCTCTACCACTGAGGCTTTTTATGTCTGGATGCCATCTTTCACATAAAATGAAATTAGACCTGTCCTTCAGGTCAGTTATGGGGAAGTCATTATCTTTTTATAAGCTTTAAATTCAATTCATCTGGAGCTCTGACTGTTTTTATTACTGATTGCACTTTTATGTTTTTCCTTCTGTTTTTATACTTTGAGAATACGTTTATCTACACAAGACATACAGTTATGAATCTACGGGGGTTTTATTATGATCAGAGATGGGGACTTGGACTCGAGTCAGCCTTGAGTCTCTATTTTGAGGACTTGAGACTAGGCCTGCCGTGAAACTCACTTTATCGACCCGTTTTAATATTTGAAAGCTGGAACAATACATTTTAGGGCTTAATATTTATCATCTATACATTTTCTTTGCAGTAATGTCGAGATTTTTAGAGGGTTGAATAGATAACTTTCTGCTAGGTCTTGATACTCTCTTTTTAAAAATGGTTTACGGGGTTATCCAGCTGTATTTTGTTTGCGTCAGTGGCATAAAGTAGTTTCATTATTTTATTTATTTATTTATTTATTTGACTGGGACAATGCGTGAACAGACATGATGCAACATGAATGTAAACACACCGGATTAAAGCCAAAGGGTAATTTCCATCTGTTGTCCCAAAAGGCTGGGGTCACGCAAAGGCAAAATAAAAAATTGCACATTACACTCATTGCACAGTTCTCATTATTGCACCATTCAAAATATTGCACAATCCATTCATTGCGCAGTCCCCATTACTATAGTTTATCGTTACATTTCTCTGTAGCGATCGGCCGACTTGAGACTTGACTTGATAAAATGGACTTAGACTTGAGACTTGACTCAGACTTGAAGACCAATGACTCAGGACTTGATTGGGACTTGAAGGCCAATGACTCGGGACTTGATTGGGATGTGAAGGCCAATGACTCGGGACTTGACTGAGACTTGAAGGCCAATGACTCGGGACTTGACTGAGACTTGAAGACCAATGACTCGGGACTTGACTGAGACTTGAAGACCAATGACTCGGGACTTGACTGAGACTTGAAGACCAATGACTCGGGACTTGACTGAGACTTGAAGACCAATGACTCGGGACTTGACTGAGACTTGAAGACCAATGACTCGGGACTTGACTGAGACTTGAAGACCAATGACTCGGGACTTGACTGAGACTTGAAGACCAATGACTCGGGACTTGACTGAGACTTGAAGACCAATGACTCAGGACTTGACTGAGACTTGAAGACCAATGACTCAGGACTTGACTGAGACTTGAACCCTGTGACTTGTGACGACTTGATGATTTTTAGAAAACACTACACAGTTGATACTTTCGGTGCTTTATTTCACAGGACCAAACTGAAAGATGTCCCTCCCATTTTCTCAGTTTATTAGGGAAGTAGCAGTTACTGAAGTACTGTGATATCGAGTCGTCAGACGTCTTAAAATAAAATTGGGTCTGTCACAATAAATAGGGTTACAAGCTCCCTTACTACATTGTTTTGTTGCAGCAACAGCCAAACAGAGCAGGAACTACACAGACCATGATCCTTTGCTCCATTTCAGTGCAGATTATATGACAAAATAATTTATTAAGATATTTCAAATCTTAATTCTTTGGATTATGACAGTAACGAGTCGCTCTGAGGTCTTGTCAAGGCATTTACAAAGGAAAAAGTAGCACGTAATATCGCAATAAAT
Organism: Periophthalmus magnuspinnatus; assembly: GCF_009829125.3. Classification (NCBI taxonomy): domain Eukaryota; kingdom Metazoa; phylum Chordata; class Actinopteri; order Gobiiformes; family Gobiidae; genus Periophthalmus; species Periophthalmus magnuspinnatus. Next base: position 20,674,906 of record NC_047145.1, on the reverse strand, counting down.
ACTGTGTGATTTGTATATTGTCACATTTTTATTTATGACCATGACTTTTTAAGATATAAAATCCAGTTTAAAAAGCATATAAATAGCAGAAATACAAGCTGTGTTTGATATTTTGGTTCAGAGACTTGAAATGAAGCTCAGAGCAAAGGACTCGACTTGGACTTGCCTGTCTGTGACTTTGGACTTGGCTCGGACTTGAAGCCAAAGATTTGAGACTTGCAAATCAGAGCCTTGTTTCCACCCTTAAACTGTATAAAGAAGTGGACTAAGTGAGTGTCATGCGTGTGAATTTGGAGTTACATATTAGGAATTCGGAAAGTATCATAGCAACCAAAGAGCCAATCCGGAGCGAGGCTGTTGAAGGTAACGCCCCTTCTCTTCACTGTTGCTAAGCGCCCGCTCCCTGCTAAACCAGCGATGTGGGCACTTAGCAACGCTGTCAATCAAGCCTGTTGCTAATGCTAACGAGAGTGAATTCAGGAAAAGAAGGCGCCAGATTTGTCGATTATTAATGTTCATATCTTGATTTAGAGACACAATAGTGAAATAAAAACACCATGATCATGTAAAACAGGTCAACACGAACATTTTAAGACCAAAGTGACGCGCGATGTCCATTTAAATACATTTATATACAGTCTGGGGTTCCTCTGATTATTATTATTATTATTATAGTACAAATATTGCAGCTTATTGTCAACAGGCTAAAGTTTGATAATTGGAAGTGCTTAAAATCAACATTGATCTAAAACCTTAATAAAAATACAGCTGTGAGATGATCCGTTCATATCCAGTGTTTTCCTGGTTACACAAAATGACCCAAAATAACTGGGTTTGGGGCTTGTTTATGAATCCATCTCTGCAGCTTTTATAATTACATGTTCAAAAATGCAAATCGAGTTTTCAGATGATTCCAATGGGATTACCACAGCTAACCAGACCCACACTAACTCCAGTTATTCCATAATTATGATCTTTCATATTTCATACCCAGTGTTTTTCTTCATGTTTAAAGGTTGTGAGTAAAGGGCTGGGTGAGATGAACAGAAATGAATGGCTTTTGCAAATCAGTTTAATCAATGTATTTCCGTTAGGGCTGCAGGGTTTATGTCGTTAAGTTGATTAATCAATCTGTGGGTGATGAAAATTTGTGTTCTTCTCATGATTGCATTTAGATTATATGGGATTTATGTGGAACAGCAGCAAAAAGGAGACGTCAGTGAGCGAAAATGTGGTATTTTTTGGTATTTAAATGTAAAAAAACGCAGCTTAAACTCACAATTCACAAGTTAAATATGTCTTTCTAGTGCTTTTTTCTGCATAAATAGTTGTTTTGCATCAACTCCCCCTGTAGGTGAAGCCTTGTAAGTGCAGTTTGGGTCAGACGCAGATACGTAATAGTTTTGAGAGCTTTTGCCACGCCCCCTTTTCAGTCAACTAATCGCTCAGCAGCACTTTAAGGCCAACAAGAAGTTCTTTAATCGACTACAGCCCTAATTTCAATATTAATTAACTTTCATCCTTCCAAAGTCTGAACTCTGCTCCAGAAAACGTTTGCTTTTACCGACAGAGGACTGGCCGCGGACCTCTCGAGTGCAAAGACCCAAGACTACGATCGAGCGATAGAAATACGCTTTGATTAATTGCACAGCTCCATTTATGAGTAAATCACCCATCAAATCCTCAACTTCAAAAATGAAACTTTGTTCTTTTACATTGCATCATGGCAGTGTGCACTTTCGAGGCTTTTGTCCAGTAAAAACCCTCTTACCGAAGCTCAGGTGAACACGGCGCCCCCTGCTGCTGACCGGCTTAAGACGCTTTGCTCTGTGTAAGATGAACTTTTGAAAGCGCACCGTCACGTAACTTAAAACTTGAAAGTTTCACAGTGTATTCGCAGAGTGCGCAGCGGCCCGGACGTGTTATGTGCTTTGAACAGAACCGCCAGCTGCTCTACCAGTCGTTTGCCGCCTGAAAATTGGGTTCCTCTGTGTGTGTCCTTCATGCCCTTCAATATTTATCACATGCAGTATAGGAATGTATCACTCGGCCTGCAGGAATTTCCGTACACTCTGAGCTACGCCAATACAAGGCACACTGCTGCTGGCTTATTTCACATGCATTTTCAGTAGGTGAGTCTATGGGAGAGCGTACTTTTTTTTCACACAATGAAATTTGCCTGGAACACGGAGCCGAGTAGCTTTAGTGTACCTTATGATTTTACTTACACCAGCTGCAAGTGGGTGCATTACCGACAATATATGGACATTACTCACACTATATTGGGCTACAAAATGTGTTTTTTTTTGCTAAGAAACACATTTTGATGCCTCAGCAACTGGGTTAGAGTCTCCAAACTTCTAAGATGAACCTGACAAAGCACATTAGCTGAAATTTAGCTAATGGCACTAAAGCTTTAATGATGATTTATGGAAGAAAAAAGTCATAATTGCATTCATTAGCGTTGCTCATTCATAGGGATGCACGGATATCAGAGCAGATACTGATAAACATCCTGGTTCGGATATTAGTTTCCAAATATCGGTTCAGTTGGATCGTAGACTGTATAAAGACGTGGGCTGAGTGAGTGTGACGTCCCCCACAGCGTTCGGCTCCAGTCAAATGAAGCTCATCAAGGCTAGAGCGGTTATAGCGGCGAATTTGGAGCCGAGTTACATACTTGGAATTCTGACAATGAGTATCATAGCAACCAAAGAGCCAATCAGGAGCGGGGATGCTGAAGGTAACGCCGCTTCTGTGCTAAACCAACCTTGCAAGCGCTTAGCAACAGCGTCAATCAAACCTGTAGCTAGCGGGAACGACTTTGGGGAAAGAAGGCGCCTGATTTGTCTGTTATTAATGTTCATATCTTGATTTACAGACACAATAGTGAAATAAAAAGTCCAGGATCATGTAGAGCGGGTTAATACGAACATTTAAGACCAAAATGACGAGTCTGACAGCAGCAGGTACAGAGAGAGGGGCGGCAATTTTCAATGAAATGTGAATTCGATGCTCACTTCCTGGTTGGAACGTGGCGGCTAGCATGTTAGCTTTGTCCATTTATATATACAGTCTGTGAGCTGGACATATAAAATGATGTAATACAACAATTTACTGGTCGTAGTCGGCCCAGAAAGTCTTATAATGTTTGAAGTTTTATTTGTTCAAAGTTGTTCTGTAGTTACTTGATTGATAAATAACAGCTAAATAACACATTTGGATCAGTTTTGTCTTAAATAAATGCTGTTATCAGACTCTGCACTGGTATCAGTTGATATCGGCAGGTCCTTAAAGCGAAAGTATCTAAATTGGAACTGAAAAACCTGGATCGGTGCGTGTCTTATTCATTCGCTGCAACTTTTGAGTTCTATGTGCACTTATCCCGATATAGCATTGCTTCTCCAACCCACATACTTCTGTCTGTGTCCGGCGCAGTCCTATCTTTCTTCATACAAAGTTAGCTCAGGAGGAAATAGTCCTGGTGCCAGTAAACAGAGTCAGCAGGAAAAGCCCCGGTGACACACACATGCATCATTACACACAGAGCACACACAGATCTGATTACACCGCATTGTCAAACCTGGCCGACTGCAGTGGAGCCTCCTCAGACAGGACACTTTCTATCCACTCACTCATTAAACGGGAGTTGGAGTATCTGCGCCGCCTTTTGGGACGCGTGATTCACTCACAAATGTCAGCCGCTGTTCTTATGGAGCTCTCCAGTCCTTACGATGACTTAGGATCTTTCATCTCCTGCGCGTGTGAGTAGGAGGCGGTATCTCTGCGGAGCTGGATCCCCTGTCAATTCAGCAGAGCGTCCGTGGGCTGAAAAAGGTGGTGTTCGGCAGCTGCGGCAGGTGCGAGAGCGAGCGGCCAGGGAGGAGTTATTAGTAGAGCTACACACATAGAGCTGCCACTGTGGACATCAACAGTGACCGTTGGCTCCGGTCCTGGAAGTGCATTTTCTGTTCATTTTTCCCCATAGACTTTTCGAAAAAATTCAGGTATTCAGGGTTCAAAGGCGTCGCGGAGGCTAATCAGCTGCGTGCTAACCAGCTACACGCTAACTAATAGTCATCACGCGGTTGTTTTAAGTCCATAAAGGCCGTTTAAAATGCAAGATTCGGTGAAATGCTTTAACAATTTAACAATTTATAAACTTTCAGAAACAGGTTTTAAATGAAATTACAGTTATTAAGCGTCATTAATTACCACAGAGCTGATTAGCCCTGAGCTATCAAACTTTTAATATGATTTTTTATTTTTTTTTAGGGAAAGTTCATGGGAAAAATGAATGAGAAATTAAAGTTACGGAATCAGGAGGTGGGCGGTCACTGTTGCACTCCATACTAATATTTCAGACTCAATTTTGATATTACAGAAAAAAGCTTGTTACTCGTTATCGATTTAGTTAATTCAAAAAATAAATAAATACAATAATAAATACAATACAACTATGATTTATTGTTAACTTGTGGCCTTACTTGAATTATGACCTTGCTCAAGATCATTGAAACCATGAAATAATTTTTGTAAAATCTTACTACACTGGCAAGGTATAGTCAGTACTTTTATTTGATAGTACTGGTACACATTTTAGGTATGCACAGGTCCTCAAACAATAGTGTTATTTTAGATTTGTGAACTGGTTTTCTTTCCATTACAACTGACAGCTAAAGTGAGGTATGCATTCACACCTGAAAAAAAAAAAAACGTACTTTTTAGGTTCTATCAAAAACTGTACAGATGTTCAGATCTTCCAGGGGTTTTCTACCAACGTCTTTTGCTTTCAGGGGTAGGAAAAAACAAAGTGCTATGGAACAAACCTGGACGACTGAGTGATTTACACACACATCTTACAGAGGTCTTTAAAAATTAGCATTGCATTGTGTTAGAGACTCATATGAAGCTTTAATACCATCTTAACTATCGCGTATTATAATTAGTGAAAAGGATTTGAGTCCAGAGTCTTGCAGAGTTGTACCTGTCTGTTTCTGAATGATGCGTGGCTTTGCAGAACCAGGAAGAACAATGACATTGTTAGACAGGAAGTGTAATGAAGCATGAAATCAATATGTACAATCCAGCTTCACCCGGGGCATGCTGGGTAATGGAGTGTCAGGAGTGTTTTGAAGGTGTTTTAATCACAGGGACCTTGGAGTATCTTACTTGTAAACAGGTAGCTTCCACAGCATCAGTGAGAGCCGTGACTTTGTGAATATGGATCTGTGATCAGTTTTAAACGAGGGAAACAGCGGGGACAGGAGAAGCCCGCGGTGAGCCCACAGATAAAGTGTGTGATCATTCCCTCTCTGTCGGGATCACAGTCACTCTCCCTTCTGCTCTCCCCCCTTTTTGCCCCTCCTCTTCCTCCCTCTGACCACCACCCCCCATCCTCACCCCCACCGCTTCCCTCTCATTAGCCTTTAACGTGACGACAGAGACCAGAGCTGATCCTGCATGTGAAGCAGGGGATCTTTTTGCTAATCACTTAGCCCAGACCCTCCTCATCTCCAACACGTCCCACCTCCATCTGCATGCTAATGCTACCTGAGCCCCAATCTAGGGCTGCCTGCATGCTGATCATCTTGTTAGCCATATCTGAATGCTAATATTCCAATAGCCTCAGGCCTCACATGGAGCCTGAATGCTAATAATATATTAACATCTACAGGTTGTGTAAAGTGTTGTCTGCATTTAATAGAAAGCCAACATTTCTGTTCTTGCAATTAAAATGTACAAATATTGGTAAATGGCGGTTGAGCCAGGACAAGCAATCTAAATTTATGTAATAATCATAAAAATAACGACATCACATCACATTAGCTTGCATTTTTGTATTTTATGAACATACCTGCGGTCAGTTCATCTTTGCCTGAGTCACATGGAGCCTCATAATCTTTCCAAACACAGTGGTGCACACACCCTGAGGTCACAGCCGCTGTCTCTATGTCAATATTCATTTGTCCGGTTATTGCTGTCTGTACATTGAGCTGTCCCTGGTGTATAATGTGTATGGGAGTCTGCATCTTCAGCCCATCCTGAATAAGCACAGGGCTCAAATAAAGTAGCTTCATAAGAGAAAGAGTAAAGAAAATACTGGTTAATTTCTAGTGTATTTCATTTTGATTCTTTGTCTGCGGGGCTGGACCGGGGCTCTCTGCAGTGCTTACAGAATGTCCAGAACACTGCAGCTCGTCTAAAACAAAAACTAAGATACGTGAGCACATAAGACCCGTGCTGTCGACCTGCTCTGGCTCCTGTTTCATATCGAGTGGAATTCAAAATGCTCTTGATTGTGTTTAAACGCTCTATATGGGCGCTCTTTATTTGAGGGAGTTACTGCAGCTCTTTACTCCAACCAGAGTCCCGAGGTCAGCTGACCTGCTCCTGCTTCTGTGCCCAAAACCAGGCTCAAGACCAGAGGTGACGGAGCCTTTTTAGTAGCCCCAGATTATGGAACAGCGCCCTCTGTCTGTCAGATCCTCTCAGTCTTTATCACAGTTTAAGACCAGACTAAAATCCCACCTCTTCTCCCTGGCATTTAACACTAGCTGGACAGGACATCTTGGTGTTTTATTGGTTTATTCTTCTTGGCCTATGTGTCGTATTTTATTTTGATCTGTTTTTTTTGTTCTTTGGGCAGCTTAAGTTGTATTTTAAATGTGCTACATAAATAAAATTATATTGCATAGTTATGTTTACTCAGGACCACTTCCACCTAGAAATATTTGACACCGGGGAAACTCTGGAAAGCAGCTGTAATATATGCTAAGCTGACACAGAGACAACCATCTACTCTCGCACTCATTCTGACTAAATATTTAAGCCAATTCTATTTTTGTATCTCTTTATCGAGTACGCTTTTCTTTCTAGCTCATAATTCCAACCTTAGCCTACGTAAGACTACTCAAACCCGGACTAGTTCTTACACCGTTTCATCTGGCGCAGTGTGGCTGACATGATTAGAAAACATGAGGCAAGCCTGTGTGGTTAAGTTTTATCCCTATTTGAGAGGAAATAGGCCCTTCATTCTCCCAGAGTTCCTATCGATCTGAAAATGAGAAAATGGAAAGATTACTCAGTGATGGAAAGTGCCATTAAAGAGCTAGAGTAGCAAAGAGCTCTGAAAATGCCCAAGTATTTTCCTCTCCAGTGGTACTCCTTTATTTACCCAGATAATGCAAGCTGATAGCAACTGCGATTTAGACTCTGGATGCTTCAAAGTTGCAAATGTGCCGTTCTAAAAAGATCCTATTTATGAGGAAAATGTCCCTCCATTTGTACATACAGTTATTATGTGTTGGTGGGGATGTGGAGAAGTAGTAGTGCTTTTCAGGTGTCTTCGTGGCTGTTTACAGATGTAGTCGCTCCGAGCTGCTTATGCTGGTCACATATTTTCACAGTCACAGCTCCACCGGGAGAAGCTTAAGGGGTCAAGTGCACTGAATCACTTCTGGGAAATTTCATAAGCAGCATAATGTTGTTTATATGGTTGTTTAGAGCCTTCTTTTGCTGTTTTTTTGAAGAGTCGAGCTCGAGTGGTTGAAGGACTTAGCAGGAAACAAGAGAATTTTTGAATATCTTTGCTTTCATTAAGTTTGGAGTTATTTGCCAGTTTGGGTTTTGTCGAGTTGGTAAGGGACAGTTTTTATGTGTCAAACTGTGCCAAATGAATAAAGTTATATTTTTTTTGAATAATAGGCTGCAGCTTAGTTCCAACATGGGGAGTAAGCCAGCAAAACATTACTCCAGAAAGAGGAAAAAAGCAGATTAATTGGCGTTGGAGTCTGATTTCCCACTGTGGCTAGCATGGCTAAAGTCCAGGGGGCATCCCACTGGTGGACTGCATTTATAAAAATTCAGATTTAATTTTCCAAAAGTATCTAATTATGATGGTGTCAAACTGTATAAAGAAGTGGACTAAGTGAGTGAAACGTCACCCACAGTGTTCAGCTCCAGACAAATAAAGCTCATCGAGGCTAGAGCAGTTACGACATGAATTTGGAGGCATATTTGGAATTCTGACTGCAGTATCATAGCAACCAAAGAGCCAATCTGGAGCGACGCTGTGGAAGGTAACGCCCCTTCCCACCTGCACCGCTGGTTTAACAGGGCTGGCCAAAAACGTGCATTTAACTAAGCAAATATGTTGGTGTTGCTGCAGTTGGTCCGGTCTAGGTTCAGCAACAGTCTGTGCTCAAAGAATGAGGTCAGCTGACACCTGAATATACTGAATGACCAGGTTATTCCATCAATGGATTTTTCACAGCGAATGTTTAATGTAATCAAGGCTAAAGGCGGAACGAAATATTACAGTGTGTGACCTTTTTTTTTTTGTGTGCCAGACTGTGTATTAACGAAATAAAAAACCCAGGATCATGTAGAGCAGGTTAATACGAACATTTAAAACCAAAATGATGAGTCTGACAGCAGCAGTTACAGAGAGAAGTGGCAGTTTTCCAATATAAAGTGAATTGGAGCCAGAGTCGATGGGCCCATGCTCACTTCCTATTTGGAACGTGGCGGCTAGCAGGTTAGCTACGTCCATTTATATCTACAGTCTATGGGTGGAATTCATTACATTTTTCCTCTCCAGCTCCAGATACGTTCCTCAAAACTTTCTCTCTAACTTGTCACATCAACACTACGACGCTCTTTGTTATCTGTGGGTGCTCTCCTGCCTGCTGCAGCCCAGTGGGGGAGCGCCACTAAAAGCCCGGGCCTCCACCCGAGCCTCCGCCCTCTGCATCCCAAACAGATAAATTATCATTGCGCTGCTTCGCACTTGTCTGGCCGCCAGGGTTGACATATACACTCTAAAGACTCTGGCTAATGAAGAATAGCTCTGTCATTGGAGTTGTCTTGGAAATAAGGCGGATCGCTCAATCTCTCTTTCTCTTCACTTTCCTGTTGTTTTCCACACTCTTTCTTCTTCCTTTAGTCCCTTATTGCTCCGGTGCCCCTCTGCCCATCACTCATCGGTCTATTTCGCTCTCTCATTGCCTTCTGCCTGTTCAAAATAAATGAGGTTTTAGTGTTGCAAATGCATCATATTCGGCCCCCACCTCAGCCCCTTTTTTTCCCTTTTACCCACAGTGCTTTGCAAGGACTAGAGATGTGCATCTAACCATCTCTAATGAGCCAGCTTGTGTTCCTTGGTGCCACTGTTGTTGTTGATGCTGGAGTCATTTGCGGTTCCCATAGAAATAGCCTTTCTAAATGAGCGCATCATTACGCTGTGTTTTAATAAATCATTTTCATTCCCTCTCAGATGGACAGACAAATGAAACTTGATTAAAATGAGTTGATTACAAAACATCGTAAACTCCATGTGTATTTTTATTTCCCCGCTTTTATGCAGCAGACCTGGGGGATTCTGACGAGCCGTGTTGGAGGTCCCTTTGAACTTGGAACTCTGGACTGCTTTTTGAATATTTTAACGACAGTACGGGTTGAAACCTCAATTTCTATTTTTGCCTCCTCTTTTTGAGCACTTTTGGTTGGAAATGTCATATTGTCAGTGGGATATGCCCTGGGTAGCTGGTCTACTCCAGACTGGCCTAAATTTAAATGTCAGTAATGATGTTATGAAAAAAAAAAGTCTCACCCGGCCTGCCTTACTTAATATTCTACACCTTTTTCTTCTTCTCTCCTGTTGGCTTCTTCCCCTGCGACTTCTCTCTGCCCAATTTGTTTGACCCCTTTCAAATCTGGCAAATTTCCGCTGTTCTTTTAGCTGCGGCGTCTGATTCCATTATCTGCGTTTCCTTATGCCTATGCCTTATTCCTATTTTTGGACGAGATGGTAGAGTTTAGCTGTATTCCATTTTTATTATATCTTTGTTTTATCGCACGTCTTATTTCCTCTGTTTTGTTTAATTATTACTTCGCTGAATGGGACAAGTGTGTAGACGTGTACCGTACGACTACTACTAGCATTTGTAGCCAATTTGCAAAGTCCGTCCATAGAAAGGCTTTTATAAAACGCAAAAAACACACGGTTCACTTTATAATTTGACAATGTACTACTGCTACTACTACTAGCTACTACTACTACTACTCCAAGTTCATATTCAAGGCCAGTTTCACCTCAGGGCTTAAGGAGTTCGAGAGCTCAGCGCCTGCACACAGAATGTCCTTTTCTATTAGCGAGATGGTAGCGTTTAGCTGTATTCCATTTTTCTCTATTAGCTTTATCATATGCCTTATTTTCTCAAAGAATTAGTGTTTTTTTTTTTACATTCTCTGTTACATATACCTGTGCCAAAGTGATTGTATAGTGTTAAAAGTGTTTGTTTATTCTGTGCGTCTTGGTAGAACTGAAAGAACTGAGAGACCTTGACAGACGCTGTAACTAAACAATGTATTATTCAATTTTGCACGCATACCTCTGACCTTAAAGTTACCATCTGTAGTTTATTTGTTTTTATTTTTTCACCAGTAGATGGCCGACGTGAAGCCTGTTCCCACCTCCCCGCTCCCCTCACCTGGTCTTTGTTCAGGCTCACCCGCAGCAACTTAGTCCACTTTTTATACAGTCTAAGAGCGATTTCCCACTGTCCCATGAGAAACCTCGGGGAAAGAAGGCACCTGATTTGTGTGTTATGTTCGTATCTTGATTTCTGAACAAAACGGCGAAATAAACAAACACATGTAAAGTCGATGGAGCCGGAAGCAGGCTAGCAGGTTAGCCATGTCCCTATATACATGCGCTCACCTGTCCTCTCGTGTCTTCTTCTGTCAGGACAAAGCTCGCACACTTATCTGTAACTGTGAAGGAAGTGATTGCAGACCAGGTACAGAGTTGAAAGTAGTTTATCCGATCAGATGAATTAAAGTACACGCAGCAGGTACATGCGTTACACTACAAAGGAGCCTCCTGTACTTATACCCTGAGAAAGGTACTATCTGTAGAAAGCTGGTCTTATAAGGACTTAAACTAGCAGATTTTACATACATGTGTCAAACCCAAGGCCCGTGGGCTAAATGTGGCGCGTCAAAGTAAATTAAAAGGTCTGACTGTCTTAAAATATCAGTTTATCAGATAAGATACACAGTTACACAGCCATTTTTTTCATATCTATGCAAATCCATATGCAGTATTTGTAACTTGAATAAGTAATACATATAGAAACGGTTAATTAACAAGATAAAAAAATAGTTGCGTTTACTTTACATTACATTTAGTTACGTTTATCTTACCGTTACATCTGGCCCTTTGAGAGCGACCATTTTGTTGATGTGGCCTTGTATGGGAGGGGTGAAAATGACCCCTCCTATACAAGGTCATAAATGGGTAGACTGTTAACGGTTAGCAGCAGGTAGAATACGTCACTGAAAACCACACTAGCAGAGGGCTCTTGTCACAAAACAAACGTAACAGATGGCAGTGAGGACATTTTAAAATAAGCATGTGTAGCATTTTTACTTAGAAACAAGTTCACATCAATGTTTGTGACGCACAGTATTCAACACAAGGTTTAAGAGTAAAGAAATAAAACAAAAATCATGCTTTAACTGTGGTGGTGAAGTGTGAGAATACAACAGTGGGTCAGACAATGTACTTACGGATGGTAGCTTTAAGATTGAATTACCAACCAAACTCCAAAGCAAATTCCATTCTCTCCTCTTTGCCTTAACCAGTTCTTCTTCTATATGTTTTATCGCACTTTTATCCTTTCTCACCGAACTCCGTGTGTCCGCAGGTGGCCCGGTTTAGCCCTGACTTTGCTCTGTCGTCTCCATTTCTCTATAAGGAGCAAAAGGCTAACTCAACCTTCCTGTCAGAAGAGATTTATTCCCTCACCTCTCACAAGTCTTGATCGGGGTCTCAGAGCGCCTGTAATCTGCCCTGAATAAAGCCCAGTCTTGCGCCCACTCTCCTCCCTGGCTCTCCCGGTTGGCTGTATGACTTGGGACCCGGTCTGTCAACGATACATTAAACATTAAAAAGTCGGCGCAAAGATCACTTAAAGCATAGCAATGGAGCTCGAGTTTCACGATTCACTCAGGAAGACGACAGGGCTGTGAGAGAACAAGAGACAGAGAGGACCAGACTGTCAGGGGGACGCTGATAAAGAGAGACAAAGAGGAAGATCCTTTTGTGTCATTTCCTTCTCGTTGCTATAAGACCCACGGCTCAGTCACTGCTGCAGGAGGAGGCAGAACAGGTTTATAATGTGAGCACAATATAGTCATCAAGGCAAAGTAGGTGCGTAGAATGACAATATAACTTCACTATAGCACTTTTTCAGCAATAATAAACTGCAATTCCACATCACTTAGAGCAGGGTTTTCCAAGCTTTTCAGGCCAGAACTCCTCAAAATGGTGGCTCCTTGATGTAAAGCAGTTTGAAAAGCGCTATATAAAAATGTGACCATTTACCATTTATCATAATAAAAATACAACCGACTCGGGACCAGCGCAAAACGAAACTGCAGCTTGTAATGATTTCAAGTTGCAAAACATCTAAAAATCTGGTTTCATTGTATTTGCTGAGTTTGCTGTGTTATTTGGCACGATTTCACAAACATATATAACTGCAATATAGTTTTTTTTTTTTTAACAAATTATATCTTTTAAGTCTTTGTTTTAACCCCAGCTCAGGAACCACAGCCATTGCACTAGCATCTAAACCAGTGGTTCTTAACCTGGGTTCGATCGAACCCTAGGGGTTCGGTGAGTCAGTCTCAGGTGTTCGGCGGAGGTCAAGACACACACTCATATGATTCGTGGACTGCGAGCATCTCCAGATTCTGTCCGTGTCCCAATTCAACAAATGCACCATTTGATGTGCCTATCGAAGTACCTTCCCGACTTAAATGAGCTGTTTGAATGGCATAAAAACATAAAACGACATAAAAACAAAGAAAATGAACAGACTTTGTTGTGAAAATGACATGAGAGTGGCACTTGCCAAGGTGAAGCCATGCATTTCTGAACTGGTCTCTCAAAGTCAACAGCAGAAGTTACACTAATTTGCAGTAAATATTCATTATTATTCTAGCCTGATGGAAATTAGGTGATGGGTGTGTGTTAAAATGTTAAAAATAATGAATAGCATAAATACAATAAGTTCATTATTGGAATACATAGGGTTAAAAATTAAAATAATTTCACTGTGGTAATATTAAAAAAGGACATGTCTTTGTTAAAAGGTATGTATGTAATTTGTTGTGAGTTCATGCATTGTATTGGTTTTATTCTTTGAACACAGTGATGTTAATGCACGGTTCATTTTGTGCACCAGTAAAACATACTTATGTCTTGTATATGTGTGTGTATATATAACACATATCAACCAATCTTTAATGCTAAACATACACATTTTTGAACAATTATATATTTTTTTAAATCAACATCTTTGGTTTTCTTGTTTTTGTTTTCTATTTCACCTCTTGAAACAGTTGAAAAGTTGCGCTGCATACTTTTTGGGTTAAGTAGCGTTTCATAATCATTCCAGAGGACAAAACTAATGGAGAATCCCAGGGAGAAAATCACATTGTCTTTTTGTCATTTTGATCATTGAATGACAAAGATTTTAATTACATTACGCTCCGCAGAACTGAAAAACATTCCATCCTATCGTTTGGAAAATGAGTATATTTTGTGCCCTTTGTGTTCGCAGCGGGTCGATCCTAAACAAGTGTCCTCCCAGAGCGGAGCTAGCCGTACCGCTCGTCCGGGGTCGGATTTGGTTGTCTGAGTATGTTAATTGGCTGTCATAGTCGACCACAGCTGATTCTCTCAAGCTGTTTACACTGTAGCAGGATCACCGCGCTGATAGATGCTTCCAGACCAGACAGCCGATGTTAACAGGTAGTCGGCCTGTCACGATAACACATTTTGAAGCTACAGAGTTATACAGTGAGAAAGAATAATGTTGAAACTACTTTAAGTCACTGATACAACAATAATAATGCAAAATAATCCCACTGAACCATTTTTAATTGGACAGTATTGGTATTACTTGTTCAATCTTTTTGGTAAATGGTCACGTTTTTGTTTTTATACAGCGTTTGTCCACCTTCAAGGCCCCAAAGCACTTTACATCAAGAAACTACTCGCTCATTCTACACAAACATTCAAACACAGTGTATGCAGACACTGGGGGCGAGGTGGGCAAAGTGTCTTGCCCAAGGACACACCGACAGTATTCATCTGTGGGAGCCAATGTTTTCACCGAAGATGCTTGTCGAGACCGGGATTCGAACCGGTCTCTCCACTTTTATAAAGAAATTGTACTCATGATAAATATTGAGCCCCGAATAGCCCCAAAAAAGTCGATACAGGAATCATCATGATAGGTCAGGATGGGGCGATAAACAATAATATCGTTTATCGTGATAAAAAAGTGACCATAACAACATAATAATCATCTGTGGGACATTTTATTTAATCGTGATAATCGCCAACAGAGATAATGGCCCATGTATCACCAAAATGTGCAGAAAAAAGCTACTTATCCACATGGGAGTCGACTGGGGGACAAAGGGTCTGTTGTCCCAGGCCCCAGTGTTTTAGGGGACCAGAACTGCAACCTCCTCCTATTAATTTGTAATAGACGGGGGCCCACATGAGGCTTCTTGCCCTGGGCCCCCAAAATTTCTGTCGACAGCCCTGCTCATCCAGAATATTCATAATGATTCATATCCATAACATTGTAAAACTGTCAGAATTGAATAATCATCATGATATAATCGTTAACCGCAGTTATTTTGGCCACGATGAGCTCGACGCAACATTTCAGTATCATCTCATTCCTACAGATAGCTCTATTTTTGAACGTTTAGCTTGTGTTTAGCCAGTGCTTTTTAGTCTGATGGAATAATTTGCTGAGGAACACGTATAGTTCAGTTGGAGTAATTGGAGATAATTGGAGGCTTGTCACTGATGTGTCAATGGTAATTAATAGCAAACGAGAATTTATACTGGCGTTTATTGAAGGAGCCAATTATGAAACATTGAAGGTTGAGGAATATTTTGTTGGCAGTGCGTTATTATTATTTGACCTCATACACAAACATACAAGTCCAAAGGGAACGTTTATTCAGCACGTTAGGTTGAAATAAGAACCACAATATAAAAAGACACATATGATTTTTATCCATACATACAGTTTAAAGGCAATGGCACCAAATACTAATGAAATGTATGTAAACCTCTGACTTTGAAGTAGTGAAAAATTGTCCAAAAAAAATCCTTCTCTCATTATTCTGGCATTTAGCAAATAGAAATAATTTTGATAATTCTAATTGACCTAAAACAGGAAGAGTTTAGTCTGATTTCATGTCAGACAGTGAGAAACAAAAGCGTATGTGTCTGGAAACTTCTGCGTTTAACTGTAGATCCTGTCCTATTCTAGCTTTATTCCACTATTATTTTTGTATTGTGTTGTTTATAACTAATATTTCTATCTACTTGTACCAAACCAAATTGATATGCAAATCTCTGCTCAGTTGGACGTAGAAAGTTTGCAGAATAAAAAACAAAAAGTTATATTCGGTTGTTACAGGATGTTGACTATGGAAAAAAAAAACACTTGTTATGGTTTTGTGATTCATGTTTTTAATGTCACAGTTGGTTTGATTATTCAGAACAAAATGTTATTCATTCAAATTCAGTTATTGGGGCAGCCTAAAACTTTTTTATCAAATCTGCTGTGGATCACGGACTCAATCTGGCTGCAAATCAATGTTTAGTTCAAAGGTTAAAGGTCATATATTCAAAGGTTAAAGGTCATATATTGCAAAATTGACTCTTGTGAGCATTTAGCCATGTTATAATGTTGTTAGCTCTTCAAAAACAGACCTGGAGTTGTGTTTTGTTAACTCATTATTATTAGTCTGTAACAATTCTCTGTTCCACCTTGTGATGTCATCAAGTGGTAGTTTTGAAGTTAACAGCTCATTTTATCTTTTTTTTTTTTAATACAGATGAGCAATTCCAGGGCTGAAATTATCCAAATTAATCTTGTAAATGTGTGCGGAGTTTAAAAAACACAGTGGAGCACTTCCTGTATTACCACATGATGACATCACAAGGTGGAACAGAGTGTTTTGCATTTGAGAGAAGAACGCAGTCTAAATCTGCAGGGTTTGTGTGTTAAACATGTGTGAGTGAAACAAAAAAACACAACTCCAGGTCTGTTTTTGTGATGAGGAAACAACATAAGATCAGAAAATAGTGTAAACACTCAGTTCCACTTTGTGATGTCATGTGTTAATACAGGAAGTGCTCCATACAATGAAGATGATGATTTCAGTCCTGGAATTGCCAATCTTTAGTGAACTAAAGGTAAAAGGAGCTGTATGTTTTGATGAGGAAACAACATTAAAACATAGATCAGGAAATAGTGTAATATTGGCTCTTTAAAATAACAGATTTGCATAATAATAACATAAATAAATAACGCTAGTATCCCCTTCAGTGAACCTGGTTTTATGTTGTTCCTGACAGACGATGCTACATTTAATCTACCCGCAGAGAGCGTAGAAGTCAGGGGCAAGTGGTAGCCTGCGGTAGTGCAGCAGTGGAGCAGACTATGGAGCAGGGGCCGCGGACAGAGATGGAGCGGCGGGTGGAGGTGCAGACTCGGCGTGTGCCCTTTGGGTACAGCCTCTGCAGACAGCGCCATGTGTCATCCTGCATCCTGTCAGCAGAGAGGGAGGGGCTCTGTGTGTCGAGAGCACAGAACACCAACGCCAAACACTGGACTCAACCTTCACTGCCAATGACGATTAGAAAACGAGTGCGGTGTCTGTTTTTTTAAAGGGCCGATATTACAATGTTTTCTGATTTGTTATAATGTTGTTTCCTCATCACAAACACACAAACTGGAGTTGTGTTTTGTTTCATTCACACACGTTTAACACACAAATCCTGCATATTTAGGCTGAGTTCTGCTCTCAAATTGAAAACACTCCACTTTTTTCCACTTTGTGATGTCATCATGTGGTAATACAGGAAGTGCTCCACTGCGTTTTTAAACTCCACACACCTTCACTAGAATCGTTTGGATAATTTCAGGTCTGAAATTGCCGATCTCTACCGAACTAAAGGTAAATGTCTGCTGTTAACTTAAAAACTACCACTTCATGACATCACACGGTGGAACAGAGCATTTAGAGCAGGGGGGGGGTCAAGCTCAATTTCACCAAGGGCCACATCAGCAAAATGGTTCATCTCAAATTTGCAAAGACATAAAAAATATGTCTAACTGTGTAACTCCTGATAAACTGACATTTTAAGACAGTCATACATTTAAATTTATCTTGTTACGGACCACATAAAATGACATGGCGGGCCGCATTTGGCCCCCGGGCCTTGAGTTTGACACATGTGATTTAGAGCTTTGGAAATAAAGACAGACTAATAAACGAGGGTTAGTCAAACATGTGTGAATGAAACAAAACACAACTCCAGGTCTGTTTTTGAGGAGGTAACACACACACGGCTTAAACATCAATTTTGCATAATATGGGACTTTTACGAATTTTGTGAGGAACTTTCCCCTTTAAAAAGATATAATATTTTGAATTGCTTTATTTCTAGGACAACGGAGCACTGTTCCTATTCCAAATCATTCAAATCAGCCTGAAGAGTCAATTTTGTGTAATGTAGAATGCAAGTTAGTCAGCACCGCATTGGAGATTGGATTAATAAAGAAACCGACACAAGAGACGGCATCTTTTTAAGAGAATGTGAGAAATATGTGGTCGTTTAACAAATATCTTAAATGGACTGTTTACGACTGTGACTTCAGAATCCACTCAAAGACACTCCAATAAAAGAAACGCAACTTTAGACAAACAGTTTGGCATTTGAACTACCACTATGTGCTTTTGATTTGAATGAAAAGTGCGGTAGAGCAAACCCTGCGTTAACCTGAATGCACCTACTCTCTTATGCAGCACACGGCCACATGTGGACCCAGGAAGGCCCAGTACACACTTGTACGAGAGCGCGCCGTGATGCATACAAATACAGCGTCTCTCTGTTTACAAGCTTAGCCACATTGTTTATTGATAGATAATCCCCAGCAGAAACCGCAAGCAAACACTGGAGATACTGTACAATATACTCACAGACTGCATATATAGATGGACGTGGCTAACCTGGGCGCGCTCCCGGCTCTATCGACTCTGGCTCCAATTCACTTTCTATTGAAAAACTGTGGCGCCTCTGTCTATAACTCCTGCTGCCAGACCGGTCATTTTGGTCCGAAAATGTTCGTACTGTCCCGCTCTGCATGATCCGTTTTGCTACTCTCTTCATAAATCCAAGATATGAACATATAATAACGTACAAGTCGGGTGTCTTCTTTCCCCGAGGTTGCTCCTGCTAGCGTTAGCGATAGTGCACTGGGAGGGAATTACCTTCTACAGCCTCGCTCTGGATTGGCTCTTTGGTTGCTATGATATTCGCGGCCAAACTCGACGGCCGTGGGTGACGTCGCACTCGCTCCGTCCACTTCTTTACACAGTCTAGGATTATATTATTTAACTAAAAATGTTAAAACTGTTAAAACTAATGTCGACATGGATTAAACTTTTACAAATGGACGATTAAACAAACTGAATTTGTTAGACGTCGGTGGTAAAGGGTAAGCTAACACCGCCGTAGTTCAATATCAAATCAAGTCTCCGTATTGAAGCGTGGACACAAACAAGTCTGATTATATTTCGTCGGGCCGGTTCTGTTCGGATTGGGGCACTCGCACAATCACCTTCCATTGTGCTGGCTTCTATTTTGAGTCAATGCTAAAAGCTAAAATAATGCCCTAAATGTCTCACATCCAAGTTAGCTAGCATTAGCAGAAACAAAACAGACACGGGAGTAAGCGTAATGCAGATACTGTGTTTTATGTCACCTGTTGCGTTTTCTTCATTACGTCTAAGCTAAACTAGAAGCCCGCCCTGTAAACGCTTTCAAATTTGATCAACCTAGTGTTTGTTTTTGTTTTTTTACATGTATACTTTTTTTTTTTTATGAGGAATGGGCGACATATCATTGCCAGCGTCATGATTTCAGACATGGGTTTATGTATTTGTTTTGGCGAAATGGAAACGGAAGAGATGGCACGACAGTAGCTGACAGTTGGTAGAGTGTTTGTCCACTGATCCGAAGGTTGGCGGTTCCAATCCCACGCTCGACATAAGCATTATCGGTAGAGCAGTCAGTCATCTACCATTTATCATAGAGAAGCAGTGACACTGAAGAGATGGCTGTACGTTTACACAATCAGAAACTACAACAGATTATCTTATATCTGAGAAAATACGTTTTAAAATTTTACAAATGGTAACAGTTAATTTGGTGGTGTGGATCTTGCCATGGATTTTAAACATTTTATATTGACATGGGCATCGGGGAAAAAATGAAACATCCATCTCTGACCTTTCCTAGTTTTTACTACGATATTGTGACGTTCTGGTGTAAGGAAACAGCCAAAGTTCTTCTGGTTGTTTATTTTCCGAACACAAGGGCTACCATAACCCGTAACCAACGCCAAAACGAGCGAAACCACAGCAGCAGCATCTCAGTAGATACTCACAGACTGTGTAAAGACGTGGACTAAGTGAGTGTGACGTCACCCACAGCGTTCAGCTCCAGTCGAATGAAGCTCGTCGAGGCTAGAGCAGGTATAGCGACCGATTTTGGGAACGACCTCGGTGAGAGAAGCCGCCTGATTTGTCTGTTATTAATGTTCTTATTTTGATTTGAGAGTTAAAGTATCTCGGAGTCTTGTTCACGAGTGAGGGAAGGATGGAGCCTGAGATTGACAGTTGGATCGGGGCAGGGTCCATAGTGATGCGGTCGCTTTTATCGGACCGTTGTGGTAAAGAAGGAGCGGAGTCGAAAGGTGAAGCTCTCGATTTACAGGTCAGTCTACGTTCCTACCCTCACCTACGGTCACGAGCTTTGGGTATTGACCGAAAGGACAAGATCGCGGATATTGTGCGTTTTATGTTGCCCTCGACAGGGTAAATTAAAAGGTATGATGCTCTTATAATAATAATATCATTTTATCAGGAGACAGTTGCACAGCCATTTTTTTTTTACATCTTCACAGTTGCATATGTAATATCTGTAACTTGAAAAAGAATACAGAAACAGTTAATAAACCATTTTAAAAAGTAGTTACATTTATTTTGTATTTGCCCCTTTGACGACAGCCATTTTACTGACGTGGCCCTCGACGAAAATGTGTTTGACGCCACTGATAGAAACAATCTCTGCTAGATTCAGTGTCCAAAACTGAGAAGTAACCGACAAATACGGGTATAACAAGTGTCACGTACAAAGAGCAGCCACATTAACAACAAAACAAACAGTTACGAGAACAACAAAAGGTGTCAACTCTAAACTAAACACAACATTTCAGATCATTACAATATGAACATCGACGTATAGCCCTATAAATTACGCTGACTTTATTTCCAGGTATGTTTCTTTCCCATATACCTGCCGTACGAAACAATCCCCTCCGTCCGCACCATCACTACGCACTTAGAATAAAACAGCTTTATTGCATTGGCCTTTGTTTTGTTAGCATTTCCTCGTGGGGCCCGCTGAACGGCTAAAGGTCATTTATTGGCGTATGAATCTTACACCGCGTTTTAGATGGCTCCGAGAAATGGCATTTTCGAATTACAAGAGCAGCGGTGAAAATAGGAGGACCTGCTTCGTCTTACACGCTCCCATTGTGCGAGTCTTTTGACCGGGCTCAATATCTCCACCTTTCGTGCGTGTAAATATATCCCAAATCCTTCCAGTTCTCTCTCTCGCTCTCCCTATTCGCAGTTGGATTACCTCAACTCGCTTCTTAATTTGGAGAGGATTTATGAATGTGATGGCTGACTTGTTGGAACAAACTAGTTTCTTAAGAAGTGTATGAAGTGGTATTTCGGGCTTACCTCGCAGTACAACAACCTCGGCGCGTAAACGAAGACTCGCAACTGTACTGTAATCTTCCTGTAGGCTTTTGGCAGCTTTGATCAATAACTCCATAATCACCGACTGCCACTCGCAAGACATATGAGAAGTGATAAAACACAGTAATTAGACAATGAGTTTTTGTAAGCGCTGGTGGAGTTTGTGTTTGTTCAACGCTGGTGTTTAAGGAGAAGAATTACTACAACAACAACAACAACAACGCAAATGGGTAATTCATGGTTTTGTTTCGAATGTTTTTCCTTATTTACAGCTACTTAAAGGAGACTGTGTACCCACGCCTTTCAGACGCACGCAGTATTACGAGTTTAGCTTCGTCTGGGTACTTGTACAACTACAATTCTATAGAAAAATGTACTGTGTTTTCTGGAGTATAAGTCGCACCAGCAAAAATGCATCATAATGAATAAAAAAACATGTATATTTCACGTATAAATTGCATCTGAGTATAAGTTGCGCCCCAAAACTACAAAAAAAAAGTGTGTCTTGTAGCCTGGAAAATACAATTGTTGTAGTAGTAGTAGTAGTAGGTAGAACATGAAATAATCCCTCAAATCAGATGAAAAGTACTTTTTGCTTTTCAGTCCTCTTCAAAAATGTAGTGGAGTAGAAAGTACAAATACTGCTCTCAAATGTAGTGAAGTAAAAGTAAAAAGTATGCACTGTAAAATGTACTTAAGTAAAGTACAGATACCTAAAAATTCAACTTAAGTACAGTACTTTTTTTACTTCTTGTACTTCGCTACCTTCCAGCACTACATTTAACTACCACGGAC
This sequence comes from Periophthalmus magnuspinnatus, assembly GCF_009829125.3. Classification (NCBI taxonomy): domain Eukaryota; kingdom Metazoa; phylum Chordata; class Actinopteri; order Gobiiformes; family Gobiidae; genus Periophthalmus; species Periophthalmus magnuspinnatus. Next base: position 20,653,168 of record NC_047145.1, on the reverse strand, counting down.
AACACGGCAGGTGTTTTTCTTTTTTATAAATGAACTTCAATAATTATATTACTTGGCTAATTATCAAGTTTATTTACAACTAAACTCTTTCTCCTTCAGACCTTTGTGTGTAACTGTCACATCAAAATTCTAATCTTGTCTCTGTGTATATTTTTTTCCTTTTACCCTCAGTCCCAAACATGTCGTCCTGTATCTTCAGACTTAAACTCGTGTCAGGACCATGACTTGACCTCGTTTCTGTCTTTGCTAAAAAAAATATGGATAATTGGTGTAATTCAGACTCATTATGTGTTTGGAAGAACAAATGAAAACTACAGTAAAATGGAGAAGTGAGTGTGTGTGTGAGTGTGTGTGTACGTGTGTGTGTCTTTCTGAATGTGTTTTTGTGTATGAGTGTGTGTTTGTGTGTCCGAATGTGTGTGTTTGTGTGTCTGTATGAGTGTGTGTAGGGGTGTGTTTGTTTGTGTACGTGTGTATGTGTGTGTATATATATATGCGTGTCTGCATGTGTATATATGTGTTTGTGTGTGCGTGCTTGTGTGTATGTGTCCGTATGTGTGTGTGTATATATGTTGTATTTGTGTATTTGTGTGTCTGTATGCGTGTAAGTGTGTGTATGTGTGTATATGTGTGTTTGTCCTATGTGTGCGTTTGTGTGTTTATTTGTATGTCTGTATTTTTGTGTCCGTGTGTGTTTGTCCATATGTATGTGTGCGTGCGTGTGTGTGTGTATATTTGTGTGTCCGTGTGTGTGTGTATATTTGTGTGTCCCGGGGTGTGCGTGTGTGTGTATTTGTGTGTCCACACGTGTGCGTCCACAGTTCTCCAGGGAGAGCTTTCCTCGTCCCACTCCAGTGAAAGTGCTGAGCGTCAGGGAAGTGTCCGATGACAAATCTATGGAGCAAACTGCATCTAAAGCGTTGTGTTCTTTATAGTGTGTGTCCTTCACCCGCACACGTCCCCCCCCCCACACACACACACACACACACACACCACCATTTATACTTTTATCTGCTGAAAAACACTCATCTCAGCGTAATTATCAGCGCACAACTGTTACATTTTATTACACTGTGTTTGGGAGCTTTTACAGCACTTAAGTCAGTGCATTTTGTCTTTTGTGTACTCCTTTGTTTCACTTTTTCCTTTGTTTTTGAGGCACGCACAAAGAAAGCCCTGCTGAACATTGAAGATGGCACTAAGCAATCAACCCCCTGTGATTCCTGGAGCATTGCATCCTGGGTAACTTCCACATATAGCACAACCAGTTACCTTGACTTGAATGGCTGCGTAAATAGAGGCAGTTCTTACAAAGGTTTCCGTCAGTGTTTTTTTTTTTTTGTAGAGTTTGTGGATTTTTGTCATATTCATTTAGTCAATCGTCAAAGATAATGAGGCGTAGAAACCGGCATGGTATGGTGAGAGTCTATAGCAACACAGCATTAAAAAAAAGAGTAAAACAAACAAAACGAACAAGTATACTTGTCCGTATGAAAGATTAAAAACGAGAGCAGGTGATTATTAAGTTGCGTGTCCAGTTTTGCGTTTATTTTCCATTTTTATGAAGCAAAACAGCCAAAAAATGTTCTTTCTCGTGTCAGTTTTGGCGCTGCTCGTCCTTAGCCTTTTGCAGTCATGTGATCTGGTATTAAATGTCACGATATCAACGTAACGCGACAACAAGTAACGAACACGTGCCGTACTCTGGCTTTGCTCCTCCTGTCAATTTCATCGCACAGCAGTAACAAGTGCAATCTTTTCTACGTAAAAAAAAAATCCCAAAATTGCACCATTAAAAACATTTGCAACACCACAACGCGTCGCTCACACTTTTTTCTCCTCCTCCCCGACTCCAATTCTCTTCGCAGTCCTCCCCGTAACACGCTTCTGTACGTCTTTCCTTCCTCGCGTCTCATCTGCGCCCGTAAGCCCCCGCTGTCAGGAGCCCGCTCTCCCCCCCCCCTCTTCCCTCTGCTCTCTCCTCCTTTTTATCATTCGTTCTCCGTCACTCCTTCCCGTTCACCACGCGTCCCCGGTAGCCTTCATCTCACGCTGAGGGGGGGCCCGCAGCCGCATTTCTACCTAATGATGCATTGCCGAAGGGAGAGAAAATATGACAGTTAACAGCCTCCTCTTTGCGAGTTCTCAGACCAGGCGCGCACGAGCACACGGACGCGTCAGGAGCTCGCAAACAAGAACCCGAGTCACGCTTTAGACTCGTAACGTGACGAATGGAGCTTCCTGGCGTCGTTTGTTGTATATGATGAGGTATGGGCACAGTGGCACGCGCACGGCAGACACATGCATATCCATCACGTTTCTGCGTTCAAAGTGCGGGCCTGTGCGTTCTTCTGTGTGTTGAGACAATAACACACTACACTTCACTGTCACGTTCACTCTCATGCAGGTGTGTAACGATATTCAGGTGATATTTTGTCAAAACGTTTGCAGAAATCTAGTGTTATGACCGTGTTTGAAAGGTTACGACGCACTTCTTGCAGCGTTTTTTAATACAAACTTGTTCTTGGTGTTCAAAGCTTAACAGAATGATGTACATTTTGATTATCTGATCACCTAAAACTGAGGAGAATGTTCAGACCTGTAGAGACGTGCCTTGGGTTGTATTTACGTAACATAACATTCTCTATACGTGAAGTAAAAACTAATGTAAAGATCCTTATTTTTCAGCTTTCATTTGAGCTTAGTGTCCTCCCTCTTTATTAAACCTTAAACTCCATCACAACATCTTTGCCTCCTTTGTCTCCCCCTGTCTCTCCCCCTGTCTCTCTTTCTGTCTCTCTCTGTCTCTCTCTCTCTCTCTCTCTGTCTTTCTCTGTCTCTCTCTGTCTGTCTGTCTGTCTTTCTGTCTCTGCCTCTCTGTTTCTCTCTGTCTCTCTCTGCCTCCCTCTGTCTCTCTGTCTGTCTTTCTGTCTCTCTCTCTCTGTCTGTCTTTCTCTGTCTGTCTGTCTGCCTCTCTCTGCCTCTCTCTGTTTCTCTCTGTCTCTCTCTGTCTGTCTTTCTCTGTCTTTCTCTGTCTGTCTCTCTCTGCCTCTCTCTGTCTCTCTCACTCTCTCACTGTCTCTCTCAACCCCCTTTCTCTCTCCCTCTTCTCTCTCCTTCCCTCACTACCACCCCTCCTTCTCTGCCCTCTCTCTCTGTCACTTTCTATGTTTCTCTCTCCCTCTCTTCTTCCCCCTCTCTACACCATCTCTTTATCAGTCTCCTTTTTGTCTCTCTGCATCCTCCCTGCTGTTTCCTTCTCTACCACCGCTCCTTCTCTCCACCACATCCATTCCCCTCTCTCTCTGCATATCTTCCTCCTCCCTTCTCTCTCTCCTTCTCTCTCGTACCACTTCTCTCTCTATCTCCCTCTTTCTCCCCCCTTTCTCTCTTCATTTATGTTAGGCCATGCTTCAGATTAGCTGTGCAGTAGTACTAATAATTTAAGTTTGATGAATATACGCATGTTTTTTCCTAATTTTTTTGAGCGGTAAACATCATTCTGGTCTGGCGAATTCTTGTAAAATAAGAAATGACCATGTTTGTATAAAGAAGACGATTACAGTACGCAAAAGAAGTCCAGTCCTTCACCCAAAAGCAAACAGACTGTGAATGCTCTCTCCAACCAACTATGATATTACAGGAGCAACGCTGGGTCCGATCAGATGTCGACGGCGCCCAAATATGCACCAAGTCACTGCTTTTTATTGCTACAAGTAAACAAACTCATGAATCCTGAGGTGTCATTTGTTGCTTGGTCACTTTTTTATAATAGTTTCTCAGATCCATCGCAGCCTTTTTGTGTGAAATGACAAAATTTGCGTGTCGTTTCACTTACTCTCTCCATCAGCGCACATGAACTACTTTGACATAACTACTTTTTCCCCCCATTGATGTAAAAAAGTGGTGCCGTTTTTCAGTCACAAAAGGACTCGTCGTGATTAGTGATGAGACGGATTATCTGATTTCTATTTGGTTGTTTTTCTTTCTTGCTTCTACAAAAGTTCGCAAGATTTTGAGCAAATGAGTGAATCAATCTCATGACAGTGAGTATTTCTTACTTTCTGTCTCTTCAATACTTGTACGTGATTATGAACAGCTGTATACAGAAGTGGACTAAGTGATTGCGACGTCACCCACGGCGTTCGGCTCCAGTCAAATGCAGCTCGTCGAAGCTTGAGCGGTTACAGCGACGAGTGTGGAGCCACGTTCCATAGTAGGAATTACAACCATGAGTATCATAGCAACCAAAGAGCCAATCAGGAGCAAGGCTGTTGAAGGTAACGCCCCTTACTGTGCGGCCACTTAGCAACGGTGTCAATCAAACCCGTTGCTAACGCTAGCGGGAGTGACCTCAGGGAAAGAAGGCGCCCGATTTGTCTGTTAGTAATGTTCATACACTGCCTGATTCAGCCTTTAGCTTTGATTACGTCGCACATTCGTTGTGGCGTTGTTTCGATTTCGCTTCTGCAACGTCACACGATTTATTTCCATCTAGTGTTGTGTTAATTTTTCAAGATGTTGCATTGATGCTGGTCGAGTCTGACGCTGCAGCTTCTCCAGCTCATCCCAAAGATTCTCAATGGGGTTAAGGTCTGGACTCTGCGGTGGACAATCCATGTGTGAAAATGACGTCTCATGCTCCTGATCCACTCTGTCACAATTTGAGCCCAATGAATCCTGGCATTGTCATCTTAGAATATCCACGTGTCATCAGGGGGAAAAAAATCCACTGATGGAATAACCTGGTCATTCAGTTTATTCCGGTGTCAGCTGACCTCATTCTGCTGAACCTCGACCGGACCAACTGCGGCAACACCAACGTATTTGCTTAGTTAAATCCACGTGGCAACTTTATTTTTGAGGGAGACAGAGAGAGGGGCCACAGTTTTTCTAATGTAAAGTGAATTGGAGCCAGAGTCGATGGAACCAGAAGTTTAGAACGTAGCGGCTAGCACGTTAGCTATGTCCATTTATAAACAGTCTATGGTCAGCACAGTGTTTTTTTTTTGTTTTTTTGTTTTTTTTTATCTCATTATCTCTCTGTAATGGCTCCGTGGTTTCTGACTTCTGAAGATATTTTTGCCTTTGTGTCCGTCTCTTTGGTCGCAGATGCCGATAACTGGACAATATGGCGTTCGGGTGTTTGGTCAAGCTGAACTCATTTGGATTAAACATGAAACGGAACAAGCGAATGGCGTCGTCCGCGTTTCCTCGCACACGTGTAAATGCAGACATAGATTTACGGGGCTGTTATATGTTTATGTGCAGAGTGTCTGAAGTGCGGCTCGTCTGTTTATTTGCTGGTTGTTTGTGTGTCTTTAATTTGCATGCAGATTTCTCCAGCTTTCATTTGAGCTTAGTGCCCTCCCCTCTTCTTTATCCTCCATCACAACATCTTTACCCCCTCTCTCTCTGTCTCTCTATGCCTCTCAATCCACTTTTATCTCTTCCTCTCCTTCCCTACCCCTTCTCTTCCTCTCTCTCTGTCTCTGTGTATGTCTATCTCCCCCCTCTCTCTCTCTCTACCCGCTTTCCTTCTGTCTCTCTGCATCTCCTGTCTCTCTCCACCTCGCTCTCCCTCTGTTTCTCTCTTTCCCTCTCTACCACCCCTCTTCTACCCCCTTTCTCTTCCTCGTCTCCCTGTTCCTCTCTCTCGCCCCCTTCTCTTTACCCCCTCCATCCATCGCTGTCTTTCTCTCTCACTGTACCCCCCACCTCTTTCCCTCTCTACCACCCCTCCTCTAATCCTTCTCTCTTCCTCGCTCTGTCTCCCTCTCTGTGTCTGTCTCTCTCTTGCTCCCCTTCTCTTTCCCTCTCTCTCTCCTTCCCTCTCTGGTCCCATTACTCTCTACCCCCTTCTCTTTACCCCTTCTCTCTATTGCTCTCTTTCTCTCTCTCTGTACCTCCTCTCTCTACCTCTTCCCCTTCTCTCTCTTTCTCTCCCCTTCCCTCTCTACACCCCTTCTTCTCTAACCCTTCTCTCTTCCTTGCTCTCTGTCACTCTCTCCATCCCTCTCTAGTATCATCCCTCTCTACTCCCCTTCTCTTTACCCCCTCCCTATATCACTGTGTTTCTCTCTTCTTCTTCTTCTCTCTACAACATCTTCTCTACCCCCTCTCTTCCTCTCACTGTCTCTCTCCCCTTCTCTTTCCCTCTTTCTCTCCTTCCCTCTCTAGTCCTATCCCTCTTTACCACTCCTCCTTCTCTATCCCTTCTCTCTCTTCTCCCTCTCTCTGTGTCTCTCTCCCCTTCTCTTTCCCTCTTTCTCTCCTTCCTTCTTTAGTCCCATCCCTCTCTACCACTCCTACTTCTCTACCCCTTCTCTCTCTGTCTCCCTCTCTGTGTCTCTCTCCCCTTCTCTTTCCCTCTCTACCCCCCTCTTCTCTATCTGTATCTTTCTCTCTCCTTCCCTCTTTACCACCCCCTTCTAGACCCCCACTCTTCCTCGCTCTGTCTCTCTCTGTGTGTCTCTCTCCCCTTCTCCTTCCCTCTCTAGTCCCATCCTCTCTCCCCCACTCCTCTCTTCACCCTCTCCCTCTTTACCTCTTTCTCTCTCCTTCCCTCTCTACCACCCCCTTCTAGACCCGCCTCCCTTCCTTTCTCCGCCCCTCTCTACGCCTCTCTCTTTCCCCTTCTCTTCCCCTCTCTAGCCCCACCCCTCTTCTCTCTTCCCCTCTCTCCCTCTCTCCCCTCTTTCTAACGAGATGCCACGTCTTCGGTGTTATTCCTCCGCTCTCTGACAGCGTCTCTCCGTTGCCAATTAGCGCAGTAGCGTCCGGCGCCGTGTTTGCCTTCAGAGATTACATCTTTGTTTGTGTACTCAGCCCACAAATGAGACCATCCACTCAAAGGCCGGAAATCTAGTCAACAAATAGGAGTATATGGTGAGGAAGTGAACGAATGCAGTAAATACAGTGCGCTCGTTGTGTGTGGGCGCTCCAGATCACACTGTTATCGTAGAGAGAGAGAGAGAGAGAGGCTTTTCCATTGTCTGCGCCAGTCCGTTTTTATTTATACTCACGCAGCTGCAAATAAAACCTCAGATGCCATTTGGAGTGTAGCCGGCTCCATTCTACCTTGATCAGTGTTTAGAAGGAGTAAAAAAAAAACTAAAAATAGGAATTAGTACCTACCTCTCCATAGTCCAGCAGGAGAGAGATAATAGACTCCGCTGTGTTGCTCTTGATAATACTGCTCCACACTTTCTGTTCTTCGTGGGCCGGTCACAGAATGTACTTAAGGAGACTTTTTTTTTTTTTTTCAAAATAGAGAAAGGACAATTTTTTTTTTTTTTTTTTTTTTTTTGCTTGGACTTTGTTGAGAAACTTTTTAGCCAATCAGGGACAAGCGTGGTCCGTCCATACCGAAACAAATATGGCACAAAATTGACTCTTGTGAGATTTGAGTCATGTTATAATGTTGTTTCCTCATTAAAAAAAACAGACCTGGAGTTGTGTTTTGTTTCATTCACGCATGTTTGAGTAACTTTATTAGTAATCTGTCTATATCCCCAAAGCGCAAAATGCTCCGTTCCACCTTGTGATGTCATGAAGTGGTAGTTTTCAAGTTAACAGCTCATTTGACCTTTTTATACAGAGATGAGCAATTCCACAGCTGAAATGATCCAAATGATTCTAGAAATGAAGGTGTGGAGTTTAAAAACACAGCGGAGCACTTCCTGTAGCACCACATGATGACATCACAAGGTGGAACGGAGAAAAGAAATCAGCCTAAATATGCAGGGTTTGAGGAAACAACAACAACAACAACATTATAACATAGATTGGAAATAGTGTAATATGGAGTCTTTAAACGTTATTAATCTGCGGTGGGAGAAAAGTGGTTTTGTTTGTAAATGAAAGACGACCAATCAGCTCCTTCGTTTCACACGTGTCACTGAAATAAACAAATCTGATTGGACGAATGTGTTTGGTTCTTGAGACACAATGGAGAGTGTAGGGGCCAGACTGATGTCACTCTTTATCTTTTATTCAGAGGAACATCATTCTGGATTTGCCTGTTTTTAGGGTTATTAAGTGAGTGACATGATGTAGTTGCAATATTAGTTTTTATTATAATATTTTTTTAGTAGTATATCACACTTAAGATGCTGTTACAGGCCCGGTGCTGTGTCTGCTAAACCTCTGCAATCAGTCAAAAGTCTAACGTGAGCCGTTCTTTGAGACTTTCTCCCCAGTGACACTCGGGGAACGTGTAGTGCCAGATTCAGCACCACGGACAGCTCCATGGCTCGCAGGGAGGGGCTGAGAGGAGGAGAGAGGAGGAGAGAGGGGATGAGAGGAGGAGAGAGGGGATGAGAGGAGGAGAGAGGGGAGGAGAGGAGGAGAGAGGGGAGGAGAGGAGGAGAGAGGGGAGGAGAGAGAGGCTGAGAGGAGGAGAGAGGGGATGAGAGGAGGAGAGAGAGGAGGAGAGAGGGGATGAGAGGAGGAGAGAGGAGCTGAGAGGGGATGAGAGGAGCAGAGAGGAGGAGAGAGGGGATGAGAGGAGGAGAGGGGATGAGAGGAGGAGAGGGGATGAGAGGAGGAGAGGGGATGAGAGGAGGAGAGGGGATGAGAGGAGGAGAGAGGAGCAGAGAGGAAATGAGAGTAACAGAGAGGAGGAGAGAGGGGATGAGAGGGGATGAGAGGAGAGAGGAAATGAGAGGAGCAGAGAGGAAATGAGAGGAAAGGAGAGGAGCAGAGAGGGGCTGAGAGGAGGAGAGAGGAGCAGAGAGGGGATGAGAGGAGGAGAGAGGAAATAAGAGGAGCAGAGAGGAAATGAGAGGGGCAAAGAGGGGATGAGAGGAGCTGGGACGAGCAGAGAGGAGCATAGAGCCAAGCCTGACAGAAAGCACACATAAAGGGGCATGGGGCTGATGTTAAAATAATAATAATAATAATAATAATAATAATAATAATAATAATAATAATAGGAAGGGGGAAACAAGAATGAGAGAGACAGAAAGGGGGGGTGGGTACAGATAGAGAGAAGAAGAGTAAGAGAGAGGGGAGGAGAGAGAGAAGGCAAAAGAGAGGTAGAGCTATAGAGAGAGGGGAAGAGAAGGGGATGGTGGTAGAGAGAGAAGGAGAATTAAAGAAAGAGTAATAGAGAGAGGAGAGAGAGGGACAGGGAGAGAAGGAGAGAGAGGGGGTAAAGAAGGAGGGGTAGTAGAGAGAATAAATACAACTAGAAGATGAAACTTTTTACACTTGCACTGAGAGGGGCACGTTCAATACACATGTTTTTTTTGTTTTTTTTTAAATAGGTCAATTAATTCAGAGTAACTGCTTGATAAAACTAATACATTAAGGGCGTTATTACACGTTTTAATGGAAATAAACATTGAAATATATTTACAATACATACAATACAAGTTCATTCAGTAACAAGAGCGCAGTGAAGTACTTAATACTCCAGCCTGGACTTGAAACAACAGCAGATTTCACCTCTTACAAACATTTAATATTCAAAATTCAGAGCTAAGTTATTCCTAAATCAGAAATAAACAAGTTGAGCTTATATTGCCACAAATATTAAAGTACCCAGCGGTGCGTTTAGCCAGTCTGTTTGCACTGAGCTCCTAGAGTTAGCTTAAACTGCAATAAATCTTTAAAAGTACTTAATGCATTTGATTTAGCGATGTGAAAGACCAGCAGCACCAGCCACTTACTGATTTATGAGGCCTGCTTACCCGGAGCCGAATGACAATCTGCTCAGCGCGGCGGTGTCCTGGTCTGAAAGTAACACTGAATCATCAAACCTCATGATTCATACGCAGTAATTCAGGAGTTATAACTTGATCTCTTAAACAATGGCAGTAAATACAAAGTAAAGGTCTATAGCGTGTCTTTAAACGGAGGCAGGACGGATGACGGACTGCGTGATCCGGTCTGACCTCACGTCCAAATAAACCTGGGACGATGTTGGAATTTGGTGTCGGGATTATCCGGGGACAAAATAACTGCGATTTAACGATTATATCACGGTAATTATTAAAGTTGCGGACAGTTTAAACATGTTGTGGATGTGGAAAGCTTCTTCAGTTCTGATAAATAGTGATGTCTGATAAAACTACACGATCAGAACTGAAGAAGAAGCTTGGACGAACAGCGAAACGTCTTCACTTTTAAAAAAAACGTAGTATGGATCATACCAGGACTACCCAGGGATTTGTTATGACAATCTTTTCCCTAAATCTTTATTGTGTATTGATATGTACTGTCATCTATCTCTTTGACCTAATTCCTAAATCCTTACGTGCATCGATTTGTAACGTTATCCATCTCTTTGACCTAATTTTCGTGATACTATCTGTTATTTCGCACGGGTATATCTCTTATTTGTTAGCGTAAAGACGATGTGTCCAGCCGCCTGGAGTCACTAGGACTATAGATTAAAACTGGTACGATTATTTTGATGGTATAAATACTCTGTTTATATGTTCATTTGGGGCTGAGGGCGAGACGACGTGATAGGAACAACAGCTCTTTGACGATTGTGCACAATTGAACCAATAAATCTGACTTTTTGATTCAAGACAACTTCTTTATTGACTTTATTTTTTTTTTTTTAAGGTTTCTACTATTAGAAATTCCACAACAGAAATTAAAATTACACAAACTAGGATATAAATAATCATAATTTGACTTATTTAAACAACTGTAGTAGTGCTGCGCTTTGTTGTAAGTGACAACAATAAGACTTTTTTTTATTTATTTATTTATTTTTACTATTCACAATGAACCAGATATTTTATGTTCTTAATACAGATTGAATTGAACAGAGCGTCATGGAGGAGCACCGTATTTTCTGGACTAAACGTCGCTCTGGAGTATAAATCGTACAAACAAAAAAATGCGTAATAATGTCATACTGGTACACAAGTCTAGAGTGTCCTCGCACAGTTGTCAGTGTGATAATAACGAAGATGTGAAATATATTTATATATTTTAATAATTTCATATATAATTCGCATCTGAGTATAAGTCGCACCCCTGGACAAACTATGAAAAAAATATTGTAGTTTTTTTCTGCACATTTTGGTGACGTACTGGCGATTTATCTTTGTTGGAAATTCTCATGATTGTTTTTAGCGCAACAGCCTTAAATCCCCAGCACAGGCCGATATTTTGTTTTGGTTGATTTGCTGCTTAAAAAACACACACAAAGTTTATATTAACACTTTTATATGAAGAGACAACTGCACAAAATGTGACACATGTCTCTCTTAAAAGTTTCTGGTTAAAAAAAGAGGCTTGGGCGAGTTTGAAGTAAATTTAAATGACATAATTTGAGTAAAATGATCCAAATTGGCCCTATATACTGTATCGGTACAAAAATATCAGCAGATCTTATCGTCCGTTGGTTGCTCTGGATGTGAAACAATTGGTATCAGCCATTAAAAAAACACATATCGATCGATGTCTATCATTATTGATTATGATTACCCTTTATTATTTATTATTTACTCTTCATTATTATATTTTTTATTTTTCATTTTATTACTTTATTTTTTTATTTTTATGTATTATTTACCCATTACCCTTTATTATTATTTACCCATTATTATCATTTTTATTTTTTATTTTATTTTTATTTTATTATTAATTAATTCTTTTTTTAATTTTTATTATTATTTACCCATTACCCTTTATTAATTATTATTTACCCTTTATTATTATATTTATTTTGATTTTATTATTACTTTATTTTTTGTTTATTTTTATTATTATTTACCCATTACTTTTTATTATTTTTTATTACCCTTTTTGCCATGTTAAACGTCATTATTGTTTACTGTCCCGTCCGTTGTCATGGCGTCCCCGCTCAGTTACACACGAGCTGCTTTGACGAAGACGCTACAACGAATGGCCACTTTCCCGACGCAGACAGAGGTACTGGAGATGGAGCATTGTTTCCGTATAAACAATTGGACTAATGTTCTCTTTTTACATCACGTCGAGTCTCAGTTTGTGCGCCGCTTTGTCTTACACTGATTCACACTGTATTAAACAGGCCACACAATCCCACATTGTTGAATTTGTAAATGCTTTCTTTTAGCGGTGTGAATGAACTCCAATGAAAGGATCTGGCAGAGAGGCTTGTTAAACCCTTTACCGCCAGAGAAAACTGTGCCGAAGGGCCCGTCTGCGATTTTATCACTGTCACGCTTGTCGCTCTGGTTTAGGCTTAGGCACTTGCATACTGTATCCGTCAGACTGCATAGTCACATCAGCTGTACCTGAGCTGCTCCAGATTAACACAAGCTACAAACTCTCGCACGCTTCGCCTTTTCATCTGTTTAAATCGATCTCACAGCACAAGAGAAGTACTGTCTTTCACACAAGAAGGGCACGTAACAGCCCACATTATGATCTATGGTATAAAGGGATTTGTGGCGGTGCGTTCAAACGTTCTTTTTTATGTATTCTGTGTATTAAAGACAGTTCTCCTCCGCACGGGCCCGAGAAGAGAGGTGCGCGCGCTTACACAGGGCAATCTATCAAAACAAGTGCTTGTGATTTCCCGAGGATGGATGACCTTTGAGCCTCCGGAGTCCCCCGTCACGTCATGTGGGGGAGACGGAGGGCGGCGGAGGGGACAGAGGGGACGGAGGTGGAGGAGAAGACACTCCCTGGTTAAATAAGTGCGCCGTGTGTGCTGAGGGCCCCGCTTTAGCTCGTTCTGCTTATATTAACGCTCTCGTCACAGCCTCACCTGGCACCCGCTCGGGCCGGTCACGCTGTATGTTAATGCATCACAGAGTTACTCCACAGAAGCGCTCTGAAGGATGCTCTGCTCAAGGGCACAGTGCCAGAACACGCTGTTAAAGGCCAGTGCATTACGCATTCGCTTTCCTCGGCCAGGATTTCCCAGTTGGTTCTAAATTCAATGTTTTAGGTTGCTGCCAGCGCCAGCCGGGCAATGTGTCACCTCAATATAAAATATCCTTTAGACGTTTTAATAAATAATGCAGTTTTATATGGCATCACTACAGGGAATATGTGCCTTTCACACCAATGCCACGAGTTTCATTTGGACCAGAGCTGCAAACACCCTTCGAGAGGAACTGTGAAATTTCCTGGTCTCTTGTTTCACCGCGGGGAGCTTTGCATAGCGGCTAACTGTTTTTAATACCCTTATTTTGGAACAAATCGGTCTTCATGGGACAAAACGAGTAGTGCACGACCTCGATACGACGCCAACAGCAGACAGATGCCACGTTCCTTTTGCCAACGCACAGCACTAGAGATTCATCAGCGAATCTGGAAAACACTTCACCATTAGCTCCTCGTTTTCGTGCCAAACCGAGGGTCTCAGCCACGGGGAGTTTTGACGACGGAGTTTCCGGAGTCCGGTGCGAGTTCGGACGCCGCTCTGGTGCATGCGGTCGTGTCGTTCACATACGGGGCGTAGAGCTGAGTGGCATTTAGGCAGTGACATTTAAAAGTGACATTTTGTCTGTGGCCAGATCCAGCGTGAATAAGTGTGAAGTAAATCATGTTGTCTTCTCCGTGTCATGGAGAGCGCGGCGTAGACTGGGGCAAACGCGCACTTGCACTTTGTTGATGACACGAGCCAAAGGTTAATCTCATTAGTATAGTTTTGGTAGTAACTGTTTTAAGTGTTTTGATCGTTTTTTTTTTTTTACACTTTTCGTATGCGTGTCAATATTTACTTTCACTTTAACAAAGGATCGGTCACAGTATGGTCGTGTTGCGTAATTATTCTTCGGGAGCAGCTGGTTAAAGTCTTGTTGTTGTATTTATGATAGTTGTAAACTTCCGTGGCTTTTGGTCGTCACTTGTGCTCATAACATGCCCCGGATTCTGAGATTGAACCTTTTAATGCAAGTATTCTGTGTATTTTTGCTGAATTACTAAGAGCCTGCCTGCACCATCCGCTTATTTTTGAACTGTTTAGCGTTGTGGCTCTTTGATTCCGCTGTCTTTGAAGCCCAGACTAGAGATATTTAAATTTTGTATTCATATTTATCAGCTCGGCATCACTCCTAGGACCTGCATTGAAAGTTTGTCTAAAAATACTCTTACAACATGCAAAATCATTAGGAAGTTTTGAGCAAAGGTTAGCAAGTTTCCACTGGGAGGAAATCACATCAAACTAATAAACAAGTTCAAAATGAAATGCCAAAATTATTCTCTCAACTGTACACGGTTACATAAGTCACTCTGGAGGAATGCATGAAACAGACGAGCTGCTATGAACAGCGTCATTATGCAATAGGCAGAGTCTGAATAGCCTTTTTATAGTTTTATATTTAAACTTTTTGAATAATTTACCATAGTATTTGTTTTCCCTATATGGGGTTGTAACTAGTACAGTTTTTGGGGGTTTTGTGGGTTCTCTTTAGGGAGGTAGACCTCAGATATCTCCCAGAAAAGGTGGAATCCTGCAGTTTGCTCAGTATCTCAGTTACAGGTGGAGGTGGAGCCGGTGTCTGGCAGCACAATGGAATCATCTTTGTGAAATGAGGTTGAACCCAGTCTACATCTGATGATTATCTAATATCTATAATTACATAAAAGCCCACAGTTTTGCAACAGATTTACCACAGTTTTACCACAGATTAACTGCAGTTTTACCACAGATTTACCACGGATTTACCTCAGATTAACTGCAGTTTTACCACAGTTTCACCACAGATTAGCCACAGTTTTACCACAGATTAGCCACAGTTTTACCACAGATTTACCACGGATTTACCACAGATTAACCACAAATTAACCACAGTTTCACCACAGATTTACCACAGTTTTAACAAAGATTAACTGCAGTTTTACCACAGATTTACCACAGATTTACCACAGATTTACCACGGATTTACTACAGATTTACCACGGATTTACCACAGTTTCACCACAGATTAACCAGTTTTAACACAGATTTACAGCAATTTTACTGCAGATTTACCACAAATTAACCAGTTTTACCACAGATTAACCACAGTTTTACCACAAATTAACAGATTTTACCACAGATTAACCAGTTTTACCACAGATTAACCACAGTTTTACTATAGTTTTACCACAGATCTACCACAATTTTACAGCAGTTTCACCGCTGCCATCCCTGAATCAGATAGTCCATTATCCCTGATGAGAGATCTCAAGTCTCTGGTGTTTGCGCTCACTGTAAAGAGGCGTCAGTGTGGCCTCTGCAGTGTTTCTTAGCCTATAATAATCATTGTTGTCCAGATGGCAGTGGCACCTGCGCTCAAACCTCCTCCCACAGATGAGCCGTGTGTCTCTGTCTGCAAACATGCAGCTCCTGATTATCCACTCACATGAGGCAGAGCCGCGCTCTCACTGTGCACGGCTAATTGATAGACTTTCAAACAAGCTCAGCTTATTCAGGATTTAGAAGAAGAAAGTGTTCATTGTTTCGTGTGAGAAACACAAATGATGCGTTCCTGGGGTTTTTGAATCTGGTTAAACTGCACAAAAACACTCTTTGGATTTGGAAATGGATCTACAAAGGACCCAGTGGTGCGTAGTAATACACTTATACACTTACATTTTGTATTTAAATAATCTCTGTAATACTCTTTGAAGTGTTCCTGCATTGTCCTGGAGGTGGAATCCAAAAGGACAGGAGATATGGGAGAATATTGCACCAGAGTGTGGCCTGATTTTAGAGATGTCAGACAGTGACAGCTGCTAAAGGCAGTTTGTTGAATGTTGTTGTTCTAAATCCTCTAGTTTCTATCCAAACACATAAACTATAGGGAGCGAACAACAATATGAAAACCACTACAGGGTTATCAAGTGTTCCCAGTCATGTCTTCTTTCCCTATTGAGCTGTCTTTGTGAGCAGATGAAGTTGTGACACTATATTTTCTTGTCAGTTGCTTTCGGATTACGCTTCACTCTTTTTAAAGTAGACGGAGCAGACAGACGGAGCAGACGGCAAATTGCAGCTTGATTTGAATAAAACCTATAGCTTTAGTTGAGAACGGAGCCAAGGACAGCGTATACATTTGAGTGGGTACTTAAAATGCATCGCCGTGACAGCAAAGAGGAGAGTGACCTTTATACTGTCTCTTATGCACTCGGCTCTTCCCCGCCGCTCCAAACCTCTCACTTTTACTGACTGAAGAAAGAGTGAAAAATGTGAGAGATAGAGTTTGTTCTCAACTCGAAGGTCATTGCTCTCTTTGATAGCCTTTTGTCTGTCATCCAAAAACAGCCGAGTTAATAGCTGCCCCTAGGCCACTTTATAATGATTGGGCCTTATCTGTAGGCCCACGCACACACTGACACACACACACACACACATATATACATACACACACAAGCACAGAGTCTTCATCACAGTAGAAACGGCTAAAGTACTTAAACGCAGCTGATCTTACGAGTCAAATGTATGTGATATTTGAGGTAAAGGCGCGACCACAGACTGTATAAACACGTGGACTAAGTGAATGTGACGTCACGGTCCAGATATGCGCCCGTGATCACTTCCTATCTGGAACGTGGCGGCCAGCAGGTTAGCTTCGTCCATTTCCATCACGTACAGTATGTCAAACTCGGGGCCCAGGGGCAAAATCTGGCCCGCGGTGTAACTATATTCGGCCCGTGAGATCGTATCAAATGCGCGTTAGAGCTCGCCTGCTGGTTTAAAGCGCATACACAACTAATACTACAGATCCCAGAATGCTTTGCTAGTACGCTGGTGATTAATCGAGAGCAATGGCAAAGTAAAATCTGAATGTAGCAAATTGAGCTTGAATATGTTTTCTCTTCGCGCTTTTTCTACTCCAACGTGTGAACTGTTAATAGTTTGAAAGTCAAATTTTCAGTGTATATATATTTTTTTGTTTTATTTGTTGCTGGCTTGTTAAAAAAAGTACTTTTAAAATGATCTTGAAAGGTTACAGAGCGACATAATACATTTTTTTTTTATTTAAATTTGAAATAAATCCTACTGATGTGTCTTTTATTTCTCATATGATTGTAATATCAAGCTTGAGTTGTTGTGTTTCAGCAAAACTAAACTTCATATGAAAAGATTAAACATTACACATCAGATGCAGTCTATTTCTCAATAAATATCGAGTTTGGCCCATAAATTTGGCTCAGTTTTTAATTTTGGCCCACAGTGAATTTGATTTTGACACCCCCGATTTACAGATACAGTCGATGCAGGAAACTTGTGCAGCCAAACAGCTCAGATTAGGCGTTGTAACAGATTTTTACAGTGTCAAAACATGAAAAACAGAACTAGTTAATGTCAAACCATTATTCCTCACTTACCTTAAGCATTATGAGCGTCCAAATTAGTCACCGCGATGAGTTTACAAGCACTTTCCGCAGCTTTCAGGGACCAGTTTGAAGTTTTGCCGTGACGCTAAAGCAATTCCCGATTATGAGACAATAAAACGCTTTCTAATCAGATGCAGACAGTACGCAGCGGATTTATTTTGACCTCACTGCTTATGCAATATGTCTGTACTAAGGAAAGACGGAAATACATGACGCTATTTTCTGCACTGTAATTATTCGGATGGTTTCAGCCCTGAAATTACCGATATTTACTGAACTAAAGGTAGCACTTAACCAGCACTTCATGACATCACAAGGTACAACGGAGCATTTTAAGCTTTGGAGACGTAGACAGACTAATAATAAAGTGTTACTCCAACATGTGTGAATGAAAAAAACACAACTTCAGGTGTGTTTTTGAGGAGGTAACAGCGTCGTAACATGGATTAAAAGCTCAAAAAGATCAATTTTATGTAATATAGGACTAACAGACTGAATGTTGTCTTTCCTGTTGCTATGGTGACTGAAAAAAATAAATATTGGCTACTTCAAATGCGATATTATACAAAAAAAAAAAAAAAAAAACTACAGATCGTGCTAGCTGTGAGCCATGGGTGCTAACTGCTCTTTCACTGTGTCACCCTGCAAACACATCCATCACTCCTTAATTATATCAGTTTTTTTCTTCTTCTTCAGTGAATCAAACCTCTAATTAACTTTTAACGAATGCATGAATAATGATTTACCAAATTAAAAGATATATTTAAAAGAATCTGAAGCAGGTACAGACAAATCCGAGCTCAGATGAAGTGTAGAAGTTCTCCTCCGGTTCGCTCGATTATAAAACTATCTGTAAGTTTGAGTTTGTCTCAGTTTGTCTCAGTCCCAGCCTGACTCCGCCGGCTCCGGACCAGTGTCATGTTGTGGGAGGATGCACAGAGCTGGCTGCAGGTACAATGTGTGAAAGAGCAGGGACAGCGTGTAGGAGGAGTCAGGACCTCATTTATTTTGCTGGAGGTGTTGAGCTCTGCGGTTGCCAGAGACCTTTCTAACAGCGACGGCTTCCATTTACTTGTGCTATTCACTACCGTTACAAAAGGAACGCAGTGAGGAAGCTGGTCTATTTTGTTAGGGAAGTCTATTATTTACACGATTTTTATTTCCTCCAGTGAGTGACAGCGACAAATATTTAAATATGAATCACAATACAAAGCAAGATCGTCTTATTTTATCGAGTTACAGCGTCGAAACGTGGTCTGCCAGTCTGTTTTGTGGTAATAGTTGTATGTTACGGCATACACAGAGACAAAAGGCTACAGTAAGAATACAAAATGAGGGTCCAGAGTGGCTTGGTCCCCTGTGTAGAGCTGGTTTTTCACATGTATTTGCAAATGAAATCAAGCCTGAGCCTGCCGTGACCTTACTTAATCCCACTGCACAAATATGATGTTGAAGAAGTCAGCAGATTAACAGTCACTCAGCCAGTTCATGTTGTTGCTTTTAAAGTGATTCTAGCTCATTCTCGTGAGTATTACTGATCATAACAAACAAACGGCAAGTTCCTTTACAGTTCCTTTTGGCTGAGTGTTTTAAATGGGAGAGGGTTATGCATAATTTAACAAAAACACCAGTGGAGACAACAGGTTTCCCATCTGTTTTGGGATTTAAGCATCACCAAGCTACCTTAGAACACATTTAAAATGCTTTAGCAGTGAGGTATTATATATCATCAATTAGCATAATGCTACTTGAGGTGCAGGGATTTGCATTTTTTTACACCCGAGGGTTTAAAATAGTTGCAGCTGTGGCAAACAAGGTGACAAAGCAGTGTGCAGCGCGGAGCCCAGCGTCGCTTTGAAGCACGGCACCTCACGGTTAAACAAAGCTATCATTTAGAAATATGAGTCTGGAGTCTTTAATAGACCGTACTCAAATTCCCAACACCACCTCGCTTTGCAAATCATCAGGATGGCTGAACCTGCTCTTCTGCTGCTCATGGCTCTTGCATTTATCTCATTGTGAAACGGAGTGAAAAAAATAGTGGATCTGCTGACGAGGAGAGGAGGAATCTATAGCTCAAAATGTGAAGACAGTGCATTATTGGAGGTAGTTTTAAATGTCATGTGGGCGTACTCTAAAAGATGACAGAATTATCACCACCAGACTTTAAATTTCTCTAAATGTCAGTAAAGAACCAGACTTTTCAAAAATATCCTTACTTTAAGTTTGTTTGTTTGTTTCAGCGGCATGTCTGCTCAAGGTGCGAGGGAAATGTATGTGCGTTTATGTTGTGAAAAAAAGTATTATCGTATATATATTTGTGTAAATGCCTTTGATCTGTGCGAGTCTGTCAGACCCAGACCAGAGCAGAACATGTGTGAAGGCTCGGTCCCATCCTCCACGAAAGCCTTTGTTGTTTTTACCTGTCTTAACATATCACTGTGAACAGATATAACCCTGTTTGTTATTCTGGTAAATACTCGGAGCTCTGAAGGGGGAGATGCTCTAAGGGGGAACTGAGGGGAGACGTGGGAGACGCTGCCGTTCTGTGGGCCCCGTCCTGTCCATATCTGTTGTAACAAAGAATAAACCTGGTTGTGTTTCATAACTCACCAGGGTTTTGGATTACAGTGTTCCCTCGTTTATCGCGGGGGTTATGTTCTAAAAAATAACCCGCAATAAGTGAAATCCGTGAAGTATCATCTATTTTTTACAGTTATTCTCTATGTTTTTGTCTGTAAAACCCCTCACCACACACTTTATACACTTTTCTCACACAGGCGTTAACATTTTCTCACATTTCTCTCTCGTTTAAACTCTCTCAAAGTTCAAACCTTCGTCGGCGTCTTTGTCGGTGCGGAACGTTTCATCGACATTGTGGGTTTTGTCGGGGAGAAAACAAATCGCAAACGTACAGCACTTCAGAGTCACACTGCGATCCAACGTTTATGTAAATTTGTCTGAACACATTCTGTACTGGACAGGAGACACGGCACGGAGGAGACTGATGGACAATGGTCTACAGTCCAACAGCCAATCAGGACGCAGAACACAATGGTCTACAGTCCAACAGCCAATCAGGACGCACAACACAATGCACGTTCATACACTGTGAAAAAAACATGCAAAATTGCACCAAAAAATCAGCGAAACAGTGAGACCGCGAAAGGTGAACCGCGTTATAGCGAGGGACAACTGAGAACTGACAACTCAAAAGAGAGATAGAGTTATTATTATATCAGATACACTACAAAACACCCAGATAACACCTTTTATTTGTGCTTAGGAGTAGGTAAAAGCTCAAAACGCGCCGAGTCCGACTCCTCATTCACTTTTCCAGAGCTGTGTAGTTAACGATTTCAACCTCTCATTTACATTTGGAGTGCTTACACGCAGCGCGCTCTCCCAACGCCTAAACTCTTAACATTTCTAAACTTTAAATTCAAAACGCGAGCCGTGTGATGTGTGCAGATGCTTGTTGCCTGGGTGAGAGGTGCAGCGCGTCCGCCTCCACCTGCGATGTGCTGTGCAGCGTTGAAGAGACGGCGGGATTAAGGTTAGAGACTTGAGATAGCAACAGGGGGATCGACTCATTCAGGGGCTTCAAATGGCTCTGAGAAAACCAATCAAACTAGCATACACTCCGCTCCTTTTCTCTCTCCGTCTGAGCTCCGCACACACATGTACGGGCGCACACGTGGAGACAGTTGAGCGGGGAGAAGGAGGGTCAGCGGCCTATTGATCGGCTGACACGTGGCTGTGATTAAGTGAAAGGCTGTACACATGCATAAACAGACAAACAGCGAGTCTGAATGGCCTGGATAGAGCTGAGACACTACAAAAAGGAACGACGGACACTTAAAGCCCGCCGTATTACACAGTTTCCTCATCACAAACGGACCCGGAGTTGTGTTTTGTTTCATTCACACATGTTTCACAAATGCTGCATATTTAAGCTGAGTTCTTCTCCCCAACTGGAACACTGCTCCATTTTGTGACGTCAACATGTGGTAATACAGTGCTCCAATGTGTTTTTACTACAATTATTTAAATATTGTCAGCCCTGGAATTGCCTATTTCTGCAGAACAAAATGTAAAACGTAGCTGTTAACTTGAAAACTACCACTTCATGACATCACAAGGTGGAATAGAGCATTTTGACTGGACAGAATAATAATAAAGTGTTACTCAAACATGTGTGAATGAAACAAAATACAACTCCAGGTCTGTTTTTGAGGAGTTAACAACATTGAAACATAGATTAAAGCTCACAAGAGTCAATTTTGTGTAATAAAGGACCTTTAAAAACACCAAGCTGTGAATAATGATCATAGTTCATAAAGTTCAAGCCTTTTATGTCCCTCCATGTTACCCATTATTGTCATTACAAACAACAAAAGTACTGCACTTTATACTATGTCTATTGGTTTCAGGTGACGCCACAACATTCTATAGGCCAATATTATTTAAAACAGGTGGGGGGCAGCTAAAAATCCACATTTTTATAGCAATACAGTGATCTAATGATACTTTCCAGTGACATCACGCTGTGTTCTACATATATATCTATGGTGGAATGTTTAGCAGTTGCCATGGAGACACAACGCGCACATTAGCAAACACTGTCAAAAGGTTTTAAAATGCAAGAAAAAATACAAAACTGAGTTAAACAGCATATTTTCAAGAGCCTGTGATCAATCCAAGTGTGCATGTCAGTGTTTAGTGTGAGAGACTAACTGAAAAACTGTTGGCTAACGCTAGCTAGCTTATGACGGTAATGCTATTTGAGAGGGACTTGTTTCACTGCACAAATCAGCTCACCTGTTGTAATTCAGTTCATTAGGGTCAGACTGTGTTAAAACAAACTAAGATTAAAGTATAGCATGAGTAACAGAACTACAGACAGAGCAGTGCCTACAGTTAGCGTCACACTTCCAGAATGTTTATGACATCGGCTGCGAAGTATCAATTTAGTCGCTAAAAGAAATACTCAGTTTCAACCTTTGTAAATGTACTTTTTGTATATTTCATGGCAAAGTACAACGTAATCAATAGGGAAAATCACCTCTATATGTCCACTTTTCGTTTAATTTAGTTTAATTACGTAACAAAAAGCCAGGGGAGGTGCTCGGGGGCGGCTTCAAGGGGCACTAGCCTCTCCTAGAATGTTCAAAATGCAACCGTAGCGTGTTCAAAATGAGAATATAATAAAACAGAATTCAATATTAGCTTTTATAAATCGCTACCGGGGCTAAATACATTTAAAATTGTCCAAAAACAGCGACACAAATGCGGGAAATGAAGGGGGCTCGCATTCATATATGACTCTAAATTAACATATTAAGTGTGCACCCATGTTCAAGAACGTAGCCCCCCCATAGCTGCCCTATCTAAAAAAAAATCTGGCACCGCCCCTGCTACAAGCTCCTAATAATAACAAAGGATACTGCAAAAAGGTCACAAACTTGGCTGGGAAAAACATACCAGCGGCAGTCATCTATTTCAGTAAACTCTTGTCAGAAAGTTAAGGCACAAGACAATGCTTCTAAATATTTAAACAGGTAGATGAAACATGGAGGAACTTTAAAGCGGAGAAAGTCTTAGCATCCAAGCTGAGACTGCACTCCCCTAAATTGAGAAAAAATTCATTATAGCGCTGGTTTTAGCCCACGTCTACCGCATCTATAACTGTACCCTGAAATATACGCGGCAGATGGTATATGAATATGGTAACGTTAATGCAAATTAGGCCGGTCTCACACGCCGAGGCTATTTTTGTTGGGTCTAAAATTCGACGTGTGAAAATGTCTAAAGTAAGAACTCATGATAACATCCTGCGGTACATCATCGTTACGCAACTCAGTAAATGACAAGGCTGAGAGATAAAAGTTGATAGAAAGAAGTTAAGTTATTTAGCGCTAATAATACCTTTAATTAACGTGTTTACTTTTGTTTTGGGTCTGGAGTAACTGGAGACGTTTTCAGACGCGATCGACGGTTCCAAACAAACTCCCCCGATCGCCTTTTGCTCCTCTGTGAACCCAAATCGCACAGCTCCAAAAAGATCCTCGGCGTTTGCTCGGTCGGCCTTTTATTTTCAAACCATCAGAGAGCGGAATCAGCCCCAGACAGTCTGAAGCCGTCTGTAGATTTTAATAATTTTACTAGAAATTTGAAACGCGCATTTTAGTTAATCAAGTGTGTCCACATCAGTCTAGTTACTTTGTGCCGTTCTGTTTTCAGTGTAAAAACTTGCACAGAATGATTCCGCACATTGGCATGAATCATAGACTGTATATATGAATGGACAGAGCTAACGTGCTAACTGCTACGTCGCTAATAGGAAGTGAGCGTGGGCGCACTTCCGGCTCCAATTCACTTTACATTAGAAAATCGTCCCCTCTCTCTGTAACTAATAACTAATCAAGATATGAACATTAACAACAGACAAATCAGGTGCAACAGGTTTGATTGACAGCGTTGCTAAGCGGCCGTTCCCTGCCAAATCAGCGGTACGGACGGGACGCAGCGTTACCTTCAACAACCTCGCTCCAGATTAGCTCTTTGGTTGTTATGATACTCGCGATCGGAATAGCAAATATGAAACTTCTCTAAATTCACCACTAATGATGAACTAAGTTAGTCTTGCAATGTAGGTGTTATGAGATGTGTATTTTTTATGTGTGTTCACCTGCCCAGGGACTGCACATGGAAAGTAGCAGTAGTAGTAGTAGTAGTAGTAGTAATATCTGGTATGAATCTCTTTTTGGTAAGACTAGTGAAAGTGTGCAGGTCCCTGACAAATAAAGAATAAAGAAAGACAGTGGATGCATACAAATACAGACATTTAGGCTGATTTAGTATTTCCTTACACACACGTTTTTGAACAGCGAGAATACTTGTACTTACTAGACGTGGGTAAGCTGGCCTGATGTGGTCAAAGTAGGCGGTAGATGTGCATAAAAAGTCTTTTAACAGACAGAAATTGATTTAAAATACGGCTTCAGTTGGACGTCAAAATAATTTAAGAAAATAACAAACCACTCACGTGAAAACAGAACATGAGGAACTTAAATTAAATCTGCCAAACAACCACAAACCTGAAGCACCTCCCCAGGTAAATACCATTTACTTCAGGTGTTGTAGGTAGAACTTTTAGCAGGATCTCACAATGCACTGTGCAGCTTTGAGGGCCTAAGTTCCTTTAACCCAAAAGTGTTTAACCATGAAACTATAAACAGTTAAACTTTGAAACAAAATATATAAAGACAGTGAAACAAAAAAACTCTTAACCCAGTTCTCCCCTCCACATGGTCCGGCCCACGACCACACCCAAGCTTTTAAAATGTCCGACATAGGACACGCCCCTTCTTTGTCTGGACCATGTGGAGATTCAGGTAAGAACAGATGCACGTGTTACGCCGAAGTGAATAAATTTAACCAAATAAAATATCTTTAAAAGTAGCAGCTGTATGTGTAGAGTTTAACTTGACTAAAAGATGAAACAAAACAAACCCGGGATAGTTATGTTTACTGTTTAGTTCCATATTGAAAAATTATTAGACGAAAGAAATTTGTATAATATAAACAAAATGAAAGGAACAAATGTCCACTTTGTCACACGATTATCATGTCCAAAATAATTGTGATTAACATTTATGTCACAATAATTAAAACTGTTAAGGATATGAATAATTATACATTTAACTGAGAATATTCTGAATAAACAGGGCCGTCGACTGAAATTTGGGTGCCTGGTGCAATTAGCCTCACACGGACCCCCTGTAATACAAATTAATAGAAAGAGGGTCCAGTTCTGGGCCCCCTAAGACCCTGGGGCCCCGGAGAATACACCCGTTTGTGCCCCCCTGTTGACTCCCTTCTGGATAAGTCATGTTTTTCTGCACATTCAGGTGAGATAATGGAGATTATCTTTGTTGACGATTATATAAAATGTCCGACGAACGATTATTGTCGACAATTTCTATCACGATAAACGTTATTATTGATTTTTGTCCCATCCCTAGCACTTACTACTTTCTTGCGTGTCCCCGTTTGCACTATGTTGAGAGGATTTTTGTTTTTTAAATTGCATGCAAATTATCATAGCAACACCATTTACCACATTTTGTCACCCTTCTTTTCTTCTGGATGTTTTTTTTTGTCTGTCCTCTCAGCCCCATTCTTCTTTCACTGTCTTGTTGTGAGTAAAGCATTAGAGAGTTTATGACCCTCTCCAGAGAGTGCACTCAGAGTACCCTGGCCCCACTTTGGTGAAACACTGGTGTCATACATCTTTCATATAGCCACTGCTTTACGCCGCTTTTGTCGGGGCTGCAGTGTCACCGCGCTCGCCGACTCCGCAGGGGGCTGTTCAATAAATGAGGAGAATGCATATTTGTTTTTAATGATAGTGCGCTATTGTGAGTCTGTATGCAGCCGCGCTCGCCTCGATGATTTAAACAGATGAAACTGAGCCATTATGATGCGTCTCGTGTTTGTTTTCGCCCGCACATCTGGGTCTGGTATCACTAATACATTTATAAAGGAATTATATTAAGTTAGAATTGGTGATAAATGTGCAGCTACATCAATACACAATCGTTCATTTGTTGTTTTAGGCTTTGACTTTTACAGAACCCAAGTTTGCGCCGAGCACTTAAACCAGACTTACTGTAGTACTTAGCAAAGCAAGGCGAGGGAAGTTTATTTGTACTGCACAACTGGTACACAAAGTAATTCAAAGTGCTTTAAAGAATGAGAAATACATTAAAATCATAATAATATTAACATTAAAAGAGAAGAGTGAAGGATAAAACTCTCTTCCTGGTTTAGCCCTCTTTGGTCCTGGTTTGATCCTTGTTTAGTCCTAGTTTTGTCCTGGTTTATTCCTGGTTTATTCCTGGTTTATTCCTGGTTTATTCCTGGTTTAGTCCTGGTTTGGTCCTAGTTTAGTTCTTGTTTAGTCCTGTCTTAGTCCTGGTTTGGTCCTAGTTTAGTTCTGGTTTGGTCCTGGCTTAGTCCTGGTTTAGTCCCAGTTTAGTCCTGGTTTAGTCCTAGTTTAGTCCTAGTTTAATCCTGGTTTAGTCCTGGTTTAGTCCTAGTTTAATCCTGGTTTAGTCCTGGTTTACTCCTGGTTTACTCCTGGTTTACTCCTAGTTTAATCCTGGTTTGGTCCTGGTTTAGTCCTAGTTTACTCCTGGTCTAGTCCTGGTTTAGTCCTAGTTTAATCCTGGTTTAGTCCTGGTTTACTCCTGGTTTAGTCCTGGTTTACTCCTGGTTTACTCCTAGTTTAATCCTGGTTTGGTCCTGGTTTAGTCCTAGTTTACTCCTGGTCTAGTCCTGGTTTAGTCCTAGTTTAATCCTGGCTTAGTCCTGGTTTAGTCCTCGTTTACTCCTGGTCTAGTCCTGGTTTAGTCCTAGTTTACTCCTGGTTTAGTTCTGGTTTAGTTTGTGAATCACTTTTAAAACAACTCGAGTTGACCAATGTTCTACATAAATAAACTTGAATTCCTGGTATTTTTATCGCTCAAAAATACCTCATAAAAACACATATTCTTACAGTGAGCGGAGTCGCCTCTGGGCAGATCTGACCTGTGATTTGACCTGGTTAAATCATTGGTTTGTGTCCATGGAGATATGTTTAATGCCAGGCTGTGGAACG
Organism: Periophthalmus magnuspinnatus; assembly: GCF_009829125.3. Classification (NCBI taxonomy): domain Eukaryota; kingdom Metazoa; phylum Chordata; class Actinopteri; order Gobiiformes; family Gobiidae; genus Periophthalmus; species Periophthalmus magnuspinnatus. The sequence continues at coordinate 20,626,218 of NC_047145.1, read as the reverse complement.
TTCTAGGCAAAGCATTAACATGTTCATGGAGACCAGCTCACACTCCACCAGATTCTGCCTCGTACAGTGCGGGCGTGACTCGGCGTGACTCGGCGTGACTCGGCGTGACTCGGCGTGACTCGGCGCGACTCGGTGTGACCCGTGTGATGATATTTTCTGGAGTTTGACCAGTTTAAACCGTCAGTCAGAGCAAGAATATCTGAAATGTAACTATCAGATTGTTCATGGAGGATTATGATCAGACTGTGTGTTCTTGTAATCTGTCTTTAAATCGTTATTTTTATCTGAATAACTTGAATGAAACTGGTAATTTGACTTGGATTCCTACAAATGATTCATCAGTGAAGATAAAAAGCCATTTCGTATCTCTGAAGAAGATATGAAGCCTCTTTTATGTGTTTTCATGTGTTTGAGCATATGTCTCAATTCAAATCTCTAAACTGGACAAAAAGTTGTAGGAGTGAAGATGTTTTCAAGCCGCTTCTTCAGTTGTGGTCAGATTATTGCTGGACACTGTTTTATATCTGTCTGAAGGAGGCGCTAATGACACTGAAGCTAACATACCTTTTGTTTACAGTTTGTGTTTATAGGCTCGATCTAGACAGAAACAGAAGAAGCGGCTTGGATGAGCAGAAAAACATCTTCACTCCTACAACTCCTTTTTGTCCAGTTGGTTTAGTCCTTTTTTAGTCCTGTTTTAGTTTTGGTTTAGTTCTGGTTTTGTCCTGACTTGATCCTGGTTTAGTTCTGGTTTAGTCCTAGCTTGATCCTGGTTTAGTCCTGTTTTAGTCTTCGTTTCGTTCTTTTTTTAATCCTGGCTTGGTCCTGGTTTAGTCCTCATTCAGGCCTTGTTTAGTGCTAGTTTAGTCCTGTTTTAGTCCTGGTTTAGTCCTTGTTTAGTCCTGGCTTGATCCTGGTTTAATCCTGGCTTAGTCCTCGTTTCGTTCTTTTTTCAATCCTCGCTTGGTCCTGGTGTAGTCCTCATTCAGGCCTCGTTTAGTCCTGTTTTAGTCCTGGTTTAGTCCTTGTTTTTTCTCCTTGTTTAGTCCTCAGTCAGTCCTCGTTTAGTCCTGTTTTAGTCCTGGTTTAGGCCTTGTTTTTTCTCCTTGTTTAGTCTTCATTTAGTCCTTGTTTAGTCCTTGTTTTGTCCTCGTTTAGTCCTCGTTTAGTCCTCTTTTAGTCCAAGTTTAGTCCTCTTTTAGTCCAAGTTTAGTCCTCTTTTAGTCCAAGTTTAGTCCTCTTTTAGTCCTCGTTTAGTCCTCGTTTAGTCCTCATTTAGTCCTCGTTTAGTCCTCATTTAGTCCTCATTTAGTCCTCATTTAGTCCTCTTTTAGTCCAAGTTTAGTCCTCGTTTAGTCCTAGTTTAGTCCTCGTTTATTTCTGCTCAGATTACTGCTGGACACTGCCTTATATCTGTCTGAAGGAGGAGCTAACTACACTGAAGCTAACACCTTTTGTTTACAGTTTCGTTTGTAGAAAAGCTCTAGTCCAGTCGACACGTCTGAATCCTTCTTTTTCTTTGCATCACACCTGTACGACCGAGCGCTTACACGTCTTTCTCTCCGTCTCTTTGTGTTTCTCCAGGAGCTGCAGTTTGAGCGTCTCACCAGGGAGCTGGAGGCCGAGCGTCAGATCGTGGCCACGCAGCTGGAGCGATGCAAACTGGGATCTGAGGCCGGGAGCATGAGCAGCATCAGGTAACGGGCCAAACCTGCGTCTGTGTGTGAGCGGAGGAGAGCGCGGATAATCACTACTGGGAGTGGGCGATATTGACCACGTGACCTCACTCGACTCGCACACTTGACTTTATAAACTTAACCTTTTACGGATACATGCCCCCGTATTTCACTGTTTTATTTATTTATTCAGTCAGTTAGGATTAAAAAAATATATTTCCAAGGCAGATAGTATTAAAATATTTGCAAATTACATGGGAAAAAAGTAATTTCACATCACGGTAAGCGCAGGTTATTCGCAGAGATGACATATGGTTAATTCTATGAAGCTATCGATGCATTTTGGCATAGCAACAGTGCAAAACAATTCAAAATATTACATCTTTTAGCTCTGGAAAGTTCCTAAAGGTCCTACATTACACCAAATTGACTCTTGTGAGCGTTAAACCGCGGGACAATGACGTTACCTCGTTAAAACACACGTGGAGTTGTGTTTTATTTCATTCACACATGTAACTCGCAGGAGACAGGGCTATTATGCAGCTACACAATATGTAAAATGTACACATGAAAAATAAAATAAACAATAAAACAGCGGCCAAAGACTTAAATTAGTGGACGGCAACACAAATAAAATCAACATTAGCACAAAAAAACAGACCAAAAACGCGTATTAATTTAAAAAGTGACACATTTGTTTATTAAGCTTCATATTTAGACCAATTTCCAAAGACCAACAACGCCAAAACAAGTCAGAGCTAAGCGGGACAGAGGCGGTGCGCACAGTTACAACAACGCGTGTCGCACCAATTACGGTCCCTACGCAACAAGTACAAAGTGGAACCTTAGTACACGGTTATAAATGTTGATATCAAAATAAAAAAATGTGTGTATATATTTTACAAGGTTATTCAAAATGGAAAATACAACAAAATAAAACACTTTTTTTTAATCACTAATGGGTTTTGAGAATGTTCACAACAAAAAAACACCTGCATTATTAGATTATTTTTCATCTAATTCAGTAAAAATGGGCAGTTCCAGGGCTTCAATTATCCACTTCCTGTATTACCACATGACATCACAAGGTGGAACAGCACGTTTTCAGTTTGAGAAAAGAAGAACTCAGGCTAAATATGTTGCATTTGTGAATAAAACAAAACACAACTCCAGAAAACAGTGTAACACGGGCCCGTTAAAACCCCATAAACACAAATGTAAACTTTAATATAACAGATTTTACACTGTAGATTCAGAAAAGTTGAGTTAGAAAGTTGAATTTTTGAAGTGAAGAGGCAGATCTCAGGAGTTTTTTTTTAGTTTTTTTTTACCCATTTTCAAATTCGTCGACGGGCCATCTCCCTTGTCTATCTGACTGTTAACACAAAGTTTGACATGTTAGAGCGCACAACAGACAAACCCACGGTGTATTCTGTAAACATTTTTGAGTTGATGACTGCTGCTGGTGCTCCACGCTGTGAGCTGCCTGGGCAGATCTGAACCCACACTTTCAGCACTGTTTCAGGGGCTAAAACAACAGAGTGCATTGTGGGAAGTGAGAAAAACACACTGTTCACAAATATAAACAGATAAACAGCGTGACACTTGCCAAAGGCTTGATATTACACACACATCAGCACAACTCCGGGCCAAACTCGCACGTGAGAAAGCGTTTACCCTCAAAGCGCGTTTCATGGTTATTATTTTGTGTTTCTTTGAGGAATTTTCATATTTAGAAACATATTTAAAAATGTAATATTTAAATACAACCATCTGTTTGGAAATACCTGATGGTTTATTGAACTTTTGGTGATTTTGCTGCAGCAATTTTCAGTAAAAGTGCTGAAAAAAAAACATCTGATTAGCCCCACTGGAAAATTGATTTAAAGTTGTATTATGGGACTTTTCTAGTGAAGTGTTTGCCACCTGCTGGTTTAGTCCTGGTTTGGTCCTGGTTTGATCCTGGTTTGGTCCCGGTTTGGTCCTGGTTTAGTCCTGGTTTAGTCCCGGTTTGGTCCCGGTTTGGTCCCGGTTTGGTCCCGGTTTGGTCCTTGTTTGGTCCTGGTTTGGTCCTTGTTTGGTCCTGGTTTAGTCCTGGTTTGGTCCTGGTTTAGTCCTGGCTTGGTCCTGGTTTAGTCCTGGTTTAGTCCTGGTTTGGTCCTGGTTTGGTCCTGGTTTGGTCCTGGTTTAGTCCCGGTTTAGGCCTTGTTTAGTCCTGGCTTCTTCCTGGTTTGGTCCTGGTTTGGTCCTGGTTTGGTCCTGGTTTGGTCCTGGTTTGGTCCTGGTTTAGTCCTGGTTTAGTCCTGGTTTAGTCCTGGTTTAGTCCTGGTTTGGTCCTGGTTTGGTCCTGGTTTAGTCCTGGTTTAGTCCTGGTTTAGTCCTGGTTTGGTTCTGGTTTAGTTTGTCAAGCACTTTTAAAACTTGAGTTGACAAAAGTGCCATATAAATAAACTTGAATTGAATTCCTGAATTCCTTACATTAACATTATGTGGGGTCCTTGCTCTGGTGTAAACACAGAGCTGCCCTCACCTCTGCCCGACTCAAAAACAAACACAGCAGCAGCAGATATTTTACTACTATAGATATACAAAAAAAAAAAAAAAAGTAATTGTTTGAGAGGGATATTTATTCTGCTGTAAACACACAAGCCCTGAGTCCAATAAAACTTGATGTATTATTTTCAATATAAATGTGTGGGCTCTTGGGGGCCCCCTGCTGGCCTCGGGTCCCTAAGCCACTGCCTACTCTACTTACAGACTGAACCGGCCCTGCTCGCTTGTGTGATGTGCAGCCAACCATAGGGGGCGCCGTGAGCTCCCATTGGACACCGCAGTTTTCTAACACGGAAGTCAACGGATTTGTTCATTTTATTAAGTCGTTTTCGATGAATATTCTGATTTTAAAAATGTGCAAATTGTAACGTAACGATCCACGACTGTCAGATTCGAACGACACAGCAGACACAAACACGATAGGTCTGATTTAAATGCCGTACTGAGGAACATTCTAGACTAACGCGCATTAAAATTCCACTTCCGTAACGCCGCAGACAGACTCTCAGGGAAAGTTTGTCCAAAAAAGTTGATAATAAATTATTTACATGTTATAGAGTTTTGTTTTGCGAGTGAGCGTGCGTCTGTAAACTGGAGTATCGGAGTCGATGTTTTTGCCGCCGTGTCAAAGATCCAGATTCAGTATTCCTGTGTATTCCTGCGTATTCCTGTGAATCCCTCCGGCTGCGTATTGCATAAGTACACACGCCTGAGGGGGCAGGGTAACAGAAGAGAAGACCTGTCTGAACTTTTTTTTTCTTTTTTTTTTCTGTTTTATACTTTCAGCTCCAGCCGAGTTTCAGACACTCGAGCGCGTTACTGTGAACAGGATCCTTCACGATTGTTCAAGACGCATCATTACTTTTCAAACTGCGAGTGGTTTTAAGAAATTCCCCCCGCTCCGGTTTTGAGGAGGTGAAAATGACTCATCAGGAGGATAAAAGATGTGGTTCACTACTTCTGTCCAACTAGTTATACAAGTACATTTTACAGTGGAAAGTACTGCTGAAGGAGTAGTAGTAGTCATAATAAATACTACTACTACTGCTGCTGCTATTACTACTGCTACTACTACTACTACTAATACTGCTACTACTACCACTCCACTAATACCGCTAATACTGCTACTACCACTAGTACTACTACTACTACTACTAATACTACTACTACCACTCCACTAATACCGCTAATACTGCTACTACTACTGCTACTACCAGTACTACTACTGCTACTACTACTGTTACTGCTACTACTACTACTACTACTGCTGCTACTACCACTAGTACTACTACTACTACTACTGCTGCTACTACCACTAGTACTACTACTACTGCTACTAATACTGCTACTACTACCGCTGCTAGTGCTACTGCTAATACTGCTACTAATAAAACTACTTCTACTACTGCTACTACCACTCCACTAATACCACTACTACTGCTACTACTGCTACTGCTTCTGCTACTGCTACTACTACTACTACTACTACTACTACTACTACTACTACTACTACTACTACTACTACTACTACTACTACTACTACTACTACTACTACTACTACTACTACTACTACTACTACTACTACTACTGCTGCTACTACCACTAGTACTACTGCTACTAATACTGCTACTGCTTCTATTACTACTACTACTACTACTACTACTACTACTACTACTGCTACTGCTACTACTACTACTACTACTGCTGCTACTACTACTACTACTACTACTACTACTACTACTACTGCTACTGCTACTACTACTACTACTACTACTACTACTACTACTGCTGCTACTACCACTAGTACTACTACTACTGCTACTAATACTGCTACTGCTGCTACTAATACTGCTACTGCTGCTATTACTACTACTACTACTACTACTACTACTACTACTACTACTACTACTGCTACTACTACTGCTACTATCACTACTACTACTGCTACTGCTACTACTGCTACTACTACTACTACTACTACTACTACTACTACTAATAATAATAAAAGTGATCAGTAAAATCTTTAAATTAATTCTAAAACACAAAAGCAGCCAGTGAAGAGAAGCTAAAACGGGGGTGACGTGTTGTAGTACTTGTAGTAGCAGTTGTAGTAGTAGTAATACTAGAAATAGAACCGTTATCATTAGTGTGTCCGCGCTATTATAGAAAAAATATTGTGAAGCATGAATTACATAATCATTTTTGAGGATCCTTCAGCTTTAGTACTATAACTTTGGCAGGTACTTTTAATTTGACAGTTTTGGCGTACATCTGTGGTAAACGAGTACTGTGCTCGTCTCCTCCTCTGGACGTCATGATCGGTTTAGCTTATTAGCCCCGTGTCAGAGCAGTGAACACATTTCCACCCAAACATAATTCACATCTTTTACTCCTGAATCTCGACACATAATCGATACTTTGCAAATGAAACGGCTCAGAAATCAAAGTACTCAGACACATCTTGATACAGTCATGCACGTAACGATTTCAGAATATACGTTATTCCAAGAAACGCTTTTTCAAATACTGGGCGGGACGGCGGGATTGATTGTGAAGCTTTTATTTAATGGCCAATTTGATCGTTGCAATACACAATTTGTCTGGTCGTCATAATCAGATGTTTGTTTAGTCAGCGTGTACTCAGGCTCATGTAGTAATACTTTAATACGACTGACGAGTAGTTTGGTGAAACAATAAATACAAATAAAAAACATAACCTAATTGTAGTTTACCAGTCGCCAAATAGTGCTGCTACTACTACTGCTACTACTACTGCTACTACTATTGCTACTACTGTTATTACTGCTACTACTGCTACTACTGCTACTACTGCTACTACTACTGCTACTACTGTTATTACTGCTACTACTGCTACTACTGTTATTACTACTACTGCTACTGCTACTACTACTGTTATTACTACTACTGCTGCTACTACTGCTACTGCTACTACTGCTACTACTGTTATTACTACTACTGCTACTGCTACTACTACTGTTATTACTACTACTGCTACTACTACTACTACTGCTACTACTGCTACTACTGTTATTACTGCTACTACTACTGCTACTGCTACTGCTACTACTGCTACTACTGTTATTACTACTACTGCTACTGCTACTACTGCTACTGCTACTACTGTTATTACTACTACTGCTACTGCTACTACTACTGCTACTACTGTTATTACTACTACTGCTACTGCTACTACTACTGCTACTACTGCTACTACTGTTATTACTACTACTGCTACTACTACTGCTACTGCTACTACTGTTATTACTACTACTGCTACTGCTACTACTACTGCTACTACTGCTACTACTACTACTACTGCTGCTACTATTGCTACGTAAATAAATACATATAAATAAAACATAATAAATAAATACATTAAAAATAAATAAATACATTAAAAATAAATCAATTAAATACAATACAATACTACTGCAAAGAAAAAGTTCCCATGATGAATAAAAAAATACCCAAAAATATTGTTCCATCTTTCATTTATTGAACGTCACCCACAGCGTTCAGCTCCAGTCAAATGAAGTTCATCGAGGCTAGAGCAGTCATAGCGGCGAATTGGGACCCAAGCTCTGACTGCGAGTATCATAGCAACCAAAGAGCCAATCCGGAGTGAGACTGTTGATGGTAACACCTCTTCCCTCCCGCACCAAAGGTTTAACAAAGAGCGGGCGCTTAGCAACGCTGTCAGTCAAACCTGTTGCTAACGCTAGCGAGAGAAACCTTGGGGAAAGAAGGCGCCTGATTTGTCTGTTATTAATGTTTATATCATGATTTACGGACAAAATGGCAAAATAAAAACGGCAGGATCACTTAGAGCGAGTTAATCCGAACATTTTAAGACCAAAATGCCGCGCGCCCGTGCTCACTTCCTATTTGGAACGCGGCGGCTAGCACGTTAGCTGTATGCGTTCGCGTATATACAATCTACGCCAGACCTAGTGTAACTCTCAGATATAGTCAGAAAACCGTATTTACAATTCTCGCTCCACGTCGGTTTTGCCTGTAGTCGTTCTGACGTTACACGCTGTGATTCCGCGCTGCCGTGTTCCTCTGTGTTGTATAGATTTGAATGTGTGATGTGACTGTGAGTGATCAGATCAGTTCGAGGTTATTCCGAGAGACGGCGTTAACCTTTCCCATGGTCTCGAACATCAGCGCTCATTTCCCTCTCCTTCATCAGCTCCTGACAGGTAGCAGATAAATATAGAGGAGTGGTGGCCGTGACTGCAAATGTGTTGTCATAATACGAGCCAAACAGACGGAAGCGACGGTAGTAATGAGGAGAAGAGTAAAAGTAGCACGGTGAAAGTGTTTGCGAGGACAAGCGCGACGACTAAAATTGAAATTTAAACCCAAAACAAGTATAAAAGACTATTACTGTGCAGGTTGTTATCGCTAATGTCGCTAAAACTGCTGTTCCGGTCTTGTACTACGAGATGAACACAAAGACCTTACAATTATGGGGTGACAGTGATACAAGTACCCACATTTTTTTACTTCATGCGACTTCCAAAAGAACTTCTACTGCAACTACAACGAGGATTACCACAGCTCAGATAATTATACTGTATATTTCACCATTTAAGGTATAAATTAAGTATCTGTTGTCTCAAAAATGGCAAATAGTCTCGGGATTATGGGTCTTGTCACTTCCTGGATTCGCTGTTGTACCTCTCTCCTCTCTCCTCTCTCCCGAAACTGCAGCTCCTTCAACATTCTGCAGGTCGGATCATCACCAGGAGCTCCATCGTTCACCTCCTCATCCAACGACTTCACTGTCTGCCCATGAAACAAAGAATCATCTTCAAAATTCTCCTTCTCACATTCAAAGATGATCGTAACCTCGCTCCATGATACCTCTCTCATCTTCTCCACATTATCACTCCATCTCGTTCTTTCTGCTCCTCCTTCTCCCTCCAGCGCTTGGTGTCCTCTCCTTCTCTCTCTCTTCCTCTCCTCCTCTCTCTCTTCCTCTCCTTCTCTCTCTCTCTCTGCTCCTCCTCCTTTCTCCTGCTTTCTGTTCTCTCTTCTCCTCTCTTCTCCTTCTTCTCATCTCATCTCTTCTCTCCAGCTCTTTGTTCCTTCTTCTCCTCCTCTCTGCTCCTCTTTCTAGTCCTCCTCCTTCTGCTCCTCCTCTCTCCATCTCTCTGTCCTCTGTGCTCCTTTGAGCTCTGTCCTCCTCTCTCTGCTCGTCCTCATCTCTCCTACTCTCTTTCTGCTCCGCCTCTCTCCAGATCTCTCTTCCCTCTCCTCCTTCTCCTCCTCCACATCTCTCCTCTGCATCTCTCCTCCTCCTCCCCTCACCTCGTCTCTCCTCCTCCCCCTCTCCTTCCTTCTCCTCTCTCCAGCTCTGTTCCCTCTAAACCACTCTTCTCCTCTCTTCTCTTCTCTTCTCTTCCTCCTCTCTCCATCTCTCTGTCCTCTGTGCTTCTTTGAGCTCTGTCCTCCTCTCTCTGCTCGTCCTCCTCATCTCTCCTACTCTCTCCCTGCTCCTCCTCTCTCCAGTTCTCTTTTCCCTCTCCTCCTTCTCCTCCTCCACATCTCCTCCTCTCTCTCTACTCCACCTCTCTCCAGCTCTCTTTTCCCTCCGCCCATCTCGTCAGCACCCTCACACCCCACCCTTATAAATAAAATGTATTATTATTATTATGAGTACTATACAAATAAGTACTTTACCTTTAACTGCTCCTAACTTCCCGTCTTTATTGTTGGATAATCGTCGTGTTTTTGTGCTCCACCCTTGAGCTCGCTATAGATCCCCACCCCAGAGCTACACAAAATGTCCACCGCAGCGCTCACTTACAGTCGCAGGCAGGATCGTCCCACCTACGACTCTTTATCGGCGCTTTTTCCTCCTCGCAGACAGAGGTAACCCCTCCGCAGCGGGTTAGTATTACCGCTGGAGCCGGCGCTGTTTTCGTGTGTGTATTCTGGGTAGCCATTGAATGTCTTCCGGTGTGTTCCGCTCGATAAAGCAATTCTGGCGTCTCCCTGGACTCCTCCTTAGCGCCGAGGACCCTAAATATGGCCGACTGTGGCGCCGAAACCCGGGGCCTAACTGCCTAACATCTGTTCACACTGAGAGCTGTTGGCGTGCGACACAACGACGTGCAGGAGGGAACGGCGCACTCCCACTTGCGTTCCTCTGACTGGCGTGCCGAGCCTAATTTGTCATCTTTCTAACATTAGTGGTAAGTGGCAGTCTGTTGGAGATGTTTTGCTCCTGCTGTCTTCTGTGCCCGACTGGGGGTGTGGCTCAAATCTACTGCAGTACACAGCTAAAAGTACAGCAGTATATAGTATAACAGTGTATATTAATGTTAGCAAAGGAGCTCATTGGCTCAGATTAACAGAACTTAGTGCCTTTATTTTGTGATTCTACAGAAATTCAACATGTTTTTCAGGCCTCTGTGATTTTTTTTTTTTCCTTTTCTGATACAGCGGACCGTGCTCGTCCCTGATTGGCTAACCCGCCTGTCAGTCACACCCATTTGAAAACGAGGAGATTCACGGTGACCAAACTCACACTCACATCTTCGTTAAGTATTGAAGTGTGTATTCTGGATTTCTTTGTGAAATGTTCAAAGTCCATTCATATTTGATCACATCTGAGTACGCCGTGACTCACAAACTGCTTTATCTGTTGGGTTTTACGCCAGATGCCCGTTCTGTTTCCTGATTTATGCAGTAGGAACAAGTGTGAAGACCACTTTTGACGGGCCCGTGACGTATATTTAATTAAGTACTTTACAATGTATTAAGAGATGCCAAGGGAGTTTCTTCACTGTGTAATCAATAAGGTTCTATCTCATATTAGCTGCCAGACCTGTGTAGTCCTGTCATTATGCCAAAGTTTGAAGTGCAATATGCCGTTGATGTAAATATAGACGAGAAGCGATACTATTTAAACTAGAAATGTGCCCCAAAAGTATTCTAAATGTATAGTTTTGTTAAGTAGTCTCTATAATGGGTCATAGAAGTCCATAACTCAACCTTCCACCGCTCAAATCTCATCGTAGCACAGAAAAATAACCAAACATTTCTCACCAGCGCAAGGAAAAAGTTCACACAATATCCCCGAAAAGTCTTATTCCATGTGATAATTTTGAAGTACGACATACCGCTACAGATAAATATTGCAATAAATGATAGTATTGAAACTACTTTTTGCCACTGACACAATTAAAAAACAGGAGAATCCAAGTAAACCTTTTTTTTAAGTACAGTTTCATTTAAAAAAACAAGCGCTACAACAAATGAAGTTACAGCTCAAATCTCATCGTATTACAAAGAAAAAAAGCAGAAATCTCTCGACTATTGCAACTAAAACATGCACAGGCACATTGACGCAGACGCTGGGGCGAGGCGGGTTAAGTGTCTTGCCCAAGGACACAACAACAGCATTTATTTGTGTGTAAGAATGTTTGTTTCTGGTGTAAGCGTTAAAGAGAGGAGCAAGAGTCTGAAACATAAAGTCAGAAGGGTTTTAATGAGTTCCACACAGGTAAAGTGAACAGTGAAGCGGCGAAATCCTAGGAAAGGACTGGAAGTGAGTCCTGAGATGTGCGTGTTGACAGTTTGTGTAGTGTCTCTCTATGTGTGTGTTTGTGTGTGTGTTTAAGGCGGGTCCTCTTCTAACCTGCATGGTCTTGGACATTAAAAAACTCTAAGCAAAGTCGAACAAGGTGAGTGTTTTATGACCCTCTCAGACTGGGGGTCACACATCCCTGAGTGAGAGGGAAATAAGATGTGACCTTCGTGCACTGCTTGGCCAGAAAAAAAGTCGCCACCTGGATTTAACTAAGCAAATATAGGTTGATGTTGGTCCGGTCTGTGCTCAAAGAATGAGGTCAGCTGACACCTGAATAAACTGAATGACCAGGTTATTCCATCAATGGATTTTTTCTTCCCTGATGGCACGAGCATACTCCAAGATGACAATACCAGGATTCATCGGGCTCAAATTGTGACAGAGTGGATCAGGAACATGAGACGTCATTTTCACACATGGATTGTCCACCACAGAGTCCAGACCTTAACCCCATTGAGAATCTTTGGGATGAGCTGGAGAAGCTTTGTGCAGCGTCAGACTCGACCATCATCAATGCAACATCTTGGAAAATTAATGCAACACTGGATGGAAATAAATCCTGTGACGTTGCAGAAGCGAAATCGAAACAATACCACAGGAAAGCTAAAGGCGATCCAACGAAATATTAGAGTGCGTGGCCTTTTTTTTTGGTTGCTGACTTTTTTTTTTGGCCAAGCAGTGTTCCTTAGCGTTAGCAAATCACGATACCAGTTTGATGTAGTGCTGCACTGCGAGAAAATACCTTGGAAAACACGAAATCAGCTTGTAGGTCAGTGGATTTGACGCTCAACCAATGATGTTTATGTTGAGAGTGGGATTTGAACCACCAACCTTCACATCAGTGGACAAACGCTCTACCAACTGCATCTCTGTCAACCCTAAACATACCGTGAGCCCCAAAGTATACCGTTCCAGCTTTCATAAACCACTGAAACCGTAAGACAATAAAGTCGTTATCGTGACAGGTCTATGTCTCTATCGAGGAAATTTGTTGGTGAATAGTTAACAAGCCTCTTCGCTTAAACTCTTAAACACGGCAGTGCTTCACTCTGCACTATTCTTTGACTGATCCTCGTCGTTAAAAGGCTCATGGACGCCATCTGCCTCGCGGTGTCCTTGCTATGCATTCTGGGAGACATTATGAGGGGCATTAAAGCATGGCCCGTGAACGCTGGAGGAAATAATGTGAAGTTGGCTCTTGAGCTAATCGTGTCTCGCAGCAATCGATTACAACAGTGCCACATGGGTTTATGGATGCACCAGCTCAATGTAATTATGATGTTGTTGTATTCCACCGGCTACAAGTAAACATACAGTTAGCTGAAGGCTCCGAAAACGTGGTCATGTACAGTTTTGGGAAGTAGAAAGGCTTAAAACGTTTTCTTTGGAATAATAAGATAAGGACACCAGGTACAGGTCGTGTTAGATGTTTCGCAGAGTAGACGCTGGATCTCCTGGACAACTTCGAAAAGCGCTGGGTCCAATCTTTCACTCTGCCCTTTGTTTTATTACAGGTGATGGATTTAAACCCATCACCGTGTTCTCAATGGGAAAATGGGTCGGCCGTCACTGTCCGTTAGAAGAGAACAGCACCGTATGAAACGTAACCATAAGAAACTACTTCAAAAACTGCCAGAATCCCTCACGTGCTTGTTTAACCGTTGATACTGGAACATTTAATACCATAATAATCACATGACTGCGTAAGGCTAAGGGCGAACCGCTCCAAAAGTGAGATGGGAAACAGTGATTTGTGGCTGTTTCGCTTTGCAAAAATGGAACGCACTCCAAGGGAAAGTGAAACTGGACACGATTGGAATTTAATAATCTGGTGACAAACTTTTATCCACATACCTGCTCCTGTTTTTAATGTTTTATACGGACTTATACACTTGTTTTTGTTTGTTTTTCAGCTTGTATTGTATTTTAAACGGGGCGTCCGTGAAACAGAGAGTCCAAGTGCTCTCACTGGGTTCCTCTGTATAAATAAAGATGAAGAAAAAAAGAATACTGGAACAGAGTAAGAGGCTGAAAAGGAGACTCCAAATCGACTGAAATATTAGCCACATTAGCTTTATAATGTCGCTCCAAATTGTTCTGTTTATGCCAGGTCTTTATAACGTTCACTTCTGTTGTTTTTAGCTTAAAATTTACTTCACTTGAGTTAGCAGACGTGTCCTACGCTGACACTTAAAATAAGATGAGTATTTCAAGTTATAAGGCGCTACAGGAAATTGAAAGGCTAAAAATAGGTTCAAAAACACTTAATATCTTGGATTTTTGACAAGTTGGTGTGAGAAAATAGAATGCTTTTAAGGAAACAAACAAAGCGTCTCCCGTGTTGGTATGCAGATGACACAGGAGGCAGAGCAAATGTGACCTCCAAATGAGTGTTTTTGTGCTTAATGGAAGTCTTAGTGTTTAGTATGGAGAGATAAGCGTATCAATGCTGGAGGCGGCTCTAGCTCAGGAGAGGGTGAAGGAGCGAGGGAACAAGCAGAGAGTGAGAGAAAGGCCCAATAAATAGCTTTCATTACACAGTGGCAGTGGCAGAATAGACTCATTGATTTATAATTTTTCTGTTTTTAGTGCTCCCTCTCTCTCTGTATGATGTTTTCTTCACGGTATGTTCACATTTTCACATAATCGTGGCCTCTTACCTGTCATTATGGCTTCATGCATCTGCTTCTGAAATATATTTGTCATGGTAAAGTCATTACAAACGTCTGTCTTGTGGAAATGTATTAGGGCTGTCTCGCAGTGTCAGGTCAATGGGTTGGGCGTTTGTTGAATGGATGCACTATTTTTGCAGTATTTCTCGTGTCCAGTGAGTGTGTTGCGTTGGAATCCTTAATTAAGACCAGTTCTTATGGTTGTTACTCTAAGATGTCTCATTTCCAGTGATGGATGAAGTACTGAATTCTGTTACTTAAGTAAAAGCACAGATACAGATGCAAAAAGCTACTCCAGTAAAAGTAAAAGTAATCACATGAACTTATGCTTATGATAAAAAGTAAAAGTACAGTATTTCACAGATTTCAATGAGGTGTTGTTCATTTCTTAGTCTTAAATGCAGATATATACATTTAAAAATACGCAGTTATACATATTTTGGTTGATGGTAACAATGCGAATCAATTTTTTTATCTTTCCTTATACATTTTGAGTATTTATTTGTTTTGCTCAAAGCCGAACTCGAAAACTTTAGTCAGAATGTTACCACGAAAATGGTAAAAAATAACCCGTCAAATCAGATGAAAAGTACTTTTTACTTTTCAGTCCTCTTCAAAAACGTAGTGGAGTAGAAAGTACAGATACTGCTCTCAAATGTAGTGAAGTAAAAGTAAAAGTACTCACTGTAAAATGTACTTTGGTAAAGCACAGATACCTAAAAATACTATTTAAGTACAGTACTTTCCTACTCCTTACTCTGTTAGTTCCACCATTGTTCATTCACACTCATGCTAGCTCGTTCATATGTCAATAGTGATGTTTTTATGGTAATATGGTAAAAAATGGTAAATTGCCACATATTTTTAAAGCTTTTTTCCAACTTAAAAATGATTTACACCAAGAAACCTCTCACCTTTTCACTCACCGGTATATTCAAACATCGTAGGCAAGGTGGGTTAAGTGTCTTGCCCAAGCACACAACGACAGTATTCATCTGTGGAAGCTAGAATCACAACGCCGACCTGCGCGTTAACGAACCTGACTGCTCTACCAATACTGTTTCATGTTTAGAGTGGGATTCGAACCTCCAACCTTCGACTCAGAGGACAAACTCTACCAACTGCGCTACTGTCGCCCGCATATATATTTAGGTCGCGGAGCTAACTCTACAGTGGCCTTTCCAGTCTCATCAAACTTTACAAAATCCCCGGCTAATTTGACACATTCCGATGTGGCGCACTAGAAGAGACACAAAGTGGCAGCGACAGAGGCGACGAGGGAGGAGTGAGGAAAGAGGTGTAAAGTTCATGTCCTCAGGCTCTAACAGCTTTCTGATTGTGTTGTTCAGATTTCACATTGGCCCTGAGAGCCATCGGGCAGGTCAGGGAGAGGTAAAGCTCCTATGTCCTAAACTCTAACTATCCGTGTGCGTGCGTGTCCGTAAAAGAAATAGAATTGAACAAAAGCTATGAGTCCACACACACACACACAAACCCAACCCTAATGTGCGCTGGTGTCTGGTCCCAGAGCCATATAGCGCTATTTATTCTAATCAAGCCCTGACATTTAGTTTCCCAGCAGCAGCAGCAGGCGCCCAGCTCACTCACAGTGTAACATTCACAGTCATAGTCACACACTTCCTAACCCTGGGCCTGTACTGCTCTCTGGGGCAAACGCACTTACCAGACTATAAAGTTGTCTTACCCCGAGGAGCAGCCATTCACACACTCCACTCATACGGGCCCATTTTTCACACACTGCAATTGATCACAGGAAAAATCAAGCTTATAGAGACACGCAAGAAAACATTTGTGGATTACTTATAGTTACATAGGCAAATTGTATATCTGTAGTGTCTGTGTATGTGTAAAATTAACTGGAGAAGCTAAAATGGGCCCTAATTTGTTTAATGTTTATTGGTTATGCGCAGTAGTCTATGGAATAATAATATTTTTATACAGGTTGATATGAATCTGCATCATCACTACAGACACTGCTTCGATCTGCCGGACCGTTGAAAAGCAAAACTCTCGATTTACTGGTCAATCTACCTTCCTATCCTACCTCTGGGTAATGGCCAAAAGGACAAGATCGCAGATACAAACGGCCGAAATGGGTTCCTCCGCAGGGTGGCAGGGCGGCTGGGCGCTCCCTTAGAGACAGGGTGAGGAGCTCGGTCACATGGGAGGAGCTCGGAGTAGAGCTGCTGCTTCTGGGAACGCCTTGGGGGTCTTGCCGGAGGAGTTGGAGGACGTGTCTGGGGTGAGGGAAGTCTGGGAGTCACTGCTTAGACTGCTAACCCCACGACCTTGCCCCGGATAAGAGGAAGAAAATGGATGGAAACGGATGGATGGATATGAGTCTGGTCTACGTCCTCTGTTACGTTTCAATCCGGGTCAAACGTGAGTGTCCAATCAGATTTGTTTGTTTCAGTGACACGTGTGAAACGAAGGAGCTCATTGGTCACCTGTGAGTTACAAATAAAATCAAATATATCTCACCTCAGATTAAGAGGTAAGAGTTTAGGCTTCGCTCAGTGATTCTTCAGAAATCCGCCATGTTTTTCCAGCTTCCTCTGATATTTTTCCTTTATTTTTTCTGATATACACGGTCCATGCCTTTCCCTGATTGGCTAATCCACCTGTCAATCACGCCCATTTCAAAACAGAGACTCGCCATTGGACCAGACTCACATCTTCGAAAAAGTATTGAAGTGTGTCACCTGCCACCTTCTTCTCTCCATGGAGATGTCATTACTCTGCCTTGAATCTTCCACAGCGCGGCGTGAAACTATATCCATCTCCACAGAGGCGAAGTATACCACCAGGCCAAGTTACAGGTCAGATCTGTGAAGAGGCGGCCCCGCTGAGAATACATATGTGTTTTTCAAGGTATTTTTAGCAAGAAAAACACATAAAATAAAGCACATGGCAGATTTTCCACCTGAAAAATTACGTTGCGCATGTATACAGGGCAAAATCAGGATAATCACCATAGAATATCCACCTATTTCTACTGCTATTAATCAAAGGTTTACTACCAAGCTGTGTCGAGCGTCTCCCCCATTGTTCTCGCCCGTTCAGTTCATCGTGATATAGTTGCATAATTACTTACAGGCTTTTTTTTTTAGAGGGTAACATAGGGCTTTACATATGAGGACATCTTCTCATTCAAGATTTTTTTCCCATCTCTTCCTGTCTTCGAGTGCCCACTGCTAAAATACTATCCAATTACCTTCCTTTATCTCACTGCACCCCACCCTCTTCTGCTGCATCGGGTGATAATAGAGGGATCCATCACGCCATTAGCTGCGGGCGTTTTTATAAGCTCAGCAAAACGCGGCATAGAGGGGGAAAATTATAGGGCGCTGCATTAAAGCTTAAAATACGTCCTGTGTGTTTGGGTTTGTGCGTGTGTGCGTGCGTGTGTGCGTGTGTGTGTATTGCATATGGCCCTGTGTGAATGATGACGGTACCCAGAGTCATGCTCCACTCTAATGACTGATGATGCATCTCTAAAAGGAAAGGAGAAAAATAGTGGCAGGTTTAGACATCTCTCACGCTGCTGTCGGACCCACTGTCTATCTTTCTGTCTGCTCCTCTGTGTGTTGTTTCATCGCCCCTACCATCCATCTGCCCTCGCTGCCAAATTATGTCCTGGCTTTTCCATATTTTACAATTTGAAATATATATTTGTGTGACAATCAGATGGTGCCATTTTCCCCCAATGTTTGGGTGGGAATCCTGCCTGTTTCATAACTTTTAATCGTTTTTCAGGGACGTGGGGTGAGTTCAAGCTGTTGTGTGTCACGTGTTTTACAGAATCAGTTCAATGACAGATTCAAACTTTATTTCAATAAGAACTATGCAGTATCTATACATCATTCAAAACATTGCTTATTGTTTCATGAGCCTATGAGTCTGAATTATTTTGTTATGACCAGTCCCTGAGAAAACAAATTACAAAAGAGTATTTTAAATTTTTTAATTCAGCAAGATTACACAATCTAAATATTGACACTCTTTTTGGGGAACACCCTGAAATAGGTCACTGTAGACGGTGTCCTTCTCTCCTGTGGTGCAGGAAGCCCATGTTTGTTCCTGTAGGAGTCAGCAGCTGCTAATTCTGAAGGAGAGCTGGACCTGCAGGGCTCTCATCACTGTCTGTGAATGTGTGTGAGTGTGTGCGCGTGCACGTTTGTGTGAGTGCATGTACACTACATGAATGTGTGTGTATGTACGTGCACTAGCACCGTGTGAATGTGTGTGTCCCGTTGCTGAGGGGAATCTGGGGTGTTTGGTTCATTAAACATGCAAATGCATGCTTATCTTCCCCCAGCACCAGATAGTGGTGAGAATAGATAAGAACCAACCAAACCCTGGCAGAGGAGAAGAGGGGAAATGGACAGAGCATTAAAGAGAGCAGGAGGAAAACAGTCAGACTAAACAGACTCTGATGTATAGGAGCAGAGGAGGTGGAAGGAGACAGGTGAAGAATCGGCCCATTCAACTGCAGCACAACTTAATGTGTCTCTGGAGGTAATATAATCGGCCACATGATGGTCGTTTAAACGCACTCTTATCTGTTCAGTATTTTTGACATCAGTGGCCGTAATGTTCCCTCATAATAATAATATCTAGTGCTTTTATTTTTGGCTCTCGTGTCGGAGTGCTACAGGTTAAACACAGGTGTGTGTATTTTACCAGGTTTGGGGGAGATTGTGGTCAACAGTAAAAAGCTTCACTTGTTTTGAGTCTTGGCTTTGGTGCTTTTGCATCTTGTTTAACTTTGTCAGATTTTGTGAGTTTGACTTTTTGTAGTGATTCTAGTCGGCTGTTGTGTTCATTCTTATTATCTGCATTCTGTTGACTACTCAAAGACATCGACAGAATATCACTGTGGTTCTTTGTGTGTGTGTTTGTGTGTCATATTTCATTATTATTTTGTATCCCTGCCTGTTTTGTGAGCATTTGTTTATTCCGTTTGTGTTGGCTTTCATTTAATAAGATCAAATTAATCTGGTTTTAAAAGACTCCAAATACAATATGTACTTCTGTTGTAAAAATAACTTCCTGCCGAGACGCTTTGAACACAACACTATCACATGAACACAATTATTCACACTCATACATGAAGTAAACGTGAGGCGGCGAGGGCTCGAGTCAATGAGACATGGCGGCTCTAACGCTCCATTTACATTGTCTCCCTTTTGTTCTGTTAAACTCAACTAAGCATTTCTGTTTCCAATCACTGAATACATTTAAATCCACTACACCTGTTCACAGACGTCCAGACGCTTTGAAGGGGCGAGCGCAGAAGTGAGTGAGGGATCAGGGGAGGAGAGGAGAGATGAGGGAATACCACCGAAGAATGAACAAAGAAAGAAAGATGGAAGACAAGAAAAAGATACCCTGAGATGAATAACCCATGTTAGCTTATGCCTCTGAGACCTGCTTAAAGAATGTATAAGGGTCAGACCGAGGCGGAAAGGGAGATTTGTTCTACCAAAAGTGCAGTACTTCAGAGTTTGTATTTGAAGCTAATATGGTACTTATCACTGACAGCAGTATACGTGGGTCTGGCAGTGCGTGTGTGTGTGTGTCTGCATACATTTGTCATTGTATAAGTCCGTAAAAAGATGTGTGAGAATCCAGGTCCTCTTGAGACGCCGTACCCCGCAGCGAGAGGAACCAGCGCCTGCAGCAGTTTGTGGAGTTTTTCTACCCGCGAATACGAGCCAAAGTGCGTGACAGATTTACACTGGCTTTTAACCAACGCTCTATTCAGATGCTAAGCAAAAAAAACGCATCAATTGTTATTCAAATATTACACAGTTGGCATTTATTATAATTTATATTTGCAACTGAATTAAAATAAAGTACTCTAAAGTGGAAACGGTGCACAGAAGTAATTACACAAACACGCAGTGGGGAAGTGGACTTGTTTAGATAGTTCTGTTCCAAAAATAATAATTCTCATGCGCTTGCGTCATATAATTTTCATTTATTTTAAGCAAATTAATGAAAAGAGGTAAACAGCAAAACTGAAATTGTATTACTAACATATAAAACAATTTCCCAATATGTTATCTCGTATTCAAAATGCAGCTGAACTTTAGAGAATAACAGTAAGCTGCTCGGAGGCGTGGGATAAATTTGGCTTGTTGTTTCTTGGTGTAATTGACAGTAGCCCGTAGTGGCTCAGTGTGACTCCGGCTTTGAGGGTTGCACTGTTAGAGTCGCCCACATGGGAACTTACCTCTGGAGATGAACAGCGACAGGATGTTTTTTAATATTTTTGGGTAAGTATATAGCTATGGGAACACAGTTATTTGTGTCGTATCGGAAATCAGGATAATCTAAGCTAAAAGAGATGTTTATTGTTTAAAACGCAAGATGGTAGAAACGATTTGGACTTGTTATCAATACAGTGGTCCCTCGTTTATTGTAAAAATAACCCGCAACAGGCGACATCTGCGAAGTATCAGCTTTATTTTTTTACAGTTTTTCTTTGTTTTTGGCTGTAAAACCCCTCACCACACACTTTACACACTTTTCTCACGCAGGCGTTAACATTTTCTCACGTTTCTCTCTTGTTTAAACTCTCTCAAAGTTGTGCTTGTTAATTTAAGGGGAGTAGAGAAGTCCAAGATCTACTTGAGTGCCATTCTTGAGTGTAAGTCGCACCAGCCAAAAAATGCGTAATAATGAAGAAAAAAATATATTTCACATTTAAATTGCATCTGAGTATAAGTCACACCCCTGGCCAAACTGAAAAAAATGTGACTTCTAGTCCGGAAAACACGATACTTCACATAATATTGCTTAATAGAAGTAACTGTCACCATAATTATGATATTGACTTATCGTTCAAATCATGACAGATGGAAGAATATTTTTTCAGGGTCAAATTTGTATCGTTGGTACTTTTTCTTTGCAGTAGTGGGATTTGAGGCCGATAGCCGACACTAAAAAGTCCAAATATCGGCTCAAAATATACAAGGCAAGTTTATTTGTATAACATAATTTGTGCACAAAATAATTCAAAGTGGTTTACAGAATAAGAAAGACATCACATTACAATGGCCCCTCGTTTATTCTGGGGGTCACGTTCTAAAAATAACCCGCAATAGTAGAAATCCTTGAAGTATCAGCTTTATTTTTTACAGTTATTCTCTATGTTTTTGTCTGTAAAACCCCTCACCACACACTTTATACACTTTTCTCACACAGGCGGTAACATTTTCTCACATTTCTCTCTCGTTTAAACTCTCTCAAAGTCCAAACCTTCGTAGGCGTCTTTGTCGGTGCAGAACGTTTCATCGACATTGTGGGTTTTGTCGAGGAGAAAACAAATTGCAAACGTACAGCACTTCAGAGTCACACTGCGATCCAAAGTTTATGTAAATTTGTCTGAACACATTCTGTACTGGACAGGAGACACGGCACGGAGGAGACTGATGGACAATGGTCTACAGTCCAACAGCCAATCAGGACGCACAACACAATGGTCTACAGTCCAACAGCCAATCAGGACGCAGAACACAATGCACGTTCATACTGTTTACACCGGGCCCAGTGCAGGGAGGGGCCCTTCATAAAGTCTGTAATGGGCCCATCAATACTATTTGTACCCATGGCCTAGAGCACGTACTGTTTTGTTTTTGTTTTTTCTTTTAAAAGTCACTAAGTAAGTAAGTTTATTTATACAGCAATTTTCACAGATAAAACTCACAAAGTGCTTTACAGAGAGCAGGTACAGCAAATAAACAACTATATAGGGTCAGAGGGCTCAGTCTGCCAAAAGCTTTTCTAAACTGGAGTGTCTTCAGCTGCTTTTGAAAAGAATCCACAGAGTCAGCTTGTCACAATAAAATATTTTGAAGCACGATATATTTAACAACAGAGAAATATTGTGATAAACGTGATTGTGATGCCACTGACACAAAGTAAGATAATCCCAGTAAACTAATTTTAAATGCACAGTGTCATTAAAAGGCCTGGGCTACAAAAAATAAATATCATAATGAAGCGATAATTAGCCATAGCAGTTATTTATTCTACTCTTTACTCATCATTTTGGGGGCCGCATCCTAAAAAAGACTGATCATTCTGACTTTTAAACCTTGTTTCTGGAGAACGACTTAAAAGTAGTAACGACTTAAACGGTGCAGGATTTAGTGGGGGGGGCTGCCCGTGGAGTGCTCTAAAAGTAACAACTAAAGTTTTAAAATCAATCCTGGACTTTACAGGACGTCCATGGAGGGAAGGGAGGGTAGAACTGGAGCGATGTGGGACGTTCTGGGGGTTCCTGGCAGCAGAGTCACTGTAGATTCGACAGTGGCTCTACATTAACAGGCCCCGGTATCAATCAGGAGAGAATTTATTATGATTTTGTCACACTTTTTATTAAGTCAACCAATAATTGTGCATAATTTGTATGATTTGATTAATTGTCGCAACCCTATGTATAATTGTGTACTAGATGTTATAGGTCAAGCTGTATTATATCTGAAAAACTGCCCTGGTCTAACCCCTAGATTGTTGTTAAATTACATTATTATACCAGTAATAGCAGTTTTTTTTAATTCAAGAGAAGCCATAGTCTCAATCAAACGTGTAGGTGTATATATATCTTTCTTCAAAGCATTGTAGACAAAGCTTATTACTTCGCTAATATGAGTGGGTTTGCGTTTTACTAGAGCAAACTCAACACCTACTATACAGTAATTGTTGTAGCTGAATGAATGACAGTTAAGCCCGTCACAAACTGCACGATTTTACGACATTACAGGACAAAAAGACCACAGACACAAAGAGAATCGGATGAGATTTTAAACTGCAAAAGCACAAAAAACTGGAGCGGGGATATGGCAGCGAAGAGACCGCACACCGCAAGCTAAAAGTTGTGAGCGCAGCTGTTTTCTAGTTTAGATGCAAGGCAAAACTGTGTCATTATTATTGTTTGTGAAAGGTGGTGCAATAGCTCAGATAAAGGCTTTTTAATGCACAGAATCCTACGATAAATTATACAGGAAGTAGACTCACTATCGCTAATCTGCAGCAGCTTCACCCCAATTCTCGCTGTGTGGATTTATTGTAAACAGACACACGTGAGGAACTAGTCTTGTCTTTTTACTGTTAAAAAAGCTTCAAACTGGTTTCATAGCCCTGTTTTCTGGACCGGGAGGACACATTCTAATGGATAATATGGATGAAAATGCTTTTTAACATTACAACTTTACAATAGATGTGTAATAAAATCGTCTTTAAATTATTTTCACCATTTCCCGAGTTTGTATCTCTGTCGCTCCGTCTGCCCCCGATGCCCTGTTTTATTGGCTGTTGCCGAGGTGATGTTTTGTGATTACGAGCTCAGAGTCGCGCTGACACGACACATATGAGGAGCGCAGAGGATTCAGAAATCACACTCGGAGATCCAAAGTCGAGGTGAAGCCAATCGGATCCGAAATTGCGCAAATTATACTGTAGTGTGGAGGATTAAAGGTTCACACAAAATAGACTCTTGTGAGCTTTACGTCATGTTATAATGCTGTTACCTCCTCAAAAAACAGACCTGGAGTTGCGTTTTGTTTCATTCACTGGTCTGTTTACAACTCCGAAGCTCCATTCCACCTCGTGATGTGATGAAGTGGTAGTTTTCAAGTTAACAGCTATTTTGTGTGTGGAGTTTAAAAACACTTTGAAGCACTTCCTGTATCACTTCCTGAGTGTTTTGAAAAAAGCCTTACAAAAAAAATAAAATAAATAATAATAATAATAATAAAATAAATAAAAATTAAAAAGAAAAGAAATAAAAATAATAATAAAATTAAATAAAAAAAGAAATACAAGAAAAAAAAGAAAATAGCCTTACAAAAAAGAAAAAAAGAAAGGAAAAAAAAGAAAATAGCCTTACAAAACAAAATAAAATGAAATAAAAAATAAATAAAAGAAATAAAAAGAAAAAAGAAAATAGCCTTACAAAAACAGAAAAATGATAAAATAAAAGAAAAAAAGAAATAAAAGAAAAAAAAATTAAAATAAATAAAATATAAAAATAATATAAATAAAAGAAAAAAGAAAAGAAAAAAGTAGCCTTACAAAAAATAAAATGAAACATAAAAATAAAATAGATAAATTAAAAAAAAAAAGAAAAGAAAATAGCCTTACATTCTCATTTGTTATTGGGGAGAATGCACATATAAAAATACTATTATACATACCACGTTTGTTTTTGCTGGGTAATGCTATGCAGGAATGATCCATGTATGTGTAGGCACCATAGTCATCCAGTCTCAATGGTAATTAATGATACGACCAAGCAGATCCCATACCATAGCATTTAATTAAAACCTGGTATGATTCATATGTTGTATTACCTATCAATCAGCCCTCACTGCATTACGCATCCATACAGCCACATATTTTATGCATAGGCTTCGTGATTCACCCTGTAACCTTGCGTGCCTACCCGTACACCTACACCGCAACAGAACAAGCATTTGCACTCCAAAGAGTCACCCGCTCACATGGAAACATTATAATATTAATTACATGACGTGTGTGTAAGCGGTGAGCATTAGTATACATTACATGGGTTTATTTGCATTTTGAGACCAAAGTTGGCACGAACGCGGCTGCTAAGTGTATGGTAATTTTCAATTGTTTGTTATTGGATGTGTTTATTTAGAGGAGGATGTTTTCTCCAGAGGGCGTTTTTTATTAAAAGACCAAAGGCAAACATATCAGCTTAAGGCAGTGTGTGTTTTTTATGTGCAAATGATTCTGTGGCTGAAAAGTAAACAAAGGTATATTGTACCTGGTGGGTAAAGTGGTCGTATAATCTCTTTGGCCTTTGGTGAGGGGCTGCTCTCCAGATGTTTACATAGAATTCACTTTTACTCATTAAACATGTAGCTTTTGTTTTTGTTCATTTGTGTGACATTGGTCTTATTCATGAATGTCAGCGTCCTGTTTTTTAGTGCCATTTTAAGGACCTTTCACTATTGAATATATAGATCATTTTGTTTTGAACTGTTAATAGCTATGGCAATGATTCTACTTGGTCGTCATTCTGAAACCCTGTTTGCTCATAGAATACATTTGTTTTTGAATGCTGAGAGTCAGTTTGGGGTCAGTGTTTCCTTTTTTATTTTAGCTAATTGTGTTTTGTTTTGTTCTTTATTGTGTTTCTTATAAATTGTCATGGTCACATTTGTAATTTCAAAATTCAAAATCTGGTATCCTGACCTGCACATTTCACTGACTGTATAAGCAAACTCATGTTGGTGCCATATGAGCCGTCTCACACTCTGAGGACCTCAGGGACCAGCCTCCTAAAGTAGTCCTGACGTTGTCCTGGTTTAGCCCTGGTTTAGTCCTGGATTAGTCCTGGTTTAGTTCTGGATTAACCCTGGATTAGTCCTGGTTTAGCCTTAGTTTAGTCCTGATTTAGCCTTGGTTTAGTCCAGGTTTAGTTCTGATTTAGTCCTGGCTAAGTCCTGGCTAAGTCCTGGCTAAGTCCTGGCTAAGTCCTGGCTAAGTCCTGGCTAAGTCCTGGCTAAGTCCTGGCTAAGTCCTGGCTAAGTCCTGGCTAAGTCCTGGCTAAGTCCTGGCTAAGTCCTGGCTAAGTCCTGGCTAAGTCCTGGCTAAGTCCTGGCTAAGTCCTGGCTAAGTCCTGGCTAAGTCCTGGCTAAGTCCTGGCTAAGTCCTGGCTAAGTCCTGGCTACGTCCTGGCTACGTCCTGGCTACGTCCTGGCTACGTCCTGGCTACGTCCTGGCTACGTCCTGGCTACGTCCTGGCTACGTCCTGGTTTAGTCCCGGTTTAGTCCCGGCCTCCTGCAACACATTGAATCAGTTCTGTTTAGCTGCTGTGACTGAAAGCCTTTTATTTATTTGTATTGTGTTTCTGTAAAGCACTTTGAATTACTTTGTGTACAAATTGTGCTATACAAAACTTGCCTAGTCGCGTTGCGTACTTTATGTTCTAAGTAACTTCTCCTACTACTGAATTACAATAACAACTTTCTAATTAACTGCTAAGCTTCCTGACCTCATGAACTTAAAACTCTTTATTTTTGTCTGCAATAAAAACAAGGACTACGCCGACTTTTTATAGTTCGGCGATGGAACATGAGGTCATCTTCCTCCGATCAGACATACTGGCCACTGCTCTTAATTGGATCATAATTTGTGTGTCTGCGTAATACCCCATGGCGCCCCCTTTGGCGTGGACTCTCCTGAATCATGGATATTGACAGCAAGGGGCTCATGTTGAACCATTATCCAGATCGCACATCAGAGCGGTGACAGTTCTTGTGTGGTTTTAGATTACAGATGTGGACGCGCGGAGCCGGTGAGTATTGGTAATTAGTCTCGCGGGGTCGTCTAATGGAGAGGGTGGCTAACCTCCCCCCCCTCCCTCCCTCTTCCTCCTCGCTTCTCCGTAGACTATGCACACGCACGCTTAATCCATCCCTCCATTGGACTGGAAGCGTTGGCTCGGTGACTCCCTCTGAATCACTGCGAGATGATCCTCTGGGGATGAGTGATTTACGCTGTCAGTGGCGCCTGCCCCCAGAGCCCCGAGCTGTCCCGTCCGCCATGACATCACACCATTGGCCTTGAACGTGTCCATGTGCTGGGGGGTTCCCTCTGTCCCTCAGCCTGTCAGCTTGTCATTTTCAGACTAGATTTAAATGTCACCTATAGTTACCTGGTGGGGGGGCTCCATCCTTTCTGCCAATCATGAGACAAACTGACTAAGTGGAGGAGGCGTACACAGTTACATTTACTTAAGTCACTTTTTAATAGAATTTAATGTTCTCCCCGACAAAACCCACAATGTCGATGAAACGTTCTGCACCGACAAAGACGCCTACGAAGGTTTGAACTTTGAGAGAGTTTAAACGAGAGAGAAATGTGAGAAAATGTTAACGCCTGTGTGAGAAAAGTGTATAAAGTGTGTGGTGAGGGGTTTTACAGACAAAAACATATAGAATAATTGTACAAAATAAAGCTGATACTTCACGGATTTCAGGGGCCATTGTATTGTCATTTTTTAATCTCTTTCTTATTCTATAAACCACTTTGAATTACTTTGTGCACAAGTTATGCTGTACAAATAAACTTGTCTTACCTATTTCGAGCTGACATTTTGACTTTTTAGTGTCGGCTATCGGCCTTAAATCCCACTACTGCAAAGAAAAAGTACCAACGATACAAATTTGACCTTGAAAAAATATTCTTCCATCTGTCATGTTTTGAACGATAAGTCGATATAGTAACTATGGTAACAGGCCTACTAATTACTTCTATTAAGTAATATTATTTGAAGCATTGTATTTTCCGAACTAGAAGTTGCACTTTTTTCACTTTGGCCAGGGGTGTGACTTATACTCGGATGCAATTTATATGTGAAATGTGTTTTTTTCTCCATTATTCATGTTTTGGCTGGTGCGACTTATACTCAGGAATATACGATAATGACACTTAAGTAGGTTTTTGACTACTCTACCCTCTTAACTAAACAAGGATAAGACCCACAGCTTTAGGACAGAACACTAAAACAGCACAGAATAAAAAAAAAAAAACATCAGCTGTGTCTTTTTTCAAACAGATAAAACAACTAAATAAAGCTAATTTTTTTCATTTTTCCACAAAACCAGATTGGAAATAGCTGGGAGAATATTGCGTATAAAGGGTTTCAAGAAGAAGTTGAAATATCCCACTACTTTAAAGAAAAAGTACCCACGAAATACTGCTCCATCTGACATGTATTCAAGTTAATATAGTGATTTTTCTATTGAGTAATACTGTAGTAAGTAGTATAGTAATAGGGTTGACACTCACGTAGATCTTTGACTACTTTGCCTGCCTTAACTCAACTTTTTTTACATTTTTTTCCCCCACACAGCCAGATTGGACGTAGCTGGGGAATATTATGTATAAAGGGTTTCAAAAGGAAGTTGAAATATTCCACAACTGCAAAGAAAAAGTACCCAAGATGTATTTTTCTGTCATGTATTGAATGACACGTCGAAGCCTACCAATTACTTCTATTGAGTAATATTATAGTAATGGTAATGGCACTCAAGTAGATCTTTGTCCACTTTACTTACCTTAACTTAACAAGCATAATACCCACAATTTTTTTTTTTTTTTTTCACGAAGCCATATTGAAAATAGCTGGGGGATACAGTATTATATATAAAGTGTTTCAAGAGGAAGTTATCAGCCTTTTTCTTGACATTCTTTAAGAGTCAAACTTTATTTTAAACACTTTCTAATGCTCGCGGCAGGCCTTTTAAGTCTGGCGCAGTGGCGTGCGGCGGTGGGGCTGAGCTGAGTCTTGTACGACGAGGACAAATATGAGACGAAGCCCGGTCTGTGAGAACACAATACAATAAGGCACACACAAAGTCAGGCCACTCGTCCCTGGTGAATTATGCATGGAGGTATTCTGTCATTATCTGTGCAGTGCGAAACGCCATAGCCCACCTATCATAATAACTCTAATAGCGCCGTGATTTAGACACACACAGCAGATGTTCAGGGGGTGAAATAGACCAGGGCAGGTGCTGGTCCCTGGACGTCCACATTAAAATCCACACAATTGCAGGAGATATTAAAGCCCGACTTTATAATATTACCTTAACGTTATAGATAATCTCGACTAACAGATAAACTAGTCCGTGGGAAGCTGAACTTACGGGCGTATAAATGTATATATCTGCGTCAGAGGTCACCTTCAGACAAGCGTTTTCAAATCAGGTGCACGTCGACTAACACATTTTGAAGTACGATATATCGCAGAGGAAAAGGTAGATGATAAACGATAACAATGAAACTAAATAACCCTTAAGTAGGATTATTAGCAAAACTATTCTAAATGTATGATGTGGTTAAAACATGAACTCAAGCAAATAAATAGTAGAATCAAACTGTAACTTACCGTATTTTCCGGACTATACGTCGCACTTTTTTTCATAGTTTGTCCGGGGTGCGACTTATACTCAGAAGCGACTTACATGTGAAATTAAATATATGATTTCACATCTTCGTTATTGTCACACTGAGAACTGCGCGAGGACAGTATGACAGCGATCTACTTCAAGAGCAGTATTTCATCTACCTCCAGAGTCGGTGGAGTTGTTCAGAAGTGACACCGAGGATCAAGAATTCAGTGGATTTATTGATTTGGAGTGAGATCCAGAATAAACTTGTTGCTTGTTTTTTCTGCTTTATTTATCTGATTAACTGTTAATATCTTACGTTAACAAACCAGACACGTGTTCAGTTCTGTCTGTGCTTCATGTCGCTGAATAAATATAAATGTGTTACGTTAGCGTGATGTACTGATATTCAACCTGTTGTTCTACATTTTATTATTATAACTTGGCTTTAAAGCTAAAATGTCTGTTTTTGGTGTCGGATTTTGT
The DNA here is from genome assembly GCF_009829125.3 of Periophthalmus magnuspinnatus. Lineage (NCBI taxonomy): Eukaryota > Metazoa > Chordata > Actinopteri > Gobiiformes > Gobiidae > Periophthalmus > Periophthalmus magnuspinnatus. The sequence continues at coordinate 20,596,249 of NC_047145.1, read as the reverse complement.
AAAATAAATGACCCCAAAAATGCAACTTATAGTCCAGTGTGACTTATATATGTTTTTTTCTTCATTATTATGCATTTTTTCGCTGGTGGGACTTATACTCTACAACGATGCATAGTCCGGAAAATGCGGTAGTTATTTATTCAACCCTCTAAAGCTCAAATGTTGTCGTAGAACAGAAGAAAACTGACCCTAAAAAATTATTGTTCCATCTGTCATATATTGAGCAATAACTTGATGTAGTACGTATGGCTGCAGGCCTAGGTGTACACAAAGAGAATATTTGCACCAGTTTAATCCGAAACAATACAAAAAAAGAGAGATATGACTAAATTGTCTTTCTACTAAGGAAAAAGTTGAAGAAAAATGTCCAAAAAACGACTTGTGAGCTCATGATGTAAAGGTACCAAACGCTCAGAACCACAAAGACCATTTATATACATTTAAACGTTGTTTCATTTCATAAAGCGAATCATTTTGAAGCTAAATTTGAATATGAGCGTGTCCCGTGTGATCAGGAGAGCTGTGGAGCGCTGCAGATCTCTGTTTGGGTTGTCAGACTAAGACATATTTGCGCATTTCTTATAGACACCGTCAGAAGTCAGGCATTAGAAGACATTTTTGTGAATTCTTGACTAGACAATTCTCTTCCATCCACAGTGTTGAAATGTCACTCAGCTGTCAAAAACACAAAAGTTTGCACTGAGCCGCAGCCTGTGAACAATAGCTTTGCTTGTGAATAGATTAATGTGCATGGCTACCCCCACACACTCTCACAATACTCGCGCATACGTCTGAGGACTGACAGAGCATGCAGAAATCAACATAAACGCAATTTGGACTTTCGCTTTCAATGTTTTGACTTTGGTTATTGTCTAAAGATGGTTCATTCTTCTTATGCACATCGTTTTTCTCACGCGCACAACGGCTCAAAGCTGTCTCCTCTGTTTTGATTGACGGATTATCACCGCGACGTCTCACTTTGAAGATCGCTAGACATGAATCCTCACAACAGTTTCATGATTTGATGTGTCCTCAAATCACAGTACAGTTCACGAGGGCCGGGCAGGATGGAAATACAATGGTCATGGTCACGTTTTTATACAGCTGTACGTGCGTTAATCATCTATAAACACTGCCTGGCCAAAAAAAAAGAAGTCGCCACCTGGATTTAACTAAGCAAATATGTTGTGGTTGCTGCAGTTGGTCCGGTCTAGGTTCAGCAGAATGAGGTCAGCTGACACCTGAATGACCAGGTTATTCCATCAATGGATTTTTTCTTCCCTGATGACACGGGCATATTCCAAGATGATGCCAGGATTCATCGGGCTCAAATTGTGACAGAGTGGATCAGGAGCATGAGATGTCATTTTCACACATGGATTGTCCACCACAGAGTCCAGACCTTAACCCCATTGAGAATCTTTGGGATGAGCTGGAGAAGCTGCAGCGTCAGACTCGACCAGCATCAATGTGAGATCTTGGTGAAAAATTAACGCAACACTGGATGGAAATAAATCTTGTGACATTGAAGAAGCGAAATCGAAACGTCACAGCGAACGTGTGACGTAATCAAAGCTAGAGTGTGTGACCTTTTAATTTTTTTAGTGGCGACTTTTTTTTGGGCCAGGCAGTCTATTTGTGTTATACAGTAAATGGAAAAGGTATAGGAAACTATAAATGGTAAAAGGTCAGATTTTTATGTAGCACTTTCCCAGCTTCAAGACAAAGTGCTTTACATCGAGGAACCACTCACACATTCACACAACCGGTGACGTTTATGTCGAGAGCTGGATTCGAACCACCACCTTCAGACCAGTGGAGAAACAGTCATTCCCGTGATGATGATGATGCTTTTCTGGTAAAGCATTCACACATTTGCTCGATAATGCAGCTCTACGCTCAAGCAAAAACACTTTCCACACCCACTCTTGGGCAACTTCATTAATTAATTAAGTATTGGATTTATACAGTGCCTTTCATGACACTCAAAGTACTTCACGGAGCATTATTCATTCACTCCACGCTCCTATTGTCGCCACATCTGCCCTGGGACAGACTGACGGAGGCAAAGCTGTCAATTTGCGCCACCTGCCTCTGACCGCACGCACCACTTTCATACTAGACAGTGTGGGTAAAGTGCCTCGCCTTAAGGACACAACAACAGTTTTTACGACTTGCGCCCCACGATCGCCCCTGATATTCCCATGTGACGTGTGTGAACTTTCAGAAGAAGCAAACGACTTTAGTTTCCTCTTCATGGCAATATAAAGACACATGAATCAAAGTTTATGAATCGACATAAAATTGAAACTGTGATCTGACTCCAAGAACATAGTGATATATTTTTATTAGCGTATCGCCCACCTCTAAATTGTCAACGGGTTTAGACCTCATTTTATGTTAAATTGGACCTTTCTTCTGCAAAATGGACTTTTCAAAGCTTTTAGCCATGTTGTAGATGTTTTCCCGTCAATATTCACTCACCCGAAGTTGTTTTTGATTGTTGATCCGTGCATTTTTGAGCAATCTTTTCAAGGCGCCATATTGCCGATCGACCTCTGTTTTTCGTAATCGGTGATACTTGTAGGATTCAGCAGCGTTGTGTAGCAATTTTGGTACAAATGAAAGAAAATCTGCTACTCACTAGTGGCACCGACAGCTCCATGGCTCTTTTTTTTGCGATTACTTTTACGGCGACATCAGTTTCCATTGGACACCGCAGTTTTCCAATGCGGAAGTCAGCGGATTTGTTTCTTTATTAAGCAAGTTTTCGATGATATTTGTCAGGGTTTGGATTTTTTTGTGTGTTCTGTGCTGTTTTCCCTCCCTTCTGTGTTTGAGCCTGGAGCTGGGCGGAGATTCAGGCTCCTCCCACACACACCTGCAACTCATTATCAATTAATCTGTGAGGGTAAAAGAACCGAGGATCCGACACTCAGGGCCAGATCGTTTTGTCAACTTTCCGGTATCTTCTTCTTGCCTCTCGGTATTTCCACGGGTCGTCCTTCGCGTCACGTTCCAGTTTATCCGTCCGTGTATCCATCGTGATCCCACCCAGCTCTCCACGACCGGTACGAACACCTCAGCCTCTGACCCTGCGACCCACGACCTGCTCCAAGACGACACCGCTCCGAACTGTCTGCTCTGTTTACCTTCATTCACATTCCTGTATCTGCAGATAAACTTTGTTCTGACAGAATTAAAACGTTAAAATTCTAACACAACAATCCACGAGTGTCAGAGATTATAACTATAGAGCGGCGCAAGCACAATAGGACTTCTTTAGATCAACACTTTTATTTCGTTTACTTAGATTTCAGAATATATTTGAGTATTTTCTTGATTTTAATTTGGCACTTACCCCTTTGACCCATCGCCCTACACTCGGCCAATACGACTTGAACAGCACATTCTACCGTTTTATGGGCAGTTATATAAGGTCTAGTTCAGGTTATGGTCTTCACATCCCCTTTTAAATTCACCTTTGGCACAGAGAGGTAATTTAAGCATTGCACTTGACCGTAATAGGACGAAGAACAATGATATCTGTGCTGCACTTAAAATTTGGCAGTGAATAAAACACAGAATAATTAGTTTTAACAAGGCTCACACTGGCCTCTTGCTCACGCTGGCCTAATGGCTACAGGCTTATTTATATTTTAAGAGGAAACTGAAATGTTATGACCCATTCAAACCTAATTACTCACATTATAGCACGTTGAAATAAAGGCCGGACATGGTTTTTGGTACGTTTTTGGTGAAGCTGGTGCAGTTTGGCTTGTGTTTTTAGGTCTGAGTTGAGGGAAAAGCTGTCCATCTGTAGGTTTGGGACAGTTTGGTGTCAGGATTATCACGGCTAAAATAATAAAAACTAATCATAATATCACGATAATTATTAAAGTCGCTGACAGTTTAAAAAACTGTACTTTGTTATCAGTGAAAACAACATTGATCTAGGAGGGATCATCATGGAGAAGGCAAGGCAGGTTTATTTGTGTGCCACAACTGGTACAAAAAGTAATTCAAAGTGCTTTACAGAATAAGAAAGACATTAACATCACAATACAAACAAACATGCACAGATAAACAGAACAGAGCCTGGATTTAAACACTGTCAAAGTCGAGGCCCGTCTCACGTCTTCAGGAAGAATGATCCAGGTTTTAGCTGCAGAAAACTGAAACGCTGATTCAACATGTTTAGTTTATGTTTTGTCCTGGTTTAGTTTTAGTTTAGTCTCGGTTTAGTCCTGGTTTAGCTCGTTTTTAGTCCTGGTGTAGGCCTGGTTTAGTCCTTGTTTAGTCCCGGTTTAGTCCTGCTTCAGTCCTGCTTTAGTCCTGGTTCAGTCCTGGTTCAGTCCTGGTTCAGTCCTGGTTCAGTCCTCCTCATGTGAGATGGTTCTTGTGGCTCATGTGGGAGATGTTCTTTGGTGCTGGTCCATGGAGAGACTTGTTCACACTGAGCTGCTTTAAAGTCTCTGAGCCACAGGAGCCAGAGACCTGAGCCACAGGACACATGTGCTCATACTTCCTGGTTCTAGTCCTGACCCGAGCAGCAGTGTTCTGGATGTTCTGTTCTGTCTTAAGGCTCGTTTGGAGAGTCCAGTGAGCAGGACGTTACGGTATCTGACCTACTGGAGACAAATGCAAGATAAGTCTCTCTAAGTCTGGTTTTGACAGTTTACCTTTGATTTGTGCAAAGTTTGTAGATGGTAAAAAGCTGCAGATGTTATTGATTTAATGTGTCTGTTGAAGTTCAAGTCTGAGTTCATTATTACCCCGAGATTTCTAGCCTCCGCTGGCGATTCTCACAATTATATAAAATGTCTCACGAACAATTATGGCTGACCCTTTTTATCACGATAAACGTTATTATTTCTTTACAGTCCCATCCCTGTCCGTCAGTCTTGTAGATGACAGAGGTTCAAAATGGGACGTTGTGATCGTGTGTGTGCGCGTTATACGGATCCTGCCATCGAGTCTGTGGGCGCTCGTTCATTTCTTCCATTCGTCCTTGAGCGAGACGCGGGATTGCTCCGAGCCCACGGCCTGTGTCAGCTGACCTTGACACGTGTCCTCTCGGGGCCACGATAAATGGGATCAATAAGGAGCTCTGCGGCACGATCGTTTGTTACAGCTTCAATTGTGGATAATCACGTGATAAAACATAACCTAATCTAACAATATTGTCATTCCAAATATTGTTTAACAGGCGCGGCTGGATATTCAAGCATGAAATCACCGCAACCAAAACACATAGCAGCTTTAACCAGGGCTAAACGAGACAAGGCAAGTTTATTTGTACAGCGCAATTGGTACACGAAGTAATTCAAAGTGCAAAGACAATCAGATCACAATACAACAAATCAAAAGTTAAATAATCATCGTAAAATTTACATTAAAAGAGAAGAGGCAGAATAAAAACCTTTCAGTCACATGCACAGCTAAACAGAACCTGGATTTAAAGAGATAATATTGTACTATTTTTTGATCTATGTTATAATGTTGTTTCCTCGTCACAAACAGACCTGGAGTTGTGTTTTGTTTCATTGTTTCACACATGTTTAACTCAGAAATCCTGCATATTTAGGCTCAGTTCTTCTCTCAAATAGTAAACACTCTGTCATGTGGTGATACAGGAAGTGCTCAATTGTGTTTTTAAACTCCCTACACCTTCACTAGAATTATTTGGATGATTTCAGCCCTGGAATTGCCAATATCTACTGAACTAAAGGTATAAGACATGACATAACATCACAAATTGGAACAGAGCATTTTGAGATTTGGAGATGTCGACTAATAATAAAGTGTTAAAACGCAACTCCAGGTCTGTTTTTGAGGAAGAAACCACATTATAACATGACTTAAAGCTCACAAGATTCAATTTTGTGTGATATAGCACCTTAAACGTTATCAAAGCAGAGGCCTGTCTCACATCTTCAGACTGCTCCAGGTTTTAGCTGATCCTCCTGGTTTAATCCTGACTGTGGGCATCAGCAGGAGGCCGGTCCCTGAGGTCCTGAGAGCACCAACATGTGGGAGATGTTCTTTGCACTGGCTCCTGTGGCTCAGAGAACAGACTTTAAAGCAGCTCTGCTTGTGAACAAGTCTCTCCATGGACCAGCACCAGGGACCTGAGCACCTGACTTATGTGCTTGTATTTCCTGTTTCTAGTCGGGATCCGAGCAGCAGCTGGATCTACATTAGAACAGATCAATTTTGGAACAATAGCCTGAAAAGCATTGCACTTAGATTCGTGATTTATGTTTTAATAGTAAGATTCAGTGCAAATTTCTGTAAAACTAACTGCAAAAGGATCACTGACAATAGGAAAAACTAAATCTCGCTTAAAATGGGTTTATTTCCATATTTCTTCTGTCTACTTGAAACTGCGCATGTTCGGCTCAACAAATGTCATGGCTAAACTTTAAAAGCAGTGTTTTTTTTTTTTAACTCCACAAAGACTTACAGTTGTCCACTACATTTGACACGAGTCCTGTTGTGCCGATTTTGACTGAAACCAAACACTTTGTATTTTTCCCCCCAGTTCCACTTTGGACTTGTGCTGCGAGAGTGAGCGAGTCTTTCCTTTTGTTGTTTTATAGTAGGTGTGTGTGTCCAAAAAAGCTTAAATGAGAAGCAGACAGGAGCGTGCATGTGCGTTTGCTCGAGTAGCATCTGAACATCGGCGCTGACAGCCTTATCAAGCCCGAGCAAAGTGTTTCTAAAGTGCTACTATCTGTGCGGGGAGGCAGCTGGAGGATTGGAGTTGAACCGTGCGTGGCAGTGGGTAACTCTGTCAGCCTAATGCTCTTAACACAGCCGCCTAATGATTCATGAAGTATGCTAGTGCTGGAATTTCTCCCTTTATAGCTTCACTGCAGTCCATATTTATTAACAACACAAGTACACGCAGTAAAATCTCTGTATTATTGCTCTCGGGGATGTTGGAGCAGTTGTTTCATGTATAGAAGGCAGTTAGCAAGTTTCTCCATCGGAAACTGTCTATATCTAGAGATGCGGGGCGCCTTCCTATACTTACAGTAGACAGTGTGGGAGGTTTGTGCAATAGGCCTCCAGGAATGTATGTTAGTGCACAGGAGTCAGATTGCACTTTCTAATACTTTACTAGAAGCAGTAACATGAGGTAGTAGTGTTGTTTTTGCTGTTTCGTGGCTGGTAGTTGCGGGGCTGCAGTGGGAGGAGTCTCAGTTGAAATTTTGGTCGCGTTAGTTCTAGTTCTACCAGTAGTTTTTGTAAGTATTTAGCTTAAGCGCTAGTAGTAGTAGTTAGCTGTACAAGTACCCGAGCTCTTGTATGTCGGGCTTTATTAATTTCTCTTTGTTATTTGGACTGATTTGGACTTGACGAGTGCAAAAATAATCATGTTTTTACATTCTGAGAAAAATTGTGTCCACAGATGAGGACATTCGTTCGACTTTTTAATGATTTTTGATGGAAAAAAATAAAATCGCACTTGAATAATGATTTGCAAAAAACTATTTGTCAAGAGCCTGAACACAGCAATATTTTTCCTGACTAAAAACAAAGTGAGAAATAACAATTGTGCCTCTTGGAATAATGTGTCTCATTTGGAGTGTGGCTAACAAAGTCCATCTTGAATCTAAACTATAAAGTGTTAAACTCTTCTGTCATCTTTAAGTGACAGATTAATGACGTCGTATGGACACCAGGACCTTGTTATTTCAATTTTTTTATATTTATTGTGGCCTAAACAACCGAAAAATGTGTTGTGAAGAGTTAAAGTAAATCAAATGTAGTACTAATACCTGAATTTGTGTGATCATATTTTGTCGAACTTGTATCTGTTAAAAAAATGAATCATCTTGTTGCTTTTGTTTTTTGTTGTTTTTATATTAACTGAAATACTACGACAGTAATATGGAAATGCTCATTACATTGTGTTCACTTCACTGCACATCGACGATCTTTTATCTCCCAATTTAGCATATGTCCAAAACTGAAAACACCACTTTTTAACTGTTTTTTAATCTATTTTACCTGTATCTGTACTACATTTTAGTATTGTTCCTCCTGTCTACTGCCATTTCCTTATATATCCTCAGACAAAACTCTTCACCCACATCGCCTCGTGTGAATCTGCCGTGTGCGTGACTGTTGATGGTGTTTCGAAACCCCGATGGCACAGATTGGCAGCCTCGCTTCTGTCAGTCGTCCCCAGGGCAGCTCACCACCACCGAGTGTAGAGTGAATGAATAAAAATGCACTGCTGTGGAATTTCTACGCGCAAACAACTAAAGAATACAAGGAACTGTGTCAAAGAGTCTAGTTTATTAAAGCGATTGTGCAAAGTATTGTGCAAACTGATCCTTGTCAGAGTAAGTAATTTATACCACGCAGATAAGAATTGCGTTATATACTTACATTAGACTTGTTTAAGGACCTGTAAACGAGCACAATTACGAAACCTTTCTTGAGATAAACAGTTTGTGTAATGTGCATCAGACAGTGGACAACAGAGCAGAGTGTACAGCATGTCAAGGTCAAATGGATAAGATATAGTTGCACGAAAAGCTCTCCACACTAGTACACAGAGTATATGACAAAGTACAAACAAGAAAACACACTGTAAGCAAAGATTTCCAAATTGCAAAGCGATTTTAAGAGTCTGGAAAAAAAGCTATTTAAGACGTATGCATTATTATTACTATTATTTCCCCAGTTTTTATAGACAGCAGTGCGGTACTTTTAAAATGTCTCTTTAAGCAGCCTTACTGTGTCTATATGGGCTCTGCAGAGTTGTGGCGCTGCATGCAAGAGAGTGCAATGCTGTGGAATAATGCAGTACTTTTCCCAGTCCCTCATCCGTGACAATGTGGAGCTTTTCGTCACTCCTTTTCCAAGTCCACTTCTCCGGCCTCCAGCAGAGACGCGCTGATACCTCGCTCTCTGTTTGCATCATCACACACATTTTGAACTGTTTTAAGTTTTACCACCAAAGGATAAAGCAGTCAATCTAGAGAGAGGGGTTTACAAATGGTGGTGTAAGGACCCAAGAAGATTGTTTTTGGATTAAAATCAGATACTAAAACTTGTACCGAAACTAGATTCTCATTTAAATAAGTATTAATTCTTTTTAAAATTGCATAAACACGACAGAGTTTGACGTTTCCTTTGACCTTGAGCTTTATCAGAACGAGGCTATAAGCTGTGGTGGAATGTAACATAGTAAAAATTGGAAAGTACTGGAAAGTAAGGACAAATATTAGCTATCTGTGCTGAACTTAAGTCAATTTTAATATTAAAGAAACTTAACTTTTTACTTTTACTTCACTAAATTTGAGAGAAGCATCTGTACTTTCTACTCCACTACATTTTTGACCTGGACTGAAAAGTAAAAGTACTTTTTGTTATCGTCTAAGAGCTGCTGAAAAGGCTGTGGGTTTATATTTAACATATTTGTAGTTTGAGGAAAGAAAAATATACACATTCAGCACAGATTTTTATTAATTTCACTGCATTTGAAGGTTCATAAGAGCTCAAAATCTGCGTTTACTTAAGTAGATTTTTCAATACTTTTTGCAATACTTATACTTTTGCCTGAGCTTTTTTTTTTCTCGTATATCTGTACTTTTACTTAAGTAACAAAATACTAGTACTTCTTCCACCACTGAAAGACAGACAACATTCTAACATAAAAGTACTATTATTTAGCGTTGAAAATTACATTATGTTCTTTAAAAAAAGATCATTTTTATTTTCATTGTGGTATCGAAATCAGTGTCAAACTTACTCCTTAGTATCAAAATCCAGTTTGACATTTCAGCATCACTTATAAAGATTTATTCTGTACAAAGTCGATAACAATACAGTGATCTATAAAGGTCAAACAACCAGACCAGCAATTCAGGAAATTCAAAATGTTAATTGCCTTAAGCACATTCCACACAATTCTCCAAATTATTATTATTATTATTGTTATTCAAGCTAAAATCATTTGGTCAAAAGCCAAGTTTGCATCTGTCCACACGTGTCGTATTTATCCTGATAATAGCGCGGGTTCTTTTTGGGCAAACCTCCTTTTTGTCTGACTTTGACCTACATGAATCAAGGTCGCTCCTTCACGGGGAGTTTCGTTAAAATGGCATCTGAGTCAGAACTTGAGCTGGTTCAAACCCCCTGTGTGCAAATGACATTAAATTAGGCTCAATTTTCTCTTAAAACATTATCATGAGAGGCTCTGCTAAATTACATCTATTGTTGAACTGGCTTCTCTTTTGGGATAAAATTTTTCCATTTCTTAAAGCCTGCTGTGTACCAAAGATAATTCCAGTATCTTTCTCACTCGTTTATCATTTTAATCACTATTTCTGTACATACGTAGAAACTATAAATGGTAAATGGTCATAATTTTACTTTATTTTTCCGATCTTCAAGACACTCAAAGCGTTTAACAAGGAACCACTCACACATTCACGAGGTGGGTTAAGTGTCTTGCCCAAGAACATAATCACGGTGTTCATCTGTGGGAGCTGAAATTGCACCGCCAACCTGTGGGTCAGTGCGTGTGACCGCTCAACCAGGGATGTTTATGAGTGGGATTTGAACCACTGACCTTCAAACACTGTCACCTGAGCTACTGTCACCCCATTAAAACGTTATCTGGAAAGGTTAGAATCATAATTATTATTTTCCGGACTATAAATCAGGGGTGCGACTTATACTCAGATGCGACTTATATGTGAAATCATTAAAATATACAATTTCACATCTTCGTTATTGTCACACAACTGAACGACGTCACTCTAGACTTTTGTACGAGTGTGACGTCCACACAGAAGCTTCATCTACCTCCGGAGTTGGTGGAGTTGTTCAGAAGCGACACCGAGGATCAAGAATTCAATGGATTTATTGATTTGGAGTGAGATCCAGAGTAAACTTGTAGCTTGTTTTTTCTGCTTTATTTATCTGATTAACTGTTAATATCTTACGTTAACAAACCAGACACGTGTTCAGTTCTGTCTGTGCTTCATGTCGCTGAATAAATATAAATGTGTTACGTTAGTGTCATGTACTGATATTCAGCCTGTTGTTCCACATTTTATTATTATTATAACTTGCCTTTAAAGGTAAAATGTCTGTTCTTGGTCTCTGATTTTGTAAAATAAATTTCCCCCAAAAATGCGACTTATATTCCAGTGCGACTTATGTATGTTTTTTTCTTCATTATTATGTATTTTTTGGCTGGTGCGACTTATAGTCCAGAAAATACGGTAATGTTTTAGGCTTATGTAGTGCTTTTCCAGACCAAATTTGCTTTACATTCTTGTGCATTGTTCAATCGTTGCACACACTATTGTAGCCGCAGCTGCCCTGAGACAGACTGACATAAGTGAGGCTGCCAATCTGCACCAATGACCTTTCTGATCATCGCCAACACTCATACACACACCACATTCACACACAGGCTATATGAGTGAAGTGTCTCGCTTAAAGGTATATATTATGCAACATTGATTCTTGTGAGCTTTAAGCCATGTTATGATGCTGTTTCCTCCTCAGAAAAACAGACCTGGAGTTGTGTTTTGTTTCACACATGTTTGAACAACCGTTTATTATTAGTTTGTCTACATTTCCAAAGCTCAAAATGCTCCGTTGCACCTTATGATGTCACGGAGCTGTTGTTTTTAATGTTAACATCTCGCTTTTACCTTTAATTGAGTAGAAGATTGGCAATTCCAGAGCTAAAATGACTCAAATTACTCTAGCGAAGGTGAATTGAGTTTAAAAACACAGTGGAGCACTTCCTGTATTACCACATGATGACATCACAAGGTGGAACAGAGTGTTTCCAGTTTGAAAAAAAAACCCTCTGTGTTAAACATGTGCGAATGAAACAAAACACAACTCCAGGTCTGTTTGCGATGAGGAAACATTATAACACAGCCCTTTAAGGACACGATGACATTAAAGTTGACCACAGTACAACGTGATTGAATTTCTTCTCAGGTAAATAATCAGATTATTTTTTTCCATGCAGGCCTGTTCCCTCATTAGTCCTGCTCTGTTGCATAGCTGTGATTTTGTGCATAATAAAGGCCCTTTAAATAAAACAGAATCAGAGGGAGCGGCATCTGGAGGGGAAAGATAAACAGAAGTCATGCCTAAATGTCAACCGTATCCAAGTTTATTCTGAACATGAGCCTATTTGATTTGTAAGGACGTAGCATCTGTTCTCTTGTTTTCTTTGGATTTCTTATGACTCTGGATCATTTTCCCTCATTATAAATTGGGCTGGCACTGACAGTAGCACACCTGTAATGTGACTTACCATAAATATGCAGTGTGAGTTAACTTTAGAATCGGTAGTTTTAGTAAAGTTTGCGTCGTTTCATAACGGCGGGTTCAAGTTTGGTTGACTCAGACTTGGATGTGATTCTTGTTGATTTGTATTCGTGTCTTTTCAAGGGGCAGGACCGGATTTGAAATAGTAAACCAAAGAATTACTAAAATACCTGCTTGTGAATTTTTGTCCAAAAGCAAAACCGGTGTTCCTTTCACCTCAAGGTTTCAAGTTTCCTTTCACCATCACAATTTATTATACGTCCAAAATAACCCGTTCTTTTCGTCCATCGTCTGAAAATTGCACCGTTTCACCGTGACCTTGGTCTTGACCTGTTTTGTGACACGGCACAGTGGCTGATTGACTCGCATTTTCGCCCCACAGCAGGAAGTTTCTGGGTTTGACTCCGTTTCTACGCGGAGTTTGCATGTTTCTCCTCGTGTCTGGCCTCGGTTTCCACCCATAGCGCTCGGCTCCAGTTAAATGAAGCTCGCCAAGGTTAGCAGTTATAAGGACGACAGCGATGTTGAAGGTAACGCCCCTTCCCGCCCGCACCGCTGGTTTAGCTGGGAACGGGCGCTTAGCAATGCCGTCAATCAGACTCTTTGTTAATGCGAGTGGGAGCGACCTCGGGGAAAGAGGGCACCTGATTTGTCTGGTATTCATGTTCATATCTTGATTTATGGACAAAATAGCGAAATTAAAACACCGGGATCATGTAGAGCGGGTTAATATGAACATTTAAGACCAAAAAGACAACCACAGCAGTAGTTACAGAGAGAGGAGCGACAGTTTTCCAATAGAACGTCAATTGGAGCCAGCACGCCCATGCTCACTTCCTATTTGGAACGTGGCGGCTAGCAGGTTAGCTATGTCCATTTATATATACAGTCTATAGTTTCCTCCAGGCACTCTGATCTCCACCGTGAACCCAAAACATGCACAATAGATCAAATCCACCAACTAATTTATTCCTGACTAAGCCTAGCTCAAGATGTGGAGGACATTAAAGTTTACGTTAGCTTTAAACTCAATCGATAACCTTTGCTCTAACCTGTAAATCTAACTTTTACTCCATTCTGTGCACTCTTTGGTGATTCCTCTAGCTAAGGAAGTCCTGATGTCGTAATGTCTGGGGGATCAAAGATGCAGACTTGGGGTTAATTAGTTGTTTTTATTTATAATGTATTTGTGCAGCACTTTGGAAACTGCATTTGTTTGTGAAATGTGCTGCATAAATAAAGTGGATTGGATTGAAAAGTTAGAGCAGAGCAAATGTAAATGTTGAGGGACATAGCAGATAGTTGAGAGTGGGGTCGTAGGCTGACGTCTTTGAGCTGGTCATAGGAAGCACGGTCGGAGGCTGAGGCGTTCGTACTGGTTGAGGAGAGCTGGATCGGAGGCTGAGGTGTTCGTACTGTTTTGAGGAGAGCTGGGTCAGAGGCTGAGGTGCAGGGTAGTTCAAAGGAGCGGGATCTGACGAAAAATGAGAAAAAAACAGCTGAGTACTGAGACCATTATCACGAAACTAGACTGAGCCAAGTGGAACTGTACCAGGGAGGATACATGGCGGAGTTTGTAGGATCCTCAGTCCTCAGTACTCCTGAGGTGGAGGCTTGAGAGCTCATGGGCTGCAGGTGTGTAGTGGTTGGTGCCAGAATCTCCGCCCAGCTCCTGACAAGAACAGGAAAGGGAAAAGACCGCACAGAAACACAAGGACAGACTGGAATCATGACACCTGACCAACCCTAGCTCAAGTCCTGCGGATTGGTCGATGGGTTCCCACTTCTCCTTATAGCTTTGCCCCAGCGAATGAAGAGTGGGTCAAATGCAGAGAACAGTAAACTGTACCTTACCCCTAAACTGAAACAGTAACCTTTCCTCTATTTTTTATTTATTTTTATTTATTTATTTTAATTAGGACAGTGCATATTAATCAACATGTCAACAAACAGCATCAATGTAAATATGCCGGAATTAGCACAATAGCGAGTTTACACCTGTCGTCCTAAGGCAGGTCAAAAACAGAAAATTTAAAGAAACACACAGACAAGACAAAAGTGCACATAGACATGACAACAAGTGAACCACAATAGACAAACAAGAAACCACAAGAAAAAAATAATCTACATGTATGCTCACACATGTAGATTAGTAGTAGTTTGATTATTTTTCAACCAATGTTTCAGAGTGTTCTTAAAGGTTGAAAAGGACCCACAGTTCCTGACATGGGCCGGTAATGTGCTCCATGACTGTGATCCTCCTCCTCTGGTCAATGCTCTGGGATTAACTCGGTCAGTTGTTTTTTTAACTTCTAAAATCCATTAATGGTGGAGGAGCAATTCCATTTAAAACTTTAAAAATAAGGCAAGCATCCATAAATACCTGATAACTTTCAAGATCCAGAATATTATATTTACTTAAGATATTACAATCGTGATACTGTAGAGGATTTTTGTCCAGTGTTTTCAATGTTTTTTTGAAGAGGGACTTTAGGGGCTTCAGGTCGGCCTCTGATGAGTGAGACCATGTAGTATAGCAGTAAGATATATGACTAAATATCATGGCATATACGCCTTTGCTGATTCTGTTGTCAGATAAGGTCTTATATGTTTGACGTTTGACAGATTTAATTTAATTATACAAGACATTTTTTTAACATGCTGTTTAAAATTTAGGTTAGAGTCAAAAACTACCCCAAGGTATTTAAATTGTTCAACCACATCTAATCTCTCCCCATTGACCAACACAGATGGTTGCTCACCCCCTGCTGGCTGTCGAGAGAAAAACAAACAGACCGTGTTTTTAGTGTTGAGATGCAGGCCAGAGTCATGGAGCCAGTGGGACACCCGAGAGCACTGCAGCAGCTTCATATTTTGTGTTTGCATGAGCAGACAGTACAGTATCATCTGCATATAGTTGCATTTTTACACTCTTACAAGCATTTGGTAAATTGTTGACATATAAGCTAAATAAAATTGGACCTAATATTGAGCCTTGTGGGACTCCGGCAGAGCAAGTGAGTAAGGTTGATTGTGAATTTTCAAATTGTACAGCTTGTTTTCTGTCCGACAGGTGTGATTTCATCCAGCAGAGGGCATTGTTAGAGAAGTTAAAATATGTTAATTTGTCAAGAAGAACAGTATGATTGATAGTGTCAAAAGCACGTTTCAGGTCAAGGAACGCAGCGCCCACAAAGCCGCCGTGATCAAGTAGATGTTTTAGTTTCATTTTTTTAATTCCAACTTCTACTCCATTCTGTACACTCTTTGCTGTTCCAGACTTGAATTTGAATCAAAGTTCTCGATCGTGACGGGAGAGTTAACCACAGCTCCGTCTATTATGTGTTATAAAATGTCTCGTCTATTCAAACACCACTCGTAGTCACATTAAAAAAACCTTTGACACCGACTCTTTTCAAACCAGCTCCTTTAAAGCAAAATAGATTTATTCACTCCGTTACATTATGGCTGTTTAGAACCACGGGCTCATCTCTGCTTGTCCATTACACGCAACCAAGCATACAAAAGCACAGATAAACATATGTAAATGTATTCTCCAATTCACAGATACTTCAGCTACAGTATGCATTAAATAACCCTCGGAGGCATTTTCGACACTAATGGTTCAATAGTAACAAGATGCACATGCACACTCTGACAGACACTCGATTACTAAGTTTGTAACATAACAAGGCGCCTAAATAGGATAACCCCAGACAGCCTGATAATAGATTGAATCAAGTCTTATCTGCCCAAATATATATATACAAAAACAGCGAGTACGCCTCTGTCTGCACTGATGGCACGGCTCAATACTCCCCATGCATTTCTCACTCCCTTTTTCTTTGTTTTCCCTTTATGTCCAACCACCTGTCGATAAAGCGTCAATTGAACCTCAGCCAAAAGCCCGCGGGCATAAATTAACAATTCTTTGGGGTAAAAACGATCGACTTTAAAATATAGTTTAGTGTTGAATGCGTCCATTTTTTGGAGCGTATTGTTAAAGTTGGGGGAGTTCGTCTAAAGTGAGTGAATGTGGGTGATTGTCTGTGTCACTTCTCTGACGGGAATGATAAGGGGACGTAAAGGGACAGAGGCAAAAGTGTGGTTATAAAACATGTGGTAACTGTTTGTTTTGACTTTCTTTGCAGTTCTTCGGATGAGCAGTATCGCTGGAATACACAAGGTAATTATATATAAAAGAGAACATTAATTAACACATTAATAATAATAATAATAATGATCATGATGATGAAACTGACGATGACAATAATGATAATAATAACAATACAAATAATAATGATGATAATAATAATGATAATGATGATAATGGTAATAATGATGATGATAATCATGATAATATGATAATAATAGTAATGATAATAATGGAGATAATAATAATAATAATGATGATAATGGTAATAATGATGATGATAATGACGATGATAATAATAGAAATAATAATAATAATGATGATGATAATGACGATGACAATAATGATAATAATGACAATACAAATAATAATGATGACAATAACAATAATGATGATAATGGTAATAATAATGATGATAATGACGATAATAATAATGACAATAATAATAATAATAGTAATAACGATATTAATAATAGAGATGATAATAATGATAATAATGATGATGATAATGACAATTATCATCATCGTGTTTGTTCTAAAAATCTATCTGTAGTGCTTGAGTTTTTCCTGTGCATTATGTCACTTTTCTGATGCTCGTCTCCCTGGAAAGGTTATGGCTTTATCTGGAATGTTCCGCAATCTGGCATTAAACTTATGTATGTTAAGGGAGAAGAGCAGGTGATGCCACAACACCTGGTTAGAAGTCAGATTGTGATTGATAAGTTTAATGCCATGCTGTGGGACATTCCAGGCGAAGGTTTAACATCTCCCTGTAGAAAAGCTGGAAATGAAAAGTTCCATAGTGCACCTTTATAAAGAGAAATATCCTTGTTTAACACCAGGATGTGATTAATATGTTTTAGGATAGAAGCGCTTGAAATATTTAGCTGCATTTGATCCTGTTTATTCACTTTAAAATACAAATCTGAGAAACAACACAAATATTTATCTGAATTCACATGTTGTCGTCGTTTAAGCCGTCTTTCTGACCAGCTTTTCTTCGCTCTGCAGCAGATGGGCAGAAGGATATTGAGGATGAGCTGACCACGGGCCTTGAGCTGGTGGATTCTTGCATTCGTTCCCTACAAGAATCTGGCATACTGGACAGTGCTGACCGTGAGTACAATCCAACCGTCTTCTTGTTTGTTATCATAGACTGTACATATAAAGGGACATAGCTAACATGCTAACCGTTGCATTACAAACAGGAAGTGAGCATGGGCACGTTATGAATGACGTCCATTTCTTTACACAGTCTATGTTTGTAATTAGCAGCTATTTAGAAATGCTGCGCTAAAAAAAACTAATTGGTACAACAGATGTGAATCAGGCTATTTTCTAATAACTATAATATAATATTGTTTTTCATTTGTCCTTGATTTCCAGTTTTGTTTGTTCGTGCCATGTGAGAAATACAACTCTAAAACCGGCATCTTTTATAACGAGCCAAAATCAAAATGAGTGTGAGCAGAATAAGTAAAACGCCCCACTTTGCACCGAATCCCACATGGATCCCGGACAGTTTACGTCAAGACACGCTGCCAATATTATGATCAGTTGTACAATAAAGTGCCAGTGCTTTATTCCTTGAGTCCATTTAAAGTGATTTGCCGCTCTCCATGCCTGAGTGTTGCGATACTCTGAGGAAATCAGCGGCGTGAGTGGCACACACGGGCAGCTGTACGTGCACCGGCGTACGCGTGAGTGGCACACACGGGCAGCTGTACGTGCACCGGCGTACGCGTGAGTGGCACACACGGGCAGCTGTACGTGCACTAGCTAAACGGGCCTGGCATTTTCACTGCAGGTCACTGGTTTGGAAGACTGCATCCCATTTTCACTTATTGTCTGCTGACCTTTTAGATAGTTGATATTGCTTTAATGGATGGCATTTCAGAAGTGGCCGTGCTCATATCGCTCTGCAAAACGTGACACATGTTTTGTTTTTTTATTCATGTTAAACACACAATTAGCTTTAGCTGCTGCATGTTTTAATGTTTTTACTTTGGATATACAGTGGCCCCTCGTTTATCGCGGGGGTTACGTTCCAAAAATAACCCGCAATAGGTGAAATCTGCGAATTATCAGCTTTATTTTTTACAATTATTCTCTATGTTTTTGGCTGTCAAACCCCTCACCACACACTTTATACACTTTTCTCACACAGGCGTTAACATTTTCTCACATTTAAACACTCTCAAAGTTCAGTTTTAGTTCCTCTGACCACGCCTCTTCGTCCTGCGTCTTTTTCCTGCAAAGCTAAAGCAGACTCTATACTTACGATGGTCGTGTTGCGCGCAGTCACAACCTTTTTGCATCCTTGTTAAAACGTTTTTCTGCTATCGTGTTGTTATTTTCCTCCTTCTTTATGTAACGAACCGAAGATTAATTTATTCCGTAATGGCGCCCCCTACAGCAGCGTAACTAGAAGTCCAACTTTTTGTGCGATGGTTAGCATCTTCCTCAGTCTTTTGGGCGCAGGCGCCTTTGTCGTTGCAGAACGTTTCATCGACATTGTGGGTTTTGTCAGGGAGAAAACAAATTGCAAACGTACAGCACTTCAGAGTCACACTGCGATCCAACGTTTATGTAAATTTGTCTGAACACATTCTGTACTGTACAGGAGACACGGCACGGAGGAGACTGATGGACAATGGTCTACAGTCCAACAGTGCACGCTCAGACACTGTAAAAAAAGCATGAAAAATTGCACCAAAAAAAACCAAGACAGCAAAAGGTGAACCAAGTTATAGTGAGGGACAACTATAAACAAATACTTCAAATACAGTATAATAGGTTTTGCAGTTTTATCAATAGTGAAATGGGTGTTTTCACATATTTTTATGATCTCACTGAGGCACAAATATTTACCGTAAATTTCGGACTACAGAGCGCACCTTGATATAAGCCGCACCAGCTAAATTTGAAGAGAAAATCAATTTTGTACATATATAAGCCGCACCTGAATAAAAGCCGCAGGTTTTCATATTGTAACATGAGATATTTACGCAGAAAGACGCTGCACCGACACGCTTTTTTTTAAACTGTGCCTGAAAATTGGCACCAACACGACAACAACACGGGATGAACACATCTGCAGGTTTAGAAAATAAAGCTGCACCAACACAGAAAATCTGCTTTTATTTCCTCTGAAAACTTTTGTTGTCTTTTTACATTGACCAAGTTGGATTCATTGATGTCGAGCTTACGTGCAGTGGCTCTATTTCAGGGGTCGGCAACTCGCGGCTCCGGAGCCGCATGCGCCTCTCTCCGCCTCATACTGCGGCTCTGCGTGGCTTGGGAACTGACAGACACAGCTCAGTCCTGCGTAAAGAGCCCTGATTTTCAGACGTTGTGCGCACAGGGGTCAGGAGCAACTTTGGCCCGTCCCTAATGACACACTAATAAGCTCGTCCGTAGATGTATCATGAAAATCCTGCTGGAAATCGCCACAGAAATCTATTTGATGTAGTAGCAAGTATATTATCTGCTCTTGTCTCCGCGGTGACGTATCACGTATAACACATCAGACACGACGCACAAAAGTAGAGCCACAAGCGAGTGAAAATGAGCCAAAACAAAAGTCTTTGGAGATCTTTTTAACAAAGGGGAAAAGGACAACTGAGGAGCCAGAAGAAGAGACTACGACCTCCAAGAAAAAGAAAGATAAATTTAACAGACAATGCCTACTTAAAATCTGGTTTTGTCGCTGCAGGTGACATACGCACAGTCCGCTCTACGTAACATACGGGAAAAGCAAATAAGGCAATGAAACCTTCAAAACTGCTTTGGCACATGGAGAATAAGCACCTGGGATTAAACGATACGCTACGAGTTTTTTTGTTGTTGTTTTTTTAAAGAAACTGCGGAGTAGAGTAGACATAATCACATAATCAGCGCAGGGCTCCCTCTGATGCAGCGGTTTGGTGAGTTGTATTTTTTTAATGCACTTAAGTTGTTTTTGCCATATTTATCTGCCACGTGTAGAAGGCTTGTCCGTGAAAGTAAAACCTACATTATTCCGTTACATTATTGTTATTATACAGTGTTAGATTCATTTTAGATGTCAAAAAGTATTTGCGGCTCCCAGTGTTTTATTTTATGTGGAAAGTGGGTCCAAATGGCTCTTTGCGTGTTAAAGGCCGACCCCTGCTCTGTTTCCTTTCTGTTTCTTTATCTTAAAAACTGCATCATATCCATTTCATGATGCGCAAAATGATCGTTCAAAATCAAAACTAGTGAATTCTTCAGAGCAGAATCTTTCCCCACGTCTGTCTCACTTTTACGTTTACAGCTAGAGAGCGCCCCCCAGGGTCCGTTATCCAGTAAAATTCCATATATAAGCCGCACTGCTGTAAAAGCCGCAGGGTTCAAAGCGTGGAAAAAAAGTAGCGGCTTATAATCCGAAATTTACGGTATAACAAGCTCCTGTCACAGCAGAGGTATAGATCCACTTAGACACAACCTTTACTCAAATGTTTTGCCAATACAAGTATCTTTGTACAATTCAATTCAAAACTTTGAAAAGCCATTTTAATTTTGTCTTCAATTTAAGTGAGTACAAATCTCAATTATAATCTCATTATAATGTAATGGACCCAGTCGGTGTGAGTCTGGTCTGACTGTTTAAAACAAACATTTTGTTTTCTGAGAAGCTAAACTAATTATGAAGGTGATATTGCGTTCCTTTAGTGTCAACATAATGTGGAGTCTGGCACTAGCTGTTTTCATATGCACAGACACATTTCTACATACTTAATGACTTTCCCTTCACAGACTCTGCTCTTACATCATACGCTGTGACTGATACAGTTTAGCCAGGACTGTGCAACGAACACCAGAACTGACGATAAAATTGGGAGCCCACTGAGTGTGTGTAACTGAAAGTGCAGATTAATAATTCATAAAAAGCAAGCAAGGAAGAGAAAGATGAGTCTTTTGTGAGGGCGAGAAGCAGAGGAGTTGATCCTGGTTCACAGCGCTAAGACTCATAGTTTGAAAAGGATTCTGGCAGAGTGTGGGGGATATAGAGATATGGAGATGAATAATAAGGAGCATTTGTTATATAGGGTTTGTGAAGAAGCGAGCACGTCAATGAGCTCTGCTGTACACTTTTGCTATATATTTAAGGTCGAGGATTTTAAAGTTCGACAAAGCGGTGGCGAATTGCTGCTCCTCTTCTGCCATCTGTACAAACAGGGATGTTCTGTAATGTATTCAGTGAAGGAAAGAGAGTAAAAGTGGCAACTTGATCAAATATTTATGCACCGCCAAGAGCACAGGTCATTGACCTAACTGCCCTTCAATAAAAGTAAACGTACACACACAAACACACACACCGGACACGAACACACGCACATATCGGACCAACCTCCTCATTCACTCAGCCGCCTGCTGCATATAGTAGGATGTATTACCTCAGTGATATTCTCCACACTTCATTAGGTAGTGAAGTTTTTTTAAAGTTGTGTGTAGACTAAATCTTTTCAGATATATTGCATTACTCTTTTATTGTCTCCTGAATAAATTGCTAAGTTGGTTAAAACTATAATTCAGTGCTGTTGCTTACGACAGCATCAGACAACATTACAACCACAACAATGAACCTTTTCAGAGACACTACTTTATTTGTCAGTTGTTTAGTCCATTACAACTTTTATCTGCCCAAGCCCTGCCATCCAATCCATCCTCTGGCTCTCCCTCTCCTCCTATACTCTCCATATTCCACTGCTCCTCTTTCGTTCTGCTAATAAATTATGTATGCCATCTCCAACTCACAGAGTGCTGCACTGCTGCACTATCTGCTCTAAATTGCCGCTCTCTCTCTCCCATTTTCCTCTCAATCGCTCCCTCGTCTTCTCTCACTGTTAATCTGTCCTCCTTTCCACTCGCACCAACTTACTCTTTTGTGTCTTTTTTTTTTTTTTGCGTTCTTTTTTCAAATATTGACAAACTAAACTCATCGCTCGTCTCTTCCCCCTCTATTGCTTGTCCGCCCCCGACTCCTCTCTCCGCTATAGGACCGGCTCTTCTTTCCCAGAGTTCCTTGCAGCTCAACTCCACCCCGGAGGCTTCGCTTCAGTACTCTGCCAGCTACCATAGCAACCAGACCCTCGCCCTCAGTGACAACATCTCCTCCGCAGCAGCCCCTCAGCGCAGCGGGCAGGTCGGGGGAGCCGTGCACAGCTACAACCAGGTAGGACCCCTGTCAGTACGCATGGGAGCGACGGAGAGAGCTGCTAAAATAACACCGATCACATCAAAAACACTTGTATAACGTGAACGACTGTCAATCTGTAGAGCGCTTGTTTTTGCAATACTTGGTACTTTTTGAAATAGTTTGTTTAGTCCTGGATTCTTTGAGAACTAACCAATATTAACACACTCACTGATGTATTTGTATATGCAGCTTCGCCTCTCGAGCTTAAAAAGTTGAAGATATTAAAGCGTACCACAGTATTTGAGTGTAAATACTCCTACCAGTACACATTTACACTCACACGGAGAACTTTATCGGGTAAAACCTTCAATAAACACATTTGTAGCTTGCTTTTTTTACACTGATAAACATCTCGCCGAGTCCATTTATCTGTGTGAAATCTGCGCTTACTTTATTACATTGTCCTTCCTTTCAATTAGACTCCAGCGTCTCCACGTAATAGGCATTCGCGTTTACGACCGCACAAACGCTAGCATGTGTCTACCTTATAGCGTGTAGCTTGTCGAGCGGTGAACGTAAACAAGCACGCCTCTTTCCAAACACATTTTTACCTCCAGTTTGCTATTGTCCATTCCCTTGACATTTACTTTGCATAATTGAAAAGTTAAAGATACGGAGACTCGCACGCAGGAAATTCTATGTATGGAAGTCATTTGTAGTTTCATATTTCTGCTGTGTCTGTCCTGCCCTTTACACCTCCTCCCTTCCTCCCTTCCTCCCTTCCTCCTCCTCTGCCCCATTCGCTCTCCTCATCATCTCTGCGTGTGTGTGTGTATGTGTGTATTCCTGGTGCTGATGTTTTTGGCTTGTCACTGTAATGGGGGCAGCCTTGTCAGCAGCGGGGCTCGTTGTTCATGAAAAGCCCTCTACACAGGCCACTGGTGCTGACAGCCAGGTGCAAAACCACATACATGGACAATAGTTTATTTTGGGCGTTCGTTATAAGGGATTTAAATGTCAGACGGATTGCGATTGGGGTTGGCACTGACTTGATAAAACATGCATCTTTTAAATCGTTATATCTCCGGTTCAGTTCAGATTCTTGTGGTGGTCTGCAGAATGAAAAGAAGTGCTGGCTTGAATCTGAAAAACATTTGAATTAAGCACAACCTTTTTGGCTTTTTGTTTTTTTTATATTAAAACAAAAATGAGCAATTTATTTTAGACGCAAATAGGGCTGGCAAAAAATGTTCCTCCCACATACTAATTAATACTGAAACTTTGAAATTTAGAGTTGTGCTAATGAAAAAAATATACATATCTGGCAACATTTCTGTGTAGAGTTGAGCTTTGTTGGAACTAGTGTAGATTATGTTGTAATATGTTTATCTGTCTCCAAAATTGCGAAAATAATAAATGATGTGTAGCTTTGAAAATTATTCAAATGATTGGTTCTGATGATGGTCTGGTCGGAGCATAGACTGTATATATAAATGGACATAGCTAACGAGCTAGCCGCCGCGTTCTGGATAGGAAATGAGCATGTCCATGCTTCTGGCTCCATCGACTCTGGCTTCAATTCACTTTCGATTAAAAAACTGTGGCCCTTCTCTCTGTACCTGCTGCTGTCAGACTCGTTATTTTGGTCTTAAAATGTTCGTATTAACCCACTCGCTTTATTTATTTCACTATTGTGTCTGCAAATCAAAATATAAACATTAATAACAGACAGAATCAGGCGCCTTCTTTCCCCGAGGTCACCCCCGCTAGCGTTAGCATAGGAAGTGATCATGGGCATGCTTCTAGCTTCATCAACTCTTGCTCCGATTCACTTTCACATTGAAAAATGATCACCCCTCTCTGTGTAACTGCTGCAGTGAGCCTCGTCATTTTGGTCTTAAAATGTTAATAATGGTGTTTTTATTTCGCTATTTTATTTTTTTAATAACATTATTCAGGTGCCTTGTTTTCCCGAGGTCACTCCCGCTAGCGTTAGCAACAGGTTTGATCGACAGCGTTGCTATGCGCCCGCTTCCTGCTAAACCAGCGTTGCGGGCAAGAAATAGGCGTTACTTTCAACAACCTCGCTCCGGATTGGCTCTTTGGTTGCTATGATACTCACAATCGGAATTCCTAATATGGAACTTGACTGTCTGTGTAATCCCTCAGTCGTCCAGGTCTGAGACGGGTCAAAAGACGAAATTTAAATCTGTCAACTGGACAAAACGTTGTAGGAGTGAAGACGTTTCGCTGCTCGTCCAAACCGCTTCTTCACTTCTGGTCAGATTACTGCTGGACACTGCCTTATATCTAACCGACGAGAGCGGCTAACCACATTGAAACTGTAAACATCTTGACCCCAAATCCGCTGCTAGCCTCGACGAGCTTCATTTGACTGAAGCTGAACGCTGTGGGTGACGTCACACTTCTTCACACAGTCTATGACCACTACTCAACATTTAGCAATACTATTTTTGAAGATATTTGAGGAAGCGGAGTCAGCATGTGTAAATTTGTCAATGGCTCCGCTCCTCTGGGGGATATTTATAACCCTGAGAGGACCTGCTTTAATAATGCATGAAAACATGGCACCTCAAACATCTTAGTGTTTTACTGAGGGACGCCCCGGCTCCGCTCAGTGACACAGGCCAGAAGCGTCTCTCTCTGCCTCACACAGTGTCAGGGGCTCTGTGTATTAGTTAAGCCAGCCAACAATTCATCTACGCTCATTATTTATTTAGCTGTCCATCTATCCATCCATCCTTTCACGTCTTCCCCGCATCCCTCCCCAACTCTTAAGTCCATTTATGTTTCACTTTGCATCTTGATGGCTCGAGCACAGCTGCAGCGTTCGACACATAAAGCATTCATAAATTTCCTAGACTAGTTTTTCTGTGCCTTGAGTCTCATCTCTTGGCTTCATAACCTACTAAACCAACACAGGGGCCTCTTTAAAGCGCTTTTATAGTGTAGAGAGTGTTACCGAAAAGAGCCCGGACTGTTTTAATATTACACTTTCTAATAACCCTTGTCCCCGTGCGATAAAACAAGATGAGTGTACTGTATGATGTTCAAAATGTGCGTTTACCGTGGGCGTAATTAAACTGTAGGAATAGAATTAGGAGATCTTTTGAAAATAAATGCGATTATTTGTTTAAATCTTTACGTTTAATAAGATAAAACCAGCCCACAACATAAACACTGTTATTATGCAGTGGAATATGAAGTAAATGTGACTCTTAATAACGATTTCATGTTGTTCAGGGTTAAACGGTTTAGATTACTTATTTATTTCTGAATAGCAGTGGTGGAACGTAAAGAACTAAAAGTACTGCACTTAAGCAAAGAACAGACACCTTAAATTTATGCTTAAGTACATTTTCGAGTGGATACTTTTTACTTCACTACATTTGAGAGTATCTGTAATTTCAGTATCTGTAATTTCTACTCCAATATATTTTTTAACTAGACTGAAAAGTAAAAGTTTTTTTATTTTTTTTATTGATTGAGTTGTTTCTGTTGCAAAAAAATTCAGCAAAAAATGTCAATACATCTCAAAATTTGTCTGAAATACTTTTACTTAACAGATACTTTAATACTTTTTCTTAAGCTGATTTTTTCATGTGATATTTTAACTTTTACTTGAGTATTTTTTGTGCCCTGGTATTTGTACTTTTACTTAATAAAACTGAGTACTTCTTCCACCACAGCTGAATAGTAGCACAAAAAAACATCTCATTTTCTAATCATCTATGAAAGTATAACAGTAATACAATTCAATAAAACCTTAACGTAAACATTATACAAACCAATATAAGTTTGTTAAACCACGAGGCCTGTCACGATAACACATTTAAAGTGCGATATGTTGCTAAATTAAATAGACGATAAACGATAATATTGAAACCAAACCACAAAACAGAAATATCCCCAAAAAAAACTACTCAAAAATGTACAAAATTGTTAAAAAATACGAGCAGCTGCTATAAATAAATCAGTTTTATCTGTAATGAGTCACAGAGTTCAACCTTCTACTCAAATCTCATAGAACTAGTCCGAAGTAAAAGTACCACGAGTATTGTCTCATCACCATAAGTCCATAAACAGAGTGACCATGAATACGTCTCTATACAATTTAAAATGTAATTACGAAGGCAGTTGATACGTTATATTAATTAGATCTGTTCTGTTGTACTCAGTGGTTGGTTATAAAAGTTGTTAATCACGTTGCGTTTTTTCGTGGGTTCCTCAGTCGAGCATTTCCAGACTGTTGGATTGGAAGTGACGGATCATTTCTGTGGCGATGTTCTCCTGATCTCACACGTCTGGATTTCTTTCTGTGGAGCTTTGTTAAAGATGCCGCGAATCGAACAAACGTACAGGACATTACTGAACTAAAGCAAAAGATACAGACGCGATTGATCCAGAGATGAGGCTCCGCTACAACGAAAATGGCAAGATGTGCTTCGTGAACTAATTGTGCCCATATAAAGGTGTATTAAATGAGGTAAAACGCTTTGGAAACCACTGAGTACAATAGAACTAGATATTTTAGATATTATTCCACTTGTAATATGTTATTTTTTATTGTAAAGAGACTGTATATCGGGTCATTGAAGTTCATAATTCAACCTTCTGCAGCTCAAATCTCATCGTAGAACAGAAAAATAAACACATTTTCCCACTAGTGCAAAGAAAAAGTCTCCATGATATGCACTGCCTGGCCCAAAAAAAAAAAGGTCACACAATCTAATATTTGATTGTTCCGCCTTTAGCTTTGATTACGTCGCACATTCGCTGTGGCGTTGTTTCGTTTTCGCTTCTGCAACGTCACAAACTTTATTTCCATCCAGTGTTGCATTAATTTTTCAAGATGTTGCATTGATGATGGTCGAGTCTGACGCTGCACAAAGCTTCTCCAGCACATCCCAAAGATTCTCAATGGGGTTAAGGTCTGGACTCTGGTGGACAATCCATGTGTGAAAATGACGTCTCATGCTCCTGAACGACTCTGTCCCAATTTGGGCCTGATGAATCCTGGCATTGTCATCTTGGAATATGCTCGTACCATCAGGGAAGAAAAAAATCCACTGATGGAATAACCTGGTCATTCAGTATATTCAGGTTTTTGAGCACAGACTGATGCTGAACCTAGACCGGACCAACTGCAGCAACCACAACATATCTGCTTAGTTAAATCGACTTTTTTTTTAACCAGGCAGTGTATATTTACCCCAAAATGATTGCTCCGTTTGTCATGTACTAAACGATAAGCTGGTTGACGTATTTCAGGTGAGGTTACATTAGTTTGTAAAGTCGCAGCTCAAAGTTGACTATCTCTGTGTGAACTCAGTTAGTCCATCACCTTTTCTTTCAGCTCCAGCATAAGGCTAAATATGTCTTGATGATCCTCTGGCATCTGCTCTCCTCCCTGTCTCCGGAGACGACACTGTATTAGGATAGAGCTGCGTGTGATGCTTTGAAGGCACAGTTTGTAACACAGTTATTTTGCCTCACAAACTAGCGCATTACTTTTCCCTCTGTATAAACTCGCTGCATATTTCAGAATAAATGATGAGCTCACATTTGCATTTCTTTCTACTTATCTATTTTTAATCTCGCCTCAAATTAAAACAACTCGAGACTGATGGTTTATACTCATAGCACACATAGAAAATCATCCTAAAAACCTTAAATCAATATGAGCTATCAATGTGCAAATGGTGTCTTTTGGAATTTCGCAAGATTTCATTTCAAAATTCACTTTAATGTTATTTTAACCGTGATGGGTGAAGTAGTTTTCAGACAGTAGGTGGGGAACAAGGCTTAAGAGATTTGAATTCAACCAATAGTGCTCCAGGACTCTCTGGTCTGTCTCTGCAAGTCTCTTTGAATCAGTCTTAAGTTTTCTGTTGGGATTTCATTACGAGCGTTCTTGGGTTCATCCCTGACTTCTCCAAGTTCTGACTCAAGTCATTGTGCATAACGTTTTTGATGGCTCTTACTTTATATTCTCTTTTATCCTATTTCTTGCCTCTAATACTGTCTCTTTCTCTCTCCTCCTCCTCCTTTCCCCCTCTCTCTCGCTCTGTGAATGCCTCCAGGTGACATCGAGTCGTGCAGCCCAGCAGCAACAGTCACAATCTGGAGCAGGGTCAGGTAAGAACTCCGCCAATTTTATATTTCAAGTTTTATCTGACATTCATCTGACATGGCGTGCACAGACCCTGACTGACATGCAAACATTTAAGAGCAGGAGTGATACTTGGATGCGTAGATTGTGTAAAATTGTGTAGGGAACAGTCGCAAGTGCAAAAAAACTCACTCAAAGACACTCAAAAACTACAGAATAATTCAAAGTGTTTATTAGCACATGGCAGGAGCAAACGTACAGATAACACGATACATAGGAAAAGAATTATAAAACACCTGTATATCTTGTCTAACTAGTATTAAATGCCAGGGAGGAGAGGTGGGAGAGGGTTTTCAGTCCAGCCTTAAACTGTATTTTTAATGTAGTATTTTGTCTTAAGTGAAAAAAAACAGTGATCTAGACGAGACCATCAGGGAGAAGCAGGTTTGTTCTGCACATTCTGGTGATGTAATGGTGATTATCTTTGTTGGCGATGATCACGAGTATATAAAACGCCCCTGGAACCGTTACTGTCGCCCCTTTTTATCACGATAAACGATATTTTTGTTTATTGTCCCATCCTTAGTTCATTTTATTTCAATCTTCTCTCAAATGTTAATGCTCTTGGAGTCACAATGGCTGTACTTGTCAACACAGAGCGGCTCTATTCAATTCAGTTCCGTTTGATTTATATGGCATATTTAAAGTTTTACCGTGGAACTTTTTTGGTGGAGGGTCCGCTGTCTAGTTGTCTCCATGGAGATGTTATTGCTTTGCCAGGAATGTTCCATAGTACGACATTAAACATATCAATCCAGCATGTATTCATTACTGGTGTTTTTATTTCTCATCCTGCCTGTCTCCCTTGTGATCGATGGGTTTAATCTTTACTGTGGAACATTCTAGACAAAGCAATACCATTTCCATGGAGACAAGCGGGTGGCAGACTCTCCACTGCAAATGTTACGCAGTGCATCTTTAAATACAACTTCGGCAGCTTAAAAATAGTCAACAAAAACACGTTACATAGGGGAAAGATCAATAAAACACCAAGATATCCTATTAAATACCAGGGAGAAGAGGTGTTTTTTCAGTCTTAAACGACGTGAAATACTGCGAGCATCTGACACGGCTTGCAGGAGTGATACTTGGATGTGTAGATTGTGTAAAATTGTATAGGGAACAGTCGCAAGTACAAAAAACTCACTCAAAGACACTCAAAAACTACAGAATAATTCAAAGTCTTTATTAGCACATGGCAGGTAAAGTTCAAATCCCCCTTCAGCCTTCGTCAGGGCAAACTCCAGATGGCTGTCGCAGAGCAGATAAAAAGTCATAGGTGTAGGTCACGTGATCAAAGTGGGCGGGCACACAGTCACCTAGTGCATGATGGGACATGTAGGCTGCGCAGAGTTAACATACACATGCATAGTGTAAATAGCAGCTACTGATACATACAGTACTATAGAGGACTATTTTAACACAAAACTCACTGCTAGAAGTATCAGATCCATATTGCAGTAGGTGCCATTGTGTTATTTAAGTTCAGATACAAGTAAAAATCACTGGTATCGCTCCTCACTCACTTCAGCCCAGTGTATTTCTGTAGACTTGGTTTGAGTCGGTTCTAATCCCGGTTTAACCCCAGTTTAGCGCTTTTTTTCATGTTTATTTTTGTTTACTTTTGCTGCGAATTCATCTCTATAAAAACACAAATACATACTTTAATGGAAAAAAACAAACGTGCTGGAGATGGACCATTTTCTCGAGGTCGAATCTTTAAAAAATGTATGAAAATATGCACAAAAAGTAGGCATTGGTTTAAACTGTCCTCTCACCGACCTGCATTTGCGCTTCATGAACAGTCAGAGTTTACTACAGTTTTGTGTTTTTATTCTGGCTTAGCATTATTTTACAGATTCTACGTGTTGCTAAAACCATTTAAATATGTTAAATGCTAAGCCCCGTGTGCATCAGGGTCCGTGGCTTGTATTAATTGTAATAATTTGCGACACTCTTTTCTATAGCTTATCAGCGTTGTACGTCAAAACAATGGGCTAATTAGCACTTCAATGTGAGCCTTGTTTTGTTGTTTTGCTCTTCATATATTAACCAGCTGTGTCTATATTTTACCATAGAGCGTGCGTCAACTGTAGCACATCGCGTTTTCCAATACAAAACGAACCTCAGGGCATTTGAGAGCATTTATATCGGTCTGTAATGATTATTGTGGCTAACCCTGTTACAATAACGAATTTTGAAGTAAATATAGACGATAAACGATAATATTGAAGCAAATTTATGCCACTGACACAATATTGAAGAGCAGATTTAAATCAAAAAGTATTCTAAATGTACAATATTTAAGAAAAATCATGAGCTGCGGTAAATAAACAGCAGAATGAAACACTTTAGTTGTTAGTTTGCGTCTGTAGTGACTTATAGAAGTTATTAATTCAACCTTCCATGGCAAATCTTATCATATATCCAAACAAAAAACTTAAATGTAAGTACCGTATTTTCTGGACTATAAGCTGCACTTTTTTCATAGTTTTTTGCGGGGGTGCGACTTATACTCAGATGCAACTTATATGTGATATTGTTAAAATATATAATTTCACATCTTTGTAATTGTCACACTGAGAATTGAGCGACGGCACTCTAGACTTTTGTACGAGTATTACATCCACGTTGAAGCTTCATCTTCCTCTGGAGTTGGTGGAGTTGTTCAGAAGTGACACCGAGGATGAAGAATTCAATGGATTTATTGATTTGGAGTGAGATCCAGAGTAAACTCGTTGCTTGTTTTTTCTGCTTTATTTATCTGATTAACTGTTAATATCTTACGTTAACAAACCAGACACGTGTTCAGTTCTGTCTGTGCTTCATGTCGCTGAATAAATATAAATGTGTTACGTTAGCGTCATGTACTGATATTCAACCTGTTGTTCTACATTTCATTCTTATTATTATAACTTGACTTTAAAGATAAAATGTCTGTTTTTGGTCACGGATTTTGTAAAATACATTTCCCACAAAATGCGACTTATAGTCCAGTGCGACTTATATATGTTTATTTCTTCATTATTATGCATTTTTTGGCTGGTGGGACTTATACTCCAGAGCGACTTATAGTCCGGAAAACACAGTAAATGTACACATGATAAAAATTGACCCCAAAAATACTGTTTCATCCATATATTGAACACTAAGTCGATATAGTATTTATCATGACAGGACGCATTTTGGCTTTGTATTATAGGGTAAAGATGATAACTCAATTGTAATGTTATGGTAAATTCCACCTCTGTTTGGCACTCAAAGCACTTTACATCAAAGAAGCATTCACACACACACACACACACACACCCCCACACACCCCCACCCACACACACACATTCATACACTTGTGTAGCAGACACTGGAGTTAAGCTGAGTTGAGTGTTTTACCCAAGGACACAATGTCATTACACACAGGAGGGAGTCAGGTTTGAAGAAATAAACATTTAAACTAACATCACAATCAAAATTTGGCTGTAGTTTAGACATTTACAAACATGTTCTGAAAGGAATGGGGATTTTTGAATAAGTTTATCAGTTTGTACTAGACGCGGGACGATACTGAAGTTTGGAGTCATGATTATCATGGACAAAATAATCATGATTAACAATTATAGCACGATAATTATTACAGTTGCTGACAGTTTAAAAATGTTCCGGATGTGAATAATTATGATTTTAATATTATAAAGAGATTACATGTTTAAACAACTGTTATAGTCAATTCAATTCAGATTTGTTTCTATCGCACATTTAAAACAACTAACTGCCCAAAGTGCTTCACATACTGTAAAATCCAACAAAAAACACTATACGAAAGAATTAAAAAACATCTCTATATCCTGTTGAGCTTGTATTAAATGCCAGGGAGGAGAGGTGGGTTTTCAGTCTAGTCTTAAACTGTATTTTCAGTGTAGTTTTAATTTTGTCTTTAGTGAAAAAAAAACAGTGATCTAGACGAGACCATCAGGGAGAAGCAGGTTTGTTCTGCATATTCTGGTGATGTAATGGCGATTATCTTTGTTGGCGATGATCACGAGAATATAAAACGCCTCTAGAACCGTTACTGTTGACCTTTTTTATCACGATAAACGATATTTTTGTTTATTGTCCCATCCTTAGCTCATTTTATTTTAGTTTTCTCTCAATTGTCAACACAGAGCGACCCTATTCAAGTCAATTCAGTTTCTTTTATATAGCACATTTTAAAGTTTTACCTTGTAACTTTTCTGGTGGAGCGTCCGCTACCTTCTTGTCTCCATAGAGATGTTATTGCTCTGCCAGGAATGTTCCATAGTACGACATTAAACATATCAATCCAGCATGTATTCATTACTGGTGTTTTTATTTCTCATCCTGCCTGTCTCCCTTGTGATCGATGGGTTTAATCTTTACTGTGGAACATTCCAGGCAAAGCAATAACATTTCCATGGAGACAAGCAGGTGGCCGACTCTCCACTGCAAATGTTACGCAGTGCATCTTTAAATACAACTTCAGCTGCCCAAAATAGTGAACAAAAAACAGGATACATAGAGAAAGATCAATAAAACGCCAAGATATCCCTTTAAATACCAGGGAGAAGAGGTGTTTTTTCAGTCTTAAACTACGTGAAATACTGAGAGGATCTGACAGGCAGAGGGCGCTGTTCCATAGTCTGGGCGCCGCTACAGAAAAGGCCCTGTATCAAACAAATACCGCTGTTTCTGTGTTCAGGTATCTACTACTCCAGCTCCACTCTTCCTGCCCAGCGTGTCAGCTCTCCTCTCACAGGGGGAGGGTCAGGGTCCGGTTCCCCGAGTAAGCTCCAGCGCCTGGGATCGGCTTCAGACACGCAAGGCTACTCGACCACTCAGCGCCTACCCTCCTCCTCCCCCAACAAGCAGTCTCCCGCCAACCGTCTGGCCAAGTCTTACAGGTACCAGCATTGTATTTTTGAAAGCCATATTGATTTCATATTCTGCCCCTGCTACGAGGAGCTATAGTCCGATCCGTCTGAATTACATTTAAAGGATTAGGAACGATACACTATCCAATACTGTAATCCAGTGTAGTCGCCCTAAGCCAGTATAAAGGGCATCTGGAGTAATATTAGATGAACAAATGCAAACGAATTAACGAAGATTCACTGTGTCAACGCCAAAATGGAGGTTAAAACCATAGAGCTCCAGTCGAACGAAGCTAACCAAGGCTAGCAGTCACAGCGGCGAATTTGGAGACTAGTTGCACATTTGGAATTCCGACCGCGAGTATCATAGCGACCGAAGAGCCAATCCGGAGCGAGGCTGTTGAATTTAACGCCCATTTACACTTAGCGCTTAGCAACGCTGTCAAGCAAACCTGTTGCTAACGCTAGCGGAAGGAACCTCAGGGAAACAAGACGCCTGATTTGTCTGTTATTAATGTTCATATCTCGAATCACGGACAAAATGGCGAAATACAAACACCAATATAAACGTTTTAAGATGAGAATGATGAGGCTCACTGCAGTCGATGTAGCCGGAAGCGTGCCAATGCTCACTTCCTATTCGGAACGCAGCGGCTAGCACGTTAGCTATGTCCATTTCTACACAGATCCTATGGGACAAACTCAGTTCTTCTTACCGCACTTGCACATACAGTTCACTCTATTTGACCTGTCTCATTAACTGTTTTTATCCGCTCTCGTTTTGCAGCACCTCAGTGGACGTGACATCAGCGGGTGGGGGTGGGTCTCCCCTGAGGGTGGCGTCTCCTCCCTCCAACTCGCCTGCAGCGGGGGGAGGGGCCAGTGCTTCATCGTCTCCTCTTCACCAGGTAATGAAAGAACCTATGTGCACTATTAGATTTTTTTTTATCTTATTTGAGAGTTAATTTCCTTTTCGCAGACTTGTTTTCGGCGCATTGCTATAAATTCTTCTCACACTGGCAGAGTCACATTTATAAAAAAACAACCAGATTATATAAGTATGTAGCGCTTAGGAATAAATAAGGTTCAGTTGGAAGAACATTCTAAGTTTGCACATAGATCGCATTGTAGATTTTAAATTCGGAAAGGTTTTGGGGATGTTTTTTCCATTATGTTTAATAGATTCATGTTGTGCGTCCCCAATCAGCAATACTTGTGTAGAACTGTGGCTACTTCACCCAACCTGCTGAACAAGTACTTCTCAAAAATTCCACATAATTACAATACTAATCATTTGGGAACATCGCGCGTGTAGTTTGTATTTCCAGCCGTAAGAATCGCACTGTATGAGGCCATGTCGATTGTCGTCTCACTGTTAAAACGTGTCTTTCCAGATGAGTTCGGGCATAGGGAGCTATGCCACTTTGTCTCCTAAACGTCTGGCAGCTCACCACGCGTCTGACCAGTACAAGATTTCCCACGAGCTCTACGCTACGGCCACACTGCAGCGGCCTGGGAGTCTGGCAGGTGGGAACACACACACACACACACTTCCACTTCCACACATACATACACAGTTTATCCTGCTTTTTTCCTCTGCTCTGGCTCTGAGCTGTACAATAACATAGAATTATTTGTTAAACTATTAAGTGCTCTGTGGGTTACCTTGGAAAATGGGCATTGCTCATCACTTGGCTTTGTAATGTTTTGTATTAGCCCTACTGATTTAT
Source organism: Periophthalmus magnuspinnatus (assembly GCF_009829125.3). NCBI lineage: Eukaryota > Metazoa > Chordata > Actinopteri > Gobiiformes > Gobiidae > Periophthalmus > Periophthalmus magnuspinnatus. Next base: position 20,560,803 of record NC_047145.1, on the reverse strand, counting down.
TTCTGTTTGTATTATCGCTATTATCAAGTGGTGAAGGAACAGTGGGTTAGAAATGTGTTTTCCACCTCCTCGTGTCAACAAAACAGTAGATACAGCAATTTAAAGGGCCCACATTCGCACGTTTAACTCAGAAAACTTGCATATTTACGCTGAGTTATATGCCAAACAGAAAACACTACAACGCTCTGGTCCACTTTGTGACGTCATGTGATAAGACAGGAAGTGCTTCGCTGTGTTTTTAAACTCTACACATGTTTATTTCAGCTCTGGAGTTTACAATATCGACTGTACTAAAGGTAAAATGAAGCCGTTAACATATAAACTACCACTTCATGACATCACAATGTGGAACAGAGCGTTTTGAGCTTTGTAGATGTGACAGACTAATACTAAAGTGTTACTCAAACATGTGTGAATGAATCAAAACACAACTCCAGGTCTGTTTTTTAACATTATTACATGACTTTTGCGTAATATTGAACCTTTAACCAAAAGAAGGAAACAACAGTATAAAATCCACGCCAAATAAAAGCGCAAATCTCTGCTCAAAATGAAGAAATGTGTTATTAGATGTAACAGTGTGAAAGGATTAAAAATATGTATTAAATAAGAATAAAAATATATTGTTTTTTTCATGTTTGTAAACCAAAAATGAAATATTTAGCATGGTTAGCATTGATCAAAGTCGGTGGAAGTCTTTTGTAGCTTGTAGTAACCCATTGATTAGCCCTTTAAACTTGCAGCTGTATTGATGCGGAACATGACCTTCACGCTGCACCCCCAGAGGCTTAGCTGTGATCTTAAAGCTTCGCCGGGGGTTTCACTGCAGTGCGCGAACGAGGAGGGAAAGAGTACAACAGAACACGATGTCCCTAAGGAAAATAACTCTAAGAACACACTGTAATTAGCAGGTCTAGCTCCCATGTACAGCGTATGCTTCGGGTTTTCAGAGCTCGCAAGTTTTCAAACGTTGCCAAAAATAGCGTTCGGCTCCAGTCAAATGAAGCTCATCGAGGCTAGCAGTTACAGCGGCCGATTTAAAGCAAAGTTTCACATCTGGAATAACGATCACGAGTATCATAGCAACCAAAGAGCCAATCCAGAGCCAGGATGTTTGAAGATTAGCAACGCTGTCAATTGAACCTATTGCTAACGTTACCGGGAGTGATCTCAGGGAAAGAAGACGCTTGATTTGTCTGTTATTAATGTTCATATCTTTAATCACGGACAAAATAGCGAAATAAAAACCAATACGAACATTTTAAAACCAAAATGACCGGACTCACTGCATCAATTAGAGAGAGTGGTGACAGTTTTTCAATGTAAAGTGAATTGGAGCGAGAGTCGAAGGCGCCGGAAGTGCATCCACGCTCACTTCCTACGGCTGGCGTGTGTTAACTTATTACGTCGCTGGATCACAGTCGCAGAAAACGAGATTTCTAATAGTAAAAACCTTAACAAAAATCTAAACAATAGAGAAGTTGTCTTGAATTAAAAAGTCAAATTTATTGAATCAACTGTGCACAATTGTCAAAGAGCTGTTGTTGTTATAGTTTCGTCTCACCCTCAGCCGACAAATGAACAAACAGTGTATTTATACCGTCAAAATAATCATAATAGTTTTAATCTTGTCTGAGCGACTCCAGATCGTCGCTAACAAACAAGAGATATACCCGTGCGTACTAACAGATAGTATCATAAAAATTAGGTCAAAGAGATGGATAACATTACAAATCAATACACATAAGGATTTAGGACAAAGAATGCCATAATATTATTTTAACAGCCTCTTATAGCCGCTGTTTTTTCCGCTTTCCTTGTTCTTACACTGCCAAAAATCACTATTATTCAGGGATATCAATTGTTTCATTACAGGCAGGAGGTCATAGTCACTCAGGAATGAGGATGGTGCCGCTCCGAGTGTGCGCAGACCATTTTTATAATAGATAAGCGCTCTGAAGTAGCCTGTTAAGAAGCTAGGTAAAAATAAAAATAGCCGTGATGAAATAGAAGTTTGTTAGTTGCGTAATGGCTGAGAGAATGTTGCCAAGTTTGAAGTTATTTTTAATCAAACGTTTGAAGTACAAAACAGGGATTTGGGCGAAGAGAAGCGCCGGTTTACGCACGATAAACAGGAGCGCGTCATGGGAAGCAGAGATTGTGTTTACGTTTTATGAGAACGCTCTCTTCTGCTGCCTGGTTGCTGGTTAGCGTTTTCTTAACTCATCGCACAAACTCGTCTTCGCTTTGAAAGAAAGAGGTCAGCGCGTCCACCACTGGGCTCGTGTGTGCTCTGAAATAAAAAAGAAGTAAAACAAGAGGCTGAAAGACATCTGAGGCCAAAATACTGAGAGAAACGAGCGTGGATGAGTCAGAGGAATAATGGTGTGAGTCGGGTTTGGCCATGCCCGTTATTCAAAAGTCTATTGAGGCTCGATAGCTGGTGGTTTATAGTTACAGCATCTTTACTTTTCAAAACAGGAGAACTGAAATAGAATATGTTTATAGAAATATACAAAATAAAAGCAATACAGTTGTCCCTCACTATACGCGGTTCATCTTTCTTGACCTCATTGCTTTGCGGATGTTTTTTGTGCGATTTTACATGCTTTTTTCACAGCGTATGAACGTGCATCCTGTTCTTGTGTTTGTCTGAGCTTGATAAATTTACATAAATGTTTAATTACTAGCATTTTATGTACAGTATATGTATTTATATTTTGATTTAAACAAATGTTTGAGCCTGAAAACGGGTCTTGAGCTTTAGTTTCATTCTATAATACTGCACTTATTTTTTTTTAATCTACGAAGGTTTGAACTTTGAGAGAGTTTAAACAAGAGAGAAATGTGAGAAAATGTTAACGCCTGTGTGAGAAAAGTGTATAAAGTGTGTGGTGAGGGGTTTTACAGCAAAAAACATATAGAATAATCGTAAAAACTAAGCTGATACTTCGCGGATTTCGCCTATTGCGGGTTATTTTTTCCAACGTAACCCCCGCGATGTTTTTTTCCTAGATTGTTGACTGCTGCTAATGATACTTGACGATCATTTTAAAAAGCATATTAGCACGAGCGGGATCTCCTTTCCTCGTATTTGACCTGTAACTTGACCTAGTGCATAGAGGAACCTGCTCCCTCTATGGAGATAAGTTTAATTTGATTTATCTCTATTTATACAGAGAGAGCCCGATGTGAGCGCTTAGACTCGCTTCTTCATGGGCGCCGTGTTTAATACAAACAAAAAAACATCAAAACATATAAGTACAAGTTCATTTAAAACATTAAAAACAGGAGCAGGTGTGAGTTACCAGATTATTAAGTTGAATTAGTGGCACCAAAGTATCCAATTTTGCAGGTTTTGTGACGAAAAACAGCCAAAAATCATGAGATCTTGTATTAAATGTTCCCGTATCAATGATTAACAAACAATTGAGATATTCAGGCAGTTTATGGAGCGGTCACTTATAAACAACTATAATGTCACAATATCTATGGAGACAAACAGGTGGGCGGACACTTTAAATATACAATAAACCACGAGTGTACAAGTATGTCAAGGAGCAGTTGCAATAAAAGATTTACACATAAATTAATGAAACGACTGAGCAGCAAACCAAAGTGAACGGTGCTTATCTCTGAGGACCGTCTGCCATAATGAAGCGACTCAGTGATTTGTAATATCAAACTGCACCTAGAGACACGTTGCATTTATAAACGTCTTTTAAAAATTTGCTTTAACCCCGTGTTCCTGTCAGGATTCCTATTGTTTTTTTCGCCGTGTTCTCCTGCACTTCCCCCTCCCCAATCTTAATAATGACTAAATTAAATTGCCTAAAGCTGGATATTTTCATTACAAGGCTGTATTTATTTGTTTATTTTAATATTTATTCAATTACTTAATTAAATATAGACTGGTTAAATGTTATAATTACCAGCGTAAGACTAACAGGCATAAATGTGTCACTCAAAGACGCTGAGAAACTGACTGACCTATATTTATTCAGTTATTCTGTTACATGGCCCCAACGAGAATACTATATTGTGAATACTTAGAATACTCCGTTTTCCTTTGATTTAAGAAACTGTGCACTGAATACCCCCAAAATGAAACCGTTCTGGATGACAGTTACTCAAAATTACTATTCTGAATATGTATTTTAGTTAGTTACTTCCCAATACTGCGCCAAAAGACAATAAATGCAAACTATATGGGCTTATATTCTTACACAAGTTATTAAAAAAGCAGCCTTTGACCTGAATAAACGTAACAGACGACGAACGATGAAGAGGCTGATGGGTTAGAATAAGTTGGGCTGTTATGGACAAGGGTAATGCTTTTTATATTAGCTTCAGATTTACTATTGGCTTTTATTATAGGACCGAAGAGGACAAGCACATGAGATGTCCTGATTTTTGTTTTGTCTAACGTTGTGTTGAAGGTTACAACTAAAATTAAACACGTTGGGTGTATCATCACTGTGGACATGGTAGAAGATGATATTTATAGACGATTCAGGATGTTGTTACTTAAGCTGATACTCTTATGTTCAAGTTTGGTTCATGTTCTCTTGATGTAAAGTTGATGTTGTTTAAATCATATCGTGTAAAACTCTGGACTCGTTACAAAAAAAGCCCGTCTCCAAAGTATTAAAATGACGCTTTACGGGTGCGACTGAGGAGGTTTGCGATGAACTAGTGCAACCAAGATGTTTGTCACTGCGCGAGTCGACGCTTTGCTCAACTACTTTTAACTTTTAACGTACGGTTTTATTTGCAGCCGAATAAGTCCGAAAATAAAATAATGTCACTCACAAACATAAGATTCAGTGCAATCCGCTTCAGTCCAGGATGTGAGACGCTCGTGTGGTCGTCTTCTTAAAATGTAAATGTTTATTGTTTGTATTGTCCTTGTCTGTTTTTCAAAATGGATCATGAGGGAGGGACAGGAAAGGGAAAGAGGAAAAAAGTAGAAATGGAAAGAAAAAAGGGAAGAAAGGAAAAGGAAAAAATAAATAAGAGAATGGAGACTCAACCCTGAAACTGAATGTCAGAACTAGTTTTAACTTCATAACTAAACTCACTCATTCATTCATTTTACCTGCTCAATAATAAAACATTAGCTCATTGTAAGACCCCAGCCCCGCCCCCACAACCCGCCCCCTCAACCTCTGATCATTGTTTTATTTCCGTTTCTTGTCCTTTGCTTTGTACCAGGTTTATCATTTTCTTGTCTGTTTCCTGCATGTTTCTATCTCTTGTCAAGTCCTGTTATGTTTTTTTGTTTTTTTTCATAAATACAATTAAAAAAAAATTAAAAAAAAGGACCATGAGTTCGGAATAAAGATGCATTGAATATAGTAAACACCCACATGCGCTTTATTTCCTGTGATGTCAAGTCCACCTTTCCTGAAAGTCTGAGAGAGCAGAGTGTGTGCTGTGAAGTCCTCATTCTCTGCACCTGTGAGTTAGTACCCAGAAGTACACGAGTATACAGTAGAGTCTTCATACTGGGAATGGAGAAACAGCCAAAGACTCGGCTCATTCGTCCACACGCTGCCACATTGTCACTTTATCCACTATGACCCTGTATTTTGGACCAGACCCTCAGCCTCCGACCCTCCTCCCACCTTCCAGCTTTTGATTATTTCCCCCTAAACCCTGCAAATTTTTTATTTCACCCCCTCTGCATTTTTTGACCCACCCGTCATTACAGCAGTTCCCATAATGGCGCTGTAGCTTAGACTCGTTTTCCCGTGGACTTGGCCCTTGCAGAAAGCCTGACCCTCCTCCCATGCATTGATTTCTGATTGGATCTGAAGGGGCTGAAGGGTTTTAGAGCGTGTTAAGTTGATGGTGGATAAACGCCAAGCTTTAAATGACTCTTGAACGCTGCACTTTTTACCCTTCCGTCTGAACCTATAGAGTCTCACGCACGCGACCATCACAACCGGACAACATCTAAACATCTCATACGATACCTTTAGTTTCACTGTTTATGTCGGCTAAATGGTTTTGTTGTTTCAATTTCATTTGGATTCTTCTCTGAGGTCCATATATCATACATTTGTGCTGCACTATACTCCTGTAATGTCGTTGCCTTCTCGCCCTGGGATCTGGGACTGCTGCCAACGCAGACCAAAGGGGATAGACGACATCTCATTATTTTAGAGCTGACGACCGGCTTTGTTTTCCTCTGAGATTTCACAAACAGACATTGCTCTCTTTTGCTTTCATGCTGTCCACTGCGCATCTACATTTTATTTTGTTTTCTGTCATGATATTTTGATGCCGATATTTCTCAGGAAAATAATTAGTTTGCACCATATGTCACCTCGAAACCCGTCTGACGTTCCTCTTCCAGTCGTTGATCGGATTCATCCCATTGTTTCCTCCAGGTTCTCGCGGCTCGTACAGCAGTCAGCACAGCCAGGAGCCTCTCCGGCCTTTAGGGTCCCCAGAACACCACATAGACCCCATCTATGAAGAGCGTGTGTACCACAACAAAGGCCCTATGAGGAGTCTGAGCCAGAGCCAGGGGCCCGACTCTGGCCCCTACCGCAACAATACAGGTAAGGCTTTATTTGGATTTCACTTTTATCTTACACACGAGTTCAGTGTTAGTTACAGATCACATTTTATAGTAAAAGTTGCACTATGCAGTTTACCGACATTTATTATTGAGCTAAACTTTTCAAGAATGTGGGAAGGCAAGGACGGACGCTAGCTAGCTCACTGCGTCTCAAAGCTAACAGTCGCTTTTATTAGAATCAGAAAACATTAACTAAACAACCTATTCAAATTCAAATTACCATATTTTTTTAAACTATAAGTTGCACTTTTTATTTTTAGTTTGGAAATATATGTTTTTTTCTTCATTATTGTGCATTTTTTGGCTGGTGCGACTTATTCTCCGGTGCGACTTATACTCTGCAAACAACCTATTCAAATTTTCGTATTTTCTGGATTATAAGTCGCACTTTTTTTCATAGTTTGGCTAGGGCTGTGACTTATACTCAGATGCGATTTATTTGTGAAATATGTTTTTTTTCCTTCATTATTGTGCATTTTTTGACTGGTGCGACTTATACTCCAGAAAATATGGTAATTAAACAAAAGACTACCCAATTATTTTTATATGTAGAATACTTCAGTTTGTGGCATTGTTTTTATATTTATTATGCTTTAAAATGAGCACTAGCGTTAGCATTGAGACACAAACATCTCTTTTTCTAAATACAGACGTGACCAGTGAAGTATTCATTTAATTTACGTAATATTTAACATGTTGACATCCACCTGAAGCTCCCGGTCCACCACCTGATCTTTAAATATTTATTCATTTTAGCAAAAAACTCAGAGATAAAACTGGACAGGAAGTAGTGACGCTAACACTGAGATTTCCAGGCGTTTTTGTGCACAGAGCCTGTTAAGTTTCTAAAAAGTGACGTTTTCCGTTTGAATCTAGTCTGAAGTTCGTGTGTATTCTTTCATGGAATTCCTAACAGTCTTTCTAGGCGCATTGTTGTCATCAATGTATTTTTAATTGTGCCTCATTGGGCTTATCTGAATGTGGGTTTAGGTACGCCGCGTAAATCCCATTACGTACCATAGACACGCGCGAGCACCAAGTCGGTCACGGAGCATTCACCGCTCCCTGGATGTCATTTACCAGCCAAGCCTTAATAGCTATCATTAGCATTTGGGTCAGAATCACGCTAGAAAATATGCCACTGTAGACCCGCGTTTGACTGTATCTCTCTGATTCACTTGATACGCGGATTGCCTGGGAGCGCCGAGAAGCAAAAGCTACCGAACACATTTGTGAGTTTGGGGTCATTTCCTTCGCCCCCCTCTCTCTTTTTTTTTTTTTTTTTTTGACTCGTATGATTTTGCTTTGATTATGACCTGTGAAATTATGAGCGTTGCAAACCGTGATAAGATTGTCTTTGCTAGCGGGAATAAACATAAAGTAATACGCCTCACCAGTATGCGGCGAGGATCCAGTGTTATCTATAATTTACTCTCCCTTGTGTTTGCTGTTTCAAAGCGCGTAGTGAAAGGGGAATTTGCAGTGCAGTTATAGAAGAATGAAAAAATAGACTCTGGATTATATTGCATACAATTACTGCAATACTTTCACATGTTTACCCCTATCGTTTAGATAATTGATTACACCACATTGTTGGGTAAATGCGCTCCCAAAATACTGGAATTCGCTTTCAGTGTCAAATTAGCGAACACAATAACTGTAATAAATCTCGTTTGCTATGATTTTGAATGTAAAGGTGTCGCTTCGGGGTATTTTAAGCTCGTGAATAGCATGTGTCTTGAAGGGGGGGGGGGGGGGTTGCGTAATAAGGGGTAATAATGCACAAAGTGAAAGCACATAATGAACTGATAAGGACTGTGCTGACACGGAAAGAGTAAGTCATTAATTATGTCATCGCGGCTTTTCTTGGCAAATGGCAGGTCCGCATTATTGGTTAATTAAGTTGGCATGGATCAATATAATTAAAGCTATAAGTCATGCCTCTGATGAACACACAGAAAGGAGATGTTTATGTACGTATTTCGCTTTATAATCTGAAAGGTTGCCACACGACGCTCTTTATATGACGCAAAGCTAATTTAAAGCCAATTTAAGACAAGCGCTCTGTGTAAAACGAGCTCGCCGCTAGACCATGTAACGTCACATTACTTAACCGGGCACTTAACTATGAAGAAGGCCCCGCGTGTTGCAACAAAAGCAGTTTAATTGGCTCCTATAATTGTACACGCGCTGGTTTTATAAATGCTGTAATCGTGACCTATTTTATGGCGGACCAGGTGGAACGAATAATGGACAACGTATTTATTATGAACACAATGCTCCGCTCGTGTTTAGCGTCTTGGAGGAAGGATTGAATTATGCAGCGCAGCCTCTTGTCACAGCGTGTCGTCATTCATGCGTGTTTTTATTTGTTTGTGCTGCTCTTGTGCAAACTCCCAAATCTAATCTTAAATTATAATCTGGGGTTGAACCGAAAGCTCGTTTTAGCCATCCGTTGTGTTTTGATTATCTGGGGCTGGGTCTTAGCAGGGAATCCCAGACTTCCTCCACCCTAGACACTTCCTCCAGCTCCTCCTATGGGACTTTAAGGTGTTCCCCGGCCGTGTAAAATTGCAAATTAAAGCTGGATTATGTCACTTGGAGATGCTATTGCTCTGCCTGTATTGTTCCACAGCACGATACCGACGTTATTTTTCTTGCATTTATTTAATTTCATGTTTTTATTGCTCCAAAATATCCTGAGAAACACGCCTCTTTACAGATCTGACCTGTCGCTTTGCCTGGTGACGTCACCTCCTTGTCTGAACCATAGACTGTATAAAGAAGTGGACTAAGTGAGTGTGACGTCACCCGTAGCGTTCAGCTCTAGTCAAATGCAGCTCATCGACGCTAGCAGTTATAGCCGCAAATTCGGAGCCGAGTTTCAGATTTGGAAATCCGACCACGAGTATCACAGCAACCAAAGCAGCCAATCCGGAGCGAGTTTGTTAAAAGTAATGCCCCTTCCCGCCTGCACGCTGGTTTGACATTGGCAACGGTGTCAACCAAACTGTTGCTAACGCTAGCGGGAGCGACCTCGGGAAAAGAAGGCGCCTGATTTGTCTATTATTAATGTTCATATCTTGATTTACGGACACAATAGCAAAGTAAAAATACCAGGATCGTGTAGAGCGGGTTAATACGAACATTTTAAGACTGAAATGACGAGTCTGACAGCAGCAGTTGTAAAAAGAGGGGCAGAAGAGCAGTTTTCCGATGTAAAGCTAGCAGGTTAGCTATGTCAATTTATATATATATATAGTCTATGGTCTAAATGGAGATGTATTAAATGCCTGTGGAACACTCCAGGCAAACAGTCGCCATCAAACAGTTTCTACAGCAGATTTCGGATATTCTTAGACAAAGTAAAAGTCTATGGAGCTGCTCTATTGAATACAACATTTCCTCCTCCACTTGTCTTTCATCAGCCCAGTCCCCGCTGCGCGGCCCAGTAGCATTTAGCTTGAACTCCTGAGCGTCTCCAGCCTCAGTATCCAGGCTGATGTGCAGTGGTGGATTAAACCAGGCCAGCGCCCCAGAGGACTGCAGGTTAATGTGGCCTATTTTAAGCGATTATTCCAGCATGGTCACAGCGTCTCTCCAAACACAACCAGGCAATGAAGAATCACAGTGAGAAAAAGCCTGAGGAAGATGTTAATACGAGTACTACAGATCTGTGTTTATGTGAAACAACAGTCATTGCGCTGTAATGTAATGCCATTGAGTTGCAACTAAAGTAAAATGGTAGTATTGAGTAAAATGGGAGTATCTGAACTCAATTACGACTACGACTATTACTACTATTACTACTGCTAGCTACAGCTGGGTTGCCACAATAGGTAAAATCCTCCAGTTAAGGTAGTCCTGACTCAGCCTAGCTCGAGATTTGAAGTACAGATGCAGTAGATCGATATATCGGGACTTTATTCAGCTTTAAATCTCCAGCGCAGGACGATATTTTGTTTTGGTCAATCTACTGCCTAAAAAATACACATAAAGCTTTATATTAACACTGTAATATGAAGCGGTATCTGCACAAAACGTCACTACGCAGCTCTTTTATGCGCTTGTGGTAAAAAAATAAGGGGGAGTAAGTACTTGTAGTGAACTTAAATGACATCATTTGAGGAAAATAATTCAAATATGCCCTATAAATTGTCCCAAAACATCGACAGAGTTTATCGGGTATCGGTTGCGCTGGATTCTAAACAACTGGTATCAGCATCGGACGTGAAAAAACCCACTTCAGTCGATCTCGCATTGGGAAACGGGTCCCTTGGCTCTGTACTGCACACTTCTACAATTATTGCTGCGGCTCGTACTTTCTACTTCACAGCTGAGGTTAAAATGTGTACTGAGGTAAAGTACTTGTAGTAGTAGTAGTAACAGTCCACTTAAGAGTTGGTAAAATGCCTGCCAAAAATTTGTTTTGGCAGGCAGTGTGTTATGACTTTCTTTTTACACTTTCTTTTTAACCCTTTAGCCTAATTTCGGTCTTTAATTTCTCAGTTGCCCTTCTCTACGGTTCCTCCTTGACCTACTCCACTGTGCTTTCGTTGTGCGTGCTCCAGCTTTTCTTCCACCATTTCTCTCCCACATTCTGCTCCTGATGTCACCACAGCTCGCCTAAATTAATGGCAGAAGGCAGTAGGAATTACAGCAGCTCTGAAAGATGTGGCACTTTTTCTTTTTAATAGCGTAACATCAGGCCGTGCATGTGGCTCTGGGGGTGACAGGGCCAATGGCGAGATTCAGTGCGATGGCTATTCGTCAGCGGCTCTGTGTAGCCGGTCTGAGCTACCGTTGTTGATAAGAAGTGTTATTTGGTCTAACATCACTGTATCTTTTACGCAGACACAAAATCATCCCCTGGAAACATAGCGACGTTGAAACACTGTCCAATTACAAAACTCTTTTTTTTTTGTGTGTGAAGGAAACGACAGTAGCTCAGTTGGTAGAGCGTTTGTCCACTGATCCGACGGTTGACAGTTTGAATCCCATTCTCAACTTAAATATCATTGGTGGATTAGTGTTGGGGGGTTGGTGTTGGTGGGTTGGTGTTGGGGTTGGTGTTGATAGGTTGTGTTGGTGGCTTAGTGTTGGTATGTGGGTGTTGGTGTCTTACTGTTCGTGCGTTGGTGTTTGTGTCTTGTTGTTCATGTTGGTGGCTTGGTTTTGGTGTTGATGGGTTGTGTTGGTGTGTGGGTGCGTTGGTGTCTTGGTGTTGGGGTTGGTGTTGATGGGTTGTGTTGGTGGCTTAGTGTTGGTATGTGGATGTTGGTGTCTTACTGTTCGTGCGTTGGTGTTTGTGTCTTGTTGTTCGTGTTGGGGTTGATGGGTTGCGTTAGTGGCTTGGTGTTGGTGCGTTGGTGTTGATGTGTGGGTGCTGGTGTCTTAGTGTTTGTGTGTTGGTGTTTGTGTTGGGTTGGTGTTGATGGGTTGTATTGGTGACTTAGTTTTGGTGTTGATGTGTGGGTGCATTGATGTCTGTGTCTTGTTGTTCGTGTTGGTGTTGGGGTTGGTGTTGATGTGTTGATGTTGGTGCGTTGATGTTTGTGCGTTGATGTTTGTGCTTTGATGTTTGTGCGTTGATGTTGGTGCGTTGCTGTTGGTGCGTTGCTGTTGGTGGATTAGTGTTGGTGGATTGGTAGAGCGATCAGATCCATTAACCCACAGGTTGGTGGTGTGACTCCAGCTCCCACAGATGAACGCTGTCATCGTGTTCTTAGACAAGACGCTTCACTCACCCCCAGTGTCTGTGTGCACCGGTGTATGAATGAGTGATCGTTTCCTTGACGATAAATCGCTCTGAATGAGGTGGAAAAACTCTATATAAAAATGATTAGTATGCATATGGTTTATAGTGCTAGTTTTGCATATCTAATCAGCAAGACGCTCTCTAAGTTGCTCTGATGTGGCATTACCGCACTGAACACGACACAAATGAGGTCACAAAGTGGAATCTACACGTTATACTGTCTCCAGATACACATTTATCGTTCTTTATAGTAAGTGGACACGAGGATTAGTCCTTGTCATATTCTTCAGTTGCGTGTATTAATTTCAGCTACACACTCTTACATTAATATTTCCTGTTGTACATAGTGTCGCTGATGTCAGACCAGAACAGACAGAAACACACTGTTTAAATGTCAGCTAATTGCCTGTCAGTGTCTTTCCATTGTATTCAGTATAATGCGAATGAGCAAAAGTCCTCAAAATGGCGCCTATAAACAGGAAACTTGCCATTGTTTAGACTGTACACACGCGCCCCCAGAGTTGTCGGAGGTTTTGACCAGCCAGGACCCCAAACAGCTGCAGATATTGAGCTCAAATTAAAGTTGCATTGTGTAACTTTCTGGTTGAGGGACGGCCGCCTGCTTGTCTCCATGAAAATATAATAACCATACGTGGAATGTTGTTGTACACTCATTAAACCTCACTTTCATTTAAACCGTGGAGACAAGCAGCTGACTCCACCTGGTCAAATTACAGGTCGTATCTGTGAAAAGGAGAGTCCGCCCAGTTACAGCAATAGCATGTCCATGGAGACGAGCAGAGGTTCAACATTCACTGTAAATACAAATACTGGGTACATCTGTGAGCCCGGTATATAACACAGCAAAACAAACTTTTTTTTAGAAGTTTTTTCTCTTTTAAATCAGCATTGGAGGTTTGGTAATAAAACCTAATGAGCGAAGTAACTAAGAAAGAGAAAAGTTTGAGGGAACTGGCTGCGCTGATGCAATTCTGGATTTTCTGAAGGCAAGAAGGGTTCAAGTAACTAGAAAACCCTTTTATTTAATCTATAATTGTCCTTCAACTTTTTTACTGGGCGCGTTTTAAACTTAACACAGGCTTTCTACTACCTGAGAGGTACTGGAGGTTTTGTAAAACGCTGCGCCTTATTGAAACACAGTCTTAAATTGTAGTGCACTTTGAGAAGCGCAGGGACATTGGCTCGTATTCAAGAAACAGTCTACTGGTATTTTACAGTTGTCCCATTTAAATGATTTCTATAGTCGTTCTGTTGCAGCCACTTCAACAGTTACTTTACTATAGAGCAGTGCTGCGATTCAGGGTCATCACTGGTAAAAGTCCAAACTCAACGTGACCCCATTGAATGTAGCTGAATGAATCTGTATGTTATTATTTATCTATAACTTACGACTCTTTCTAAGCCACAAAATTCAAACAGATTTAGTTATACATTGCCAAAATCCAGTTCAGTAAAGCAACGAGTAATTAAATATCATTAAAATCCTGTGTAACATATTTTAGTGCAGATATAGTGCATCATTATCGGGTGTTTTTGCTGTTGCATCTCCCCGTGGCGCCCCCAGAGTCACAAGGTCAGAGTGGTTTTGTTTGCTCGGATCAATTGCAGCTTGGCCTCTGGTCCTGCTTCTCCATTAACGACCCTGATATTTTAAGCACCACACTGTTTTTGATTTGAATAGCTTGTTAACAACGCTTAAGAGTTGAGCGTTAGCTGTTGTAAAGCTAACAGTTTGGCTCAAGGGGCTGTTCAGGGACGTATCATCAAATGAGGAAGGTGAACCCAAGATGGCGGCGTATTGTTGTTGCAGGGCTGGGCTAAATCTTACAAAACTAACTTTTAGACGCTCTGAGGATTTTAATTTTTTAATGTTCATCCTGTAAAAGTAGAGAAGAATCCCTGGTAGCACTTTATAATAACTACACCCTATTTAGCCTTAATAAAGCATGAACAAAGACTTAATTAATATGAACAAATACTTAATTAATACTGATTCAGGGCTAATAACTACTTAATTTTGTCCTTAATAATCACTTAATCAGCAATTGATTGGCTTGTGTTGTGTATAGTTACTGATACTTATTTCACACTTAGTTACTCCTTAACTAACCATTTGTGTGTGTATTTGTAAATGCTTATTTAAGTATCAATTCAAACAGTTATTAATGATTAGTAAGCTCTGAGAGAATGATTTACTAATCCTCCAATGCAATGATAATTCAGGCAGCTATAAATACGTATGAGTAACTACACACAACACAAACGGATAAATTAAGCTGTTTAAGTGTTTATTAAGGTCGTAATTAAGTAGTTATTAAGCCTGAATCACTATTAAGTCTTTGTTCATGCTTTATTAAGGCTAAATAGGGCGTAGTTATTATAAAGTGTTACCAAATCCTTTTGTAAAGCTGTCAATGCTCTGTCAGAGCACGGGCAGTTTGACCTCCTCAAAAAAATGCATTATGGGAGAATTCTGAGTCCAAGTTCCTGGGACCTGCAGTACCTGGCGTGGCCACTAGTCGATCTCACCCCGGGACAGAGGGGGAGTGTTTTATACTGTTGTTATTACAGCTATATTATATTATAGCTTTACCTATTGCACGCTGACATACATGACCATTCACACAGACAGTGGCTCCCGATTTTCTGCATCACTCGAGGAAAAACTAAAACACAACTCTGCCCACGCCAGTCCATCTTTCCTACAATTTCTACATTAGTTGAATTCGTTTTGCCAGTCAGTCTCACTACACAGTCCCGTAACTAAATTTCCCATGCATTTTTCTCATAGACTTTCTGAACAAAAAAAAAAACAAAACAAAAAACAATTCTATTAAAAGTTCGAAAGCTTGCTCGGGGATACTCAGCTCTGTGGTGACTAATGACCACAAGACCTATAATTGTATTTAAAATATGTTTCTGAAAGTTTAGAAACCGCAAAGCTATTACAACATTTTTGCAGAATCTTGCAGTTTAAACAGCCTTTTTGGACTTTAAACAAATGCATTATGGATATTAGTTAGCCTCCATGACGCCTTTGAATTCTTGATATTTGAATCTGAATTTGAAAAATGGATGGAAAAATTACCTCTGGAACCGGAGCAGGCTGTCACTGTTGAGCTCCATGTGCTTATGAACTCATTATAGTGAATAATTACGACGCTAGAAATGCAATGAGAGCAATAAAAATGTGAGGAATGAGTTTGGACCACTGCAAACTGTTTAAAATGTTATGTTTTTCACTTTTTTAAGACAGTAAAAATCAGGTACCGCTCCCTTAAGAAACCCAACGTTAAATCTTCCAACTCCTGCAGTTCGGCTTAAAGTATAAGTCAACTCTTTGTAAAAATCCTAGTCACCTACTCATGTATTCGGCTTAAACACGCTCTGTATTTAATGCTGCTTTTGCTGAAACCCAGAAAAACTTTAATTACCAGTTCAAAACGACTTACTCTCGACGTCAGCGCAACTGGCCTCCCCTGTGAAAACATATGGCAGTTCCAAATTGTAGGTTTAAGTTAGCTTAGCGCCAGTGAGACCCCGGCCCCTGTTCTCACAATAAGCATTAAACACACGAAAACACAGAGAGATATGGGCGTACATGCTTTCCCCGTGCTTTCCCCGCGCGTCTCCCCTGCCGTCTCAGTTGCTATCATTTGCATATGCGTTGTTTTATCAGCCATAATGAATTCGTAACACCAGAAAGAAACGTTCATTTGTCTGGTCCTTCGAGATCACAGTGATACATTTGAAAGAACTGGCTCACTATTGACTCTGTTTATCCAATGTAAACGCAAACAGTCATATCTTTTGTTTAAGACATGTTTTATTCATCAGGGGATCTACAGATTAGCTTTGCATGTTTTGTTGCTATATTTTTGTTATTACTTTCCCCCAGTACAAAATAAATGCGTGGTCCTGAACAGTTATTAGGGATTAGATGAGACCATGATGCAGCCAATTTGTAGTTAATTGAAGACAAAGGCAGAAGGCAAAGACATATTTCTATTTTTTTATTGTATTGTCCTTTTACTGAACCGGTTGGCGAGGTTTTAAAAGGAGAGGTACACAGTTGTATTACACATACCAGAGCAAAAACAAAATATTCAAGTAAAAGTAAAGGTATCACACGGAAAAATCGACTTAAGTATTGAAATACCCCTTTAAAAATGTACTTAAAGAATAAAAAGTACAGGTTTTGCACATATTTCGAGGACTTATAAGTCATCTAATGTAATGAGTTTTATAAAGATTTGTGCTGAATTTTGTTGAACAGAAACAATTAAATCCATATTTTTTTTCCTAGCTGCTTTTGTTTTTGTTACAAACGTGTTATGAACATTTTATTTTGAAATTTCTGTTCCTGTGTGTTCGTGAGTTTTACTTCCTGTCATTTTAATTGCTTACCTCACCCTAATGTCTCTCACCTGTGTCTCGTTCCTCTGTGTGAACCCTGGGCATGTCCCAATTTGCCAAATGTACCGTTCAAAGTACCCTTCAATGTACCGTTCAAAGTACCGTTCAAAGTACCCGCCCGACGAAGGGTACTCCTCCATGTAGTTGCCTTTGTGCCAAAATGAGACACGGATCCTACTTCAACCGCTGTCTGTGCGCTTGTGGAGAATTTTGCACCGGTGAATAAGTGCCCATTCTCCTCCCTCGTTGGATAAATTCCGCTGTCTGCTCGTCGCTCCCTAAAGACAAAAGAATATTCTTAAATACAGACAAAAGCTACACTAATATACAAGTGTCAGGGATAATTCCGCTCACCGTTTGGTCAGGATTTCACTAAGATTGAGTCGCCTCATTCAGATCTTTACTCAAATTTTAACAGTTTGATGTTGCACTGTTGTAGGTGACATAAACCAGTACTTACATTTGAACGTCTATTGCGTAGCGTACTCCATTTTCGTCTTTTTTTTTTTTCGTACGCGGTGCATGATGGAATATAGCAGTGCGCGAAGTGTGCTCGGATGCACGCTTTGGCTACGGTTAATCTCCATGTAAACACAGGGCAAATTTTTGGCCGCATTCATCGAGTGCATGAAATGGGACAGCACTTGTTGCGCAGGAAGTTACTTAAGCCCTTAAATGCACCATTCGAACAGCACATTTAAGGGCACTTTGGCGAATTGGGACATGGCACCTGTGTTCTCCTCTGCCTGATGTTGGTTCATTGTCAGTGTCACTTCCTGTAAGTTTCCATTTTTGTTTTTTGCGTTTGGTTTTACTTCTGGTCTTTGCTAAGGTTTTAATTAAAGAACGTTTTGAGTGCCGTCCTCCCTCTGTTTAAAACGTGACAGTATAATGGAGTAGAAAGTGCAGATACTGCTCTCAAATGTAGTGAAGTAAAAACAAAACGTGTCCACTTCAAAATATAATGAAGTACAGATACTTAAAATGTACTTCTACTTTGTTTCGTTCCACCACTGAGTAAAAGTATGTGGCTTGGAGCAGAGTTCAGACTTGATAAGAAATGTGACTTTTTGTTTTAAATGACAAAGAGAAAAGCCTGTATTGTTGTTACTAATATATGAAACGCATCAATCTTATGTCGTCATTAACACATTTAAATTCATGTAATTCGTGCAGGTTCGTGTCATATGTAATAATAGAATCACATTTCTTTAATCTGAAAAGCAATTAATTCTTCATGTTCTGTATTGTTCCTCTCAACATGAACACTTAATCCACATCTCCCGCTGTGGCTTAAGTGGCAGAAAGACATGGCACCTTGGGTTAGAGAGACGTGAGTCCAAGAGCTCCCAGAATGCACCTCTCCATGTGTTTGATCCTAGACATGTGGGCGAGTATTTATCACATTGTGGGGACTAAAACCACAAAGACCTGGCTCCATTATGCGAACAAACATGACATAAATCTTATAAAAGATTTACCTGAGACCTGGAGTTTTGTTTCATTCACACATGTTTTCAAATTAAAAACACTCTGTAATTTCAGTCCTGGAATGGCCAATCTCTACTGAAATTATAAGTAGAAGGAGCTGTTAATTTGAAAACTACCACTTCATGACATCACAAGGTGGAACAGAGCATTTTGAGCTTTGAAGATGTAGACAGATTAATAAATTACTCAATGAATGTTTGAATGAAACAAAACACAACTCCAGGTCTGTTTATGGAAACAACATTATAACATATCTTAGGTAAGGCAAGTTTATTTGTACAGCACAACTGGTACACAAGGTAAAAGGTCCAAGTGCTTTACAGAATAAGAAAGACATTAAAATCTCAATACAACAAATCAAAACATAATCACAAATAATTATCATAAAATTAATATTAAAGGAGAAAACTGTGGCATTAAACCCTTTCAGTCGTATTCACAGCTAAACAGAACTGTATGGAGCCTGGATTTAAATATTGTTGAAGTCGAGGCCTGTCTCACATCTTCAGGAAGAATTTTCCAGGTTTTAGCTGCAAAAAACTGAAATGCTGATTCTCCATGTTTAGTCCTGGTTTAGTCCTGGTTTAGTCCTGATTTAGTCCTGCTTTGGTCCTTGTTTAGTCCTTATTTAGTCCTGGTTTAGTCCTGGTTTAGTCCTTGTTTAGTCCTGGTTTAGTCCTGCTTTAGTCCTTGATTAGTCCTTGTTTAGTCCTGGTTTAGTCCTGCTTTAGTCCTGGTTTAGTCCTGCTTTAGTCCTTGTTTAGTCCTGCTTTAGTCCTGCTTTAGTCCCTGTTTAGTCCTGCTTTAGTCCTTGTTTAGTCCTGCTTTAGTCCTTGTTTAGTCCTGCTTTAGTCCTTGTTTAGTCCTGCTTTAGTCCTTGTTTAGTCCTTGTTTAGTCCTGCTTTAGTCCTTGTTTAGTCCTGCTTTAGTCCTGCTTTAGTCCTGGTTTAGTCCTGGTTTAGTCCTGGTTTAGTCCTGGTTTAGTCTTGGTTTAGTCTTGGTTTAGTCTTGGTTTAGTCTTGGTTTAGTCTTGGTTTAGTCCTGCCTCTGGGACCAGCAGGAGCCCGGTCCTTGAAGTCCTCCGAGTGCGAGACGGTTCATATGGCACTAACTTGATGAACATTTTAGATCTCACAAGAGTTTAGAGTCAATTTTGCGTAATATAGGACCTTTTAGTTAAGATATGGGTTAAAATAGGTTACATTTAAGGTTTAGGTTAAGGTTAGATAAGTAGTGACTATATGGACAAAGTGGAACCAAACAAACCACAGACTAAACTCCTCCCACAACCGCATTTCAAATAGAGCGGTTCAACTGGGAAATGTCTGAAAGACTCAAAAAAAAAAAAAAAAACAATGAGGAGAAAACGAGGGGTGAGGTCTAGTGTGATTGGTCTAACAAGTATCCACATTTCAAACTCTGACCCTGCACTTTAGAAACACCTGGCTGTAATCATGGCAGCCCTGTGTGATGTTACATAGTACTTAAACGTGCAGAGGCCACACACTCAGTTTTTCACACTTTTTCGACCTTAAAGCATCACATTGATTCCCTGGCAAATCCCGACTGATATCTGTGTGTTTTTATACAGATTGATATGAGTCTGACCCCCACGTCGTCTGTTGCGTCTCAAACCGGGTCAAACATGATCGTCCAATCGGATTTGTTTATTTCAGTGACACGTGCGAAACGAAGGAGCTCATTGGTCAGCTATAATTTACAAATCAAGTAGACCTCACCTCAGATTAACAGAGTTTACGCTTCGCTCATTGATTCTACAAAAATCCACCATGTTTTTCAGCCCTCTGTGATATTTTTTTTTCCCTTTCCGATACAGACGGACCACGCATGTCCCCGTTTGACTAACCCACCTGTCAATCACGGCCATTTGAAAACGGGGAGATTCACCAGTGACCAAATGCACATCTTTGTAAAGTTTTGAAGAAGTGTGTATTCTGAATCCCGGGCAACCAAATTGACCTAGTTTCTTCAAAAATCGCCCCAAAAAAAAAAAAAAAAGCAACTAGGGACGGTAGACAAAGCTATTAACACACCGTGACAAGTTGATTTAACGTTTAGTTCCACTTTAAGGTCGGGATCAGTCTCTAGGAAATGAATGTAAGTCCATGTAATGTCCTCAAGAAGTATAGGAACTCGACATATGTGCGTTTTGTGTGTTTGTGTGCGTTTTATTGCTCGCTATCCACAGCTCCCAGCTCAGGAACATCAAGAGCTGCGTATGTTGGCCAGGAGGCTCTCTCAGGGATAAACAGAATATAATCCTTCTCCTCCACATCCAACACGCCGCATGTTACGTGTGTAGGCTTCATCCATCGCCGCTGTGGGCAAGGTTGTGTGATTTGGTCTGACCTTAAAAGAGAAGCGATGTCTCAGAGCTAAGCATGTTTCTACTGTGTCAATCACTGTTGAAGAAATCATGGTTTGTGCATAGTGTGTGTGTGTTCGTGTTTGCAAGTGGGTGTACTAAAGGGGTTTTGTGTAATCGTGCTGGGCGCCCAAGCGTGGCGGGAGAAAGGACATGTCCTCAACCGCGATCGCATAGTCCAATACGAGCACAATAGCGGGAGAGAGAGGCAGAGACGGACAGACACAGGGAGGAAAAAGTAAAGCGAAAAACATGAAATGAATAGACGATGGGTAGGAAAGAAATGGCTGAAACTATTGAAAGGGGAGGATTTCAAAAAAAGGAGGCGGGAACAAAAAAGATGGATGCATTAAGAGACAGAGGGAGACACATCTGGAGGGAGGTGTAATGAAGTCTTGGAGGAAAGGAAAAGGCCAGAGCCGTGATAAAGGGAGCACGACTGACAGAGATGGAGGAGAAGTGATTGGAAGAGAGGCGAAGATAAAACAATGCGGGGAAAAAAGATGGCTGGGGGTAAACTTCGGGGGCCAAAAGAGGCCACGGAGCAAGAGATGAGAGCGGCGATTCCAGATTCCACAAAACGATTGGGCAGTGCCGCTTATCCGAGTTGCACAAATCATCTCATCAAAGTTAATACGGCATAAAGTGGTGGACTGTGATCCAGAAGAACAATTTGGCTTCACTGCCGCTCTTCACTCATTACAAAATCCAATCCTTTTCTTCCAATAAGTCCAGTGCAGGAACTCGGGACTTACTCTACGATGCCACGGAATCGAGTTGAGGGACATCTGGAGTAAAATATGATTAACTACAGCTGGGACGCTACTTGTCTCCATGGATGTGGGATTATTACTTTGCCTCGGATGTCGCAGAGCCGCAGAGACAAACAAACGATGCCACCAGGTCAAGCTGAAGGTTAGATTTGTGTAGAATACATGTTTTTCAAGGCATGAAGAACACCTGCAAGTTGAATAAATGAATAGAAATAAGTTACAGGTCACGATCATTTTTATATCGACTTATTTTTCAATACTTGACAGATGGAACAATAGTTTTTAGGGGTCAATATTTATCGTGACAAGGCGCAGACAGTGGAACATTCCAAGCTACTAATTAAAATAAGTAGCAAAACTCTGCACTAGAAAAGTTACTCTGTGGCCCTTTAAAGACTGAACTGTGGTAATTAAATGTGCCTATTAACCCTGACTTAAGATTTCATTTCAAAACTTAAAAGGCCCATATTTCGGCATTTTGTGATTTGTTATAATGTCGTTTCCTCATCACAAACCAGACCTGGAGTTGTGTTTTGATTATTTCACACATGTTTAACGCACAAATCCTGCGTATTTAGGCTGAGTTCTGCTCTCAAACAGAAAACACTCTGTTCCACCTCGTGATGTCATGCGGTGATACAGGAAGTGCCCCACTGTGTTTTTAAACTCCACAAACCTTCACTAGAATCAATTGGATAAAAGGTAGCTGTTAACTTGAAAACAGTCTACCTTTTTACCTTTTTACCATCTAAAAAACTTTGCAAAAATCAAAGGTAAACTGTCTAAACCAGACTTGGAGAGACTTATCCTGCATTTGTCTGCAGTAGATTAGACGACTGTAACGTCCTGCTCACTGGCCTCTCCAAACGAGCCTTAACACAGAACAGGACATCCAGAACACTGCTTCTCGGGTCAGGACTAGAACCAGGAAGTACTTCACACATTTATTTATTTATTTATTTATTTATATATTTATTTGACAGGGACAATGCAATCTGACATAGTTACAACATGAACATTGCAGCTGATGTGATGCATATATAGTTTATAGCGAGAGCTAATTCTCAACTCCCGTCCCTGGTTGAGCTTCTCCACAATTCACCAATATGCAAAATATATTAAAACACCTGCCCCTTAAAATAGATACATCAGTGCCCAAAAATACTTTTAACACTCACACGTTCTCTCACTCACCAACTGTCATACTACCTATTTACAAGTGGGTACAGTTTTGACTCATTTTCAGCCAGTTCTTGTGTCCTGTGGCTCAGGTCTCTGGCTCCTGTGGCTCAGAGACTTTAAAGCAGCTCAGTGTGAACAAGTCTCTCCATGGACCAGCACCAAAGAACATCTCATGTTAGAGCCACATGAACCATCTCACACTCTCAGGTCTTCAGGGACCGGCCTCAGTGTTTCTTCATTCTTCCTGAAGATGTGAGACAGGCCTCTACTTTGACAATGTTTAAATTCAGGCTCCAAACAGTTGTTTTTTTGCTGTGCATGTGACTGAAAGATTTTTATTCTGCACTTTTCTCCTTTAATATTAATCTTATGATGATTATTTGTGATTATTCAGGTTTTGATTTGTTGAAAGGAACATTTTGAGCTTTGGAAATGTAAACACACTAATAATGCAGGATTAGTCAACCGTGTGTGTGTGTGTGTGTGGGGGGGTGTGTGGGGGGGTGTGTGTGTGTGTGAAGAAACAAAACACAACTCCAGGTCTGTTTTTGAGGAGGAAACAGCATTATAACACAACTTAAAGCTCACAAGAGTCAATTTTGCTTAATATAGAACCTTTTAAATATTATCATTTTGTTATTTCCACTCAATCTTCCATATTCGAACGCACATCTTCCTAATCTCTGAGCTAGCGAAGCCCTGAGTTAACTGGCTAATTGCGAAGGTATCACTGTGTCAAATGGCTAATAGAGTTTTCCTTCCCGACGCTAATCTGCGAGCAGGAGCGCAGCCGGGATTTGTTTACTGTGCGCCAAAGCCCGGGACTACAAAGACACGCCCGTCTGTTTACTCCCCCTCAAACACAATTTCACGCCACCATCACCAGAGCGCTGCAGATACAAGGGGACCATGCATGACTCTGTTGGTGTATTCGATGATTTGTTTAAAAATTTCATGAAATAGCTGCATGGAAAAATATATCACGAAAAAAAACAAAAAACAAACCCACTTTTGTTTCACTAAAGTAATTTTCTAGAACATCCGTTATCGTTTGTTAGCTGCAGTACTCCGTCTTGATTAGGTTAGATCAGATAGATAAAATTTGGGTGCCACAACAAATGCGCAAAGTGACAAACTGAAGCACGGGCAGGTCAACACACACACAAACACACACACAATGATTTTTCCAGGCAATATTGGCCCTAAAGGTCAAGTCATCAGTCAGAGCACACCATTAGCAAATGATATTTCAGCAATGCTCCATTTGGTTAAGGTAGGAGCGAGATACAAAAATAGGGAGGGCAGATGAGGAAGGAACGAATGGCAAAGAAAATCGAACATATATAGACGTGTGACGGGCTGAATACAAAGCCACACGATGGGAATAAGTAGAAAATTGCAGCGTTGGAGGTAGGGTTTGGCGATGCAGTGATGGAAATGGCATTGTGCTGTTATTCTTGTGGAAATCTGCTATTTTGGCGAAATGGTCTTATTGTGATTCATTTATTCTTTTGTTAAAACGCTCGAATCCAGACCTTTGACCTTCCGATGGCAGTTCTTAACCAATTTAACCCATCGCAGTGAAATGATCGCAGTGGATTTAACCAGTCGCAGGGAAGTATGAACCCTGACAAGAACTAAATGGCTTTGATAAAACGTATATACAAGTTGTCCATAAATGTAATTACAAAGTGATCAGTTATATTAATTTGATGTGTTCTGTTGTACTGTAGTGGTTATACAAGTTTTTAATCACATTGCGTTTTTGTTAGTCAGACGTCCCGTTCATTAAAGAGGCGTAGTTTTGAATGAACCTGAAATCGCCCGGATAGCGACTTTCATGTTTCAAAGAGGAATAGAGCAGAGCTGAGACAGTTAGTCCAGTGCAGCCCCAAGTGCGTTTATTGTTCACCAAAAAAATGTACAAAAAACAAGAAAAAAAGTTTAAAAGAATCAGCATTTGCAGTACCTGTTATACATACAGCCCCCTCTCTCGTAGCCACTGAGATTTCCCCCTCCCTAATTGGCTGAGTCCATTCTGTATCACAGGTAAATCTTTCCCAAATCCAATTCTTTTGTTAAAATTTAGCTCCAATCAACCAGTATAATAATGTATTCAATTACGTTGTTGATTAAAATAGAGCTCTATGTTTTACTTTAATTGTTTTAACAGTGAAAACTAATCACGTTACCCACAAAGCTAAAATATGCGACACCCCTCCTTGTTAACCCCCAGTGGTCTGCCCCGGAACCTTCTTAAGGTGCTTCGGCTCCCCGGGGACTCATTTGGCCGAAACACCAAAGGCAGACAACATGGGTAAGATAAAATTTGCACCGTTCAATTACAATCAATTCAGTGATACACATTTATCGATAAAACATTTTAAACATTTGTGTATGTCCTTTCTTTCTGCGAGCCTCAAAGATGGTAATGGACCGGCTACATTACAGAAGCCCTAAAAAACGTCTGCTCCTCAAGAGAAACTTAATGTGTGTCGTGGGTTTTATGGGGCTGTGTTGACGTCGTGTATGAAGCAAAGATACAGGACATTACTGAATGAAAGCAAAAGATACAGATGCGATTGCAACCAATGATGAGGCTCTGCTACAGCGAAACATGACAAGAAACTGAGTACTTCCTGATGTACTTCCTGATGTACTTCCTGATGTACTTCCTGATGTACTTCCTGATGTACTTCCTGATGTACTTCCTGATGTACTTCCGGCGACTAATGAAGCCCATATAGAGGTGGATTAAATGAGGGAAACCATTGAGTAAAATAGAACAAGTCTGATTAAGATATCTAATCAACTGCCTTTGTGATATGTTTTTTTTTCTTTTTTTTAATTGTTAATATATTTTATGGCACATATGTCAATCTCAGGCACAGGGGCCAAATCTGGTCCACGGTGTAATTATATTTTTCCCGTGAGATCATATCAAATGTGCGGTATAAAGCACATGCACCATTAATACTACAAATCCCAGAATGCTTTGCTAGTGAGCAGTCGAGACCAGCAAGAACCCCTCCTTTTCTGTTGACACTAATTAGCAACCGAGCTACTAGCAAAATGAAATACTAAAGAGAGAAACATCATTTATTTTACCGATTTAAATGAGAAATTAATACTACTGATGTGTTTTATTTCAAGTTTAATGTCTCATATGTTTGTAATATCAAGCTTGAGTTGTTCCAGATTTTGTGTTTAAGCTAAATTTAAGTTTGTTTGCATCTGAAAAGGTTAAACTTTACACATCAGATGCAGTCAATTTTTTTTTTGCTCCATGAATTTGTCTGTTTTTTGACACCTCTGCTTTATGTACACCCTGTATAACAAAGGAATCATGATTATATTTTCAAATTGCATTCAAGGCTCTAAAATTACAATGTTTTACCATCATGTCTCATCATCTACCAATCCCTGGAGGACCTTTTTTCGAGCTTTAATCATGTAGTATTGTGTAACTCCAGCGTTTATCCGTCCACACAGAGCACAGATGGATAATTGTCAGTGTACGTTCTTGATCTTCTCTCAACTCTTCGCGTTTAAACGTTTGCCCTATTTGGTGTCAAACCTCTTGCCACGTGCTCAGTGGTGTTTGCCGTGTTAGCCTCAAACCCCTTTTTGCTAATGAGACATTCACGGAGACAGACATACTACAGATCGCGTTTGACAGGGGGAATCTACTCGCGCTATACTCATATTTTTAGCACTGGCCTAGTATTCTGGCTGTCTTGTTTTCTAAGAGCTTCATTCACTTTTTCTAGGCCTGTCTAATTCTTTGCATCTGTGTCAAATTTTGGGGCATTGATACAAGAGCTAGCGCGCCGTCTTTTAGCCTCGTGGGTATCGCAAGGCTCCGAAAGTTGAGCGTTGTTTTTTTTGTTTTTTTCTTTTTCGTCTGCCTGGCAAGCGCGTTTTTATTAACCTGATTTGCGTGTTCAGAAATAAAAATATGCTAATGCCTGTTACATCATCTAAAGAGATTCCTTGTGCCTCTGGTGGCCTGACTAATGAAGTTTATCTGAGTCAGTGAGAAGAATTTAAATAGCTGCATTAAAATCAGTTGTTAGTAATTGGTTCAATCTGTGACGCGCTGTTTAAAAGGTGTGAGGGTTTTGGGCTGTGCGGTTGGAAGTGGAGGATTAAATACAAGGTTGTGAAGGTCAAGTAAATGCCAGCACTCAAGACGGCACTAAAGAGCAAGTTTGTTGATCACATTAACAACGAGACACTCCACTGTGTTTCCATAGCTAATTTAGGATTTATCTGTGTGTGTGTGTGTGTGTGTGGGGGGGGGGCTTGTAAAATGTGCAAATGCGTTCCCTTGCAAGCTTGCGTTATACAGCGTAGCATCGGTTGGTGTTATTGGTGTCTTCTCCCGTTTAAAGGCCCTCGGTGAACTAAGGATTTCATTGGCCCGTGTGAAAGCCACGGTCAGTCCTTTAGTATTGATTTAAAGGCAGTGATTTATCCGCTTGTCCCGCTAAGTGCATATTTATGTTGTTTTTGCATGTGTGTACTTGTGTTTTCTGGGCCGATAATGACAGATGAGATACGCCCCAGCCTTTCTTTCACGCACACACACACACAGAGGCGCATTCACCGGCTGTCTCAGTGTTTTTACAGCCGGAGCAACGAGCGCCCTGGACTCACATTAACACCTTGATATATCACCGATCTGCAGCTAAGACACAATGGGGAGGAGGGTGACAGCTACAGTGCCCCTGCAGCCAGCTGATACCCTCCAACAAATCCCAAATCAATTTACAGATAAAAAAGCGTAAGCACGTTTTTGTTTTCCTGACGATTTACGCAGCAATATTGAAAGTGTAATAAATTAAATATATTTTACAACTTCACAACTTACTGACTGATAGGGAATTTAACACTTAGGGATTTGCACTTGTCAAACTGTCTGCCTTTTTTGTTTTTTTATCCAATCAGTTAGAAGTTTTTGTTGTTTTGTGCGATTATTCATGTTTATTTCACACATTTAGGAGTCCAATAATACCGCACGATCAGTCATTTTCCACAAAACAACTTGTCGAGTCTTGGATCTAAACGCTCAATCCATAATGTCATATCCACTTAATCAGACTTATTCTGCAAAACGGACCGTGTTATAATTGTTTCCTTCCCATTTACCCTCTGGAAGTTGTATTTGGAGTGATTCGTGCATGTTTGAGCAATCTTTAATCCGTTATTTTCAAGACGACATATTGCAGATCAATCCCCGTTTTCACCTCCACTGGTACTTACGCTTTCTACTTACTTCATTCTCTAATTTTATTTTCCTAACTGGACAAATGAAAAAGAAATTCTGCTAATCTGCAACTATCCATCGGAGGTGCAGACTCTTAGTTGTGATGATGTTTATGACGCCGAAAATGTCACAAAAATCACTATATCAACTTATTGTTCCATATACAGAAGCTGGAATAATATTTTTCGGAGTCAGTACTTATCGTGTGTACATTTTCTTTGCACTACTAGGGAATTTTTGGTTATTTTTTACCTATAGATGTTTGAATAAATCCCTTTTAAGACTCATTACAGACGCAAACTAACGACTAAAGTGTTTCATTCTGCTGTTTATTCATTGCCGCTCATGATTTTTCAACACTACTATTGATTTAAAATGGTTTTGTGGTTTAAATCTGCTCTTGGGCTTTTGCGTCAGTGGCATCAATTAGTTTCAATACTATCATTTATCATCTATATTCTTCAAAATATGTTATCGTGACAGGGCTGAGGTCAGCTCCCATTGGGCATTGCAGTTTTCTAACCCCGTTGATGCCATTTTAGATGAATATTGCGATTTAAAATGTGCAAATTGACATAAAGATCCATGAATGCTGTAGATTATAACACAAACAAAGTACCAACTAGTGACTTTTGACTTTACTACCTGTATTTTTATTCAGTTTCAAGAATTTTGCTCACTTAATCTGCAGCTCCGACTTTGCTTCTTGAACTTTCTGCTTCCTTAACTCTACGCAGTGACTAAACCAAAACGCTTTCGATGTATTTGAGCCTTTTATTGCAGCGATCCTTCTTTAACGTTACTGTTACTGTTTATTCTGGGCATTTAGCCAGTGGCTCTCTGTATAAATGGAAACACTCAGCTTTGCCAAATAATCTGTTTACTGTCTCACATCTTCTCTTTCTCCTTTCTTATCCTCTTTTAACTCTCTCCATCCAACTCTTGTCTACCTCATCCTCAGACCAAACCCAGCGTGTGCACGACCAATCCTTACGTTATGTCCTCTGTCCCCTCTTTCCCTCGCCAGCTCCCTCCTCCCCCGGCGTGGACTCCGCCCCCTTGCAGCGCACGGGAAGCCACGGCAACGCCACCGGAAACTACAGCCGCGGGACCAACAATTACGCCACAGTGGGACCGGGTTACACCTCCAGCGCGAGCAGCGGGGACGTCTACGGGTCCGATCCCTACGTGGCCGACCCCTACCGCACGCTTCAGTACTGCCCCTCTGTGGTGGAATCGCCCTACAGCAAGTCGGGACCCGCTCTCCCGCCCGAGGGGAGCCTGCAGCGCTCGCCTTCTATCGACTCCATCCAGAAAGACCCCAGGTAAGATCAAAGGCTGCGGACGCTAAAGCTCGTACGTATGATAGGTGTAGTCTGTACATTGATGTGTTGCTACGGTTACGGGCTTCACGCGAACGCCATAGGATCAAAAGATGGGCGAGTTCGGGCGCCTGAGATACCGTGCGTTCACATTTTGTTTGGTTATAGCTGAAAGAATCATGAAAGGATGGTCTATTGACTTTTTTTAGGTTTTGATTGGATTTTCAGGCCTTTGATTGAGTTTGTATGACGCTGGAATCACTTTTTCCTGCGGAGATAAAGATATGGCACGACTTTGGTATCTTACAATCATAAAGTATTCACTAAATTCAACTATTTCTAAGTCTTAAACCCCTTTGTGACCTTTTAAAAATACCTCCGGCAATGTACTGGAACAACATACAAATATTACCGTTATGAGTATATTCTTTCTGCAGTTGTCAAAGTCGAACAGTATTTTGTGAGATTCTGAATTAAAGACGCTCTGGAGGGTCCGCCACCTTCTTGTCTCCATGGAGATGTCATTACTTTGCCTATAATGTTCCACAGTATGGCATTGAATTCATCTTTCGTGCATTGATCCGATGACAGGTGTTTTTTAGTGCGCATAACTACTCTGAAAAGAAGAACGTTTACCGTGCTTTGGCTTGGCTCTCCGCAGATCTGACCTGTAACGTGGCTTTGTGGGGTTATCTACTTGTCTCCATGAAGTTTCATAACTGTAAT
The DNA here is from genome assembly GCF_009829125.3 of Periophthalmus magnuspinnatus. Classification (NCBI taxonomy): domain Eukaryota; kingdom Metazoa; phylum Chordata; class Actinopteri; order Gobiiformes; family Gobiidae; genus Periophthalmus; species Periophthalmus magnuspinnatus. The sequence continues at coordinate 20,530,870 of NC_047145.1, read as the reverse complement.
GCCATGCTGCGGAACATCATAGGCCAAACTATAGCATCTTTATGAAGAGAAGCGGCATTATTGTGTATTGTGTACATTATTTTGTTAAAATGTCATTTACTTAAGCATTTGTGTGTACTTGTGGGTACTTGTGGGTATTTACAGTTGAAACCAGACGTTTACATGCACTATATAAAAAAACACTGTGCTTTTCTCACTGTCTGACGTAAAATCAGACTAAACGTTTCCTGTTTTAGGTAAATTCTGATTACTTTAACTAGGATTTCTTTTGACTTTCCCATGGCATTACACAACGAAGCAGTGTGTTTCACGTGTGCCTTCAGATACAGCCTGTGTGTGTCTCTATTTAACCCAAATGTTGTCAATAAACCTCAGAAGCTTCCCAAGACGTGACATCATTATCTAGTTTTCTCTAAATTATTTAAATGCATAGTAATCTTACATAGCAAAAGACAAAATTAAATCTGTCAACTGGACAAATCGCTGTAGGAGTGAAAACGTTTTGCTTCTCGTCCAAGCCGCTTCTTCAGTTTTAGTCAGATTACTGCTGGACACTGCCTTATATCTGTGTGAAAAGATGGTTTAACTACACTGAAACTGTAAACAGCTAAATGACCCTATTCAACCTTTAACGACCCTCCCATTGTTCTCATTGTTTCGGGTCTGAGGATAGAGTTGTAGATCGGTGAGAGATTATGTCTCAGGCCTCCATTCCTGTTTAAGGAAGGATTGTCTTTCCTAACAAAAATAGCTGCTTTAACTCTCCTCAAACTATTTCTTTTCTCTGGCTCAGATCTGAATGTCGCTCTCTTCAAAGGAGTGTTTAGAGGCTTTGAGATGGAGATGCACGACAGACTGGGGTCCTGAGCTGCTCTCACGCCGGTGTTGGTACATCCTCTTATGCATGTACCGACGTCTATAAGAGGATGTACCAACGTTATCGTCTTTTGCTGTGGATCAGACCTGGACAATTGAGGGATTACACAGACATAGTAATCTTACAGTATGAAAAATTGTCTTTATTCTGGCATTTTGCAAATAGAAATATGAATAGAATATCATTTTTGGTAATACTAATTGACCTAAAACAGGAAAAGTTTAGTCTCATTTCATGTCAGACAGTTTTATATAGTGTAAAACTTCTGTATTTTTTTCACAATCACCAGGGACTATAAATAACATTGTTAATTTACGCTCAACCAAACACAAAGTACAGATTGAGTTTGTCTAGTTGTCCCACTGTGTTCTAAAGAGAAACAGAGAGACACTCACTCCCACCCTCATAATGTCACAGTGAGCGTTTAAAGACGTGTCCTACTGGGCTGTGATCACTTCTGTCCTCCTTTCTCTGTAATTAACCAAAGCACAGACTTGACTCATTATTTATATATATTTCTTAGGACTCTTGATGTATTATTCCTTTAATTACATGCAGAAAGGAGCTGCTTGGATCAAGTCTCAGTAGCATCTGTCAGTCACCAGAAAGAACAGCAGCTAAAAGACGTTCTGAAACATCTAAAGAGCGAAGTTTGAATGTTGAAATATGCTTAAATATGTTTAAAATAAGTATAGAGTTCAGTCTTGCAGTTCTTTTGAGGCAAATACTAAAGAGGTCCTCATAAGTCTGACTGACAGGCCGAGAGCAGTGCTGTGGAGTGTTTCCTCGAGGTAGAAGAATAACTAAATGTTGAATTATATGGAGCAAGTACAGCAACATTAACCTCGACTTTACGAATGTGGCACTGGGAGAGTTCACTTGTTTGAAGGCTAGACTGTATATATAAATGGACAGAGCTAACCTGCTAGCTGCCACGTTCCAAAGAGGAAGTGCTCGCGGGCGCGCATCCAGCTCCATCGACTCTGGCTCCAGTTCACTTTACATTGAAAAATTGTCACTGTAACTGCAGCTGTCAGACTCGTTATTTTGGTCTTAAATGTTCGTATTACCCCGCTCTACATGATCCTGGGGTTTTTATTTCACTATTTTGTCCACGATTCAAGATATGAACATGAATAACAGACAAATCAGGCACCTTCTTTCCCCGAGGTCACTCCCGCTAGCGTTAGCAACAGGTTTGATTGACGAATGCTCCCTGTTAAACCAGCGGTGCGGGCAGGGATAAGCGTTACCTTCAACATCCTCGCTCTGGATTGGCTCTTTGGTTGCTATGATACGCGCGGTCAGAATTCCTAATATGCAACTTAGCTCCAGATTCGCCGCCATAACTGCTAGCTTCGATTAGCTTCATTTGACTGGAGCTGAACGCTGTAGGTGACGTCAAACTCACTTAGTCCACTTCTTTATACAGTTTATGGTTCGAAGGCACCTCTTTACACATAATAAAGTTAATAAAGGTCGATATAAGGGGTATTTATAAGCACTATTCCCAAGCACAGATTGGAGACATACTACTATAAAAACCTGTTGTAACATGTGAAAGATGCAGCTTTGATATGAATAAAAACTCACCTGATTCACCCTCGTATTACGGATTCACCATCATATTACGGATTACAGCCACCTGCCTATTGGTGCTCATTACTTTTGACATTTTGAAAGCTACGACTGCAGACGGAAAACACCCTTCAAAACCTGGAGATGATCCTCGTGGTCCAGTCATGACAAATGGGTCAGATTCACTTTTTCCCCTGTTTAACCCAATGACATTAAGGACAAAATGTGCAGTGGCTTGTTACACACAGTGGCGGAATATAATAAAGTAAATGTTTTTAGGTATCTATACTTCTTTACTTAAGTACATTTTACAGTGGATACTATTTACTTTTATTTCTGTACAATTAAGAGTAGGTATCTGTACGTTCTGACTGAAAAGTAAAAGTATTTATTATCGTTTGAGACCTTCTGAAAAGGCTGAGTGTTTAATTTTAACATGTTCAAAATTAGAGCAAACACAGATGTACAAATAAAAACAGCTTGGAAAAAATGACTGTTTCAACACAGATCTTCAAAATCACTACGTTTGCAGCCTTATAAAACCTCAAAATATGTGCGAAATACTTTAACTTTTCACTCTTTTAAGTACATTTTTAAACGGGTACGTCGTTACATTTACTCAAGTCGTTTTTTTTCATGTGATACTTTTACTTTTATTCGAGTTTATGTTGACTAACTGGTGACTATAACTGGCAAAGCTCTTGCAATAACAATTAAATTACTGTGTTTAAATTAACTCATCTGCAAATCCATCATCTAAACGACATGCATGAAACACCATTTACACCAGGCTTGTTTTCAGGGCTTTTATTTTGTAACCCCCTGTTGATTTTAATAAGAACTTGTTTAATTAAAAGCCTTGAAGTTATTCATGAGCAATTAGACTTTCGGAGTAGGGGTCTGATGGAGGAGGCAAGTGCGATATACGTTTGTGCCAATATTAGTGTTAAATATTTCTTACTATATTCATTGGCATGTGTGGATTTGCAGTGTGTTTTAATGGATGGTGTCGTGTGGTCCTCTTGACATATACGCCTACAGATTTGTACACTTTGGTACAACATACTTCACAGTTAATAATAACATATAAATGCATGTGTTTATTGGAATAACAACTGAATTTTTTTGAAGCGAAGTTGTGTAATGTTCTTAAATATTGTGTTAAACATGTGTGAATGAATCAAAACCGTGGACTAAGTGAGCGTTCAGTTCCCGTCAAATGAAGCTAATCGAGGCTAGCAGTTACAGCGGCGAATTCAGAGCCGAGTTCCATATTAGGAATTCCGACTGCGAGTATCATAGCGACCGAAGAGCCAATCAGGAGCGAGGATCTTGAAGGTAACGCCCTTTCCGTCGACACTGCTAGTTTAGCAGAGAGCGGGCGTCACTCAAACCTGTTGCTAACGCTAGTGGAAGCAAACTCAAGGAAAGAGGTGCCTGTTTTGTCTGTTATTAATGTTCATATCTTCATTTTTATTTCCTTATCGTGTCCGCAACTTCAGGATCATGTAGAGCGGGTTAATACGAACATTTTAAGACCAAAATGACGAGTCTGACAGCTGCAGTTACAGAGAGAGGGGGCCACGTTTTTCCAATTGGAGCGGATCGAGCCGGAAGTACGCCTTTGTTCACTTCCTGTTTGGAACGCGGCTGCTAGCAGGTTAGCTATGTGTCGTAACGTCCGGACGGACTCGAGAAACGGTTCAACGGAGTTTATTTAAAATACGAATGTGAAAGATGACTAGCGGAGCAGGTGGCGAAGGGCTGGGTCGGCGGGTGACGCTCTGGCACGGGACAAGATGAGCTGGATCAGAAGCGGCGGTGTAGAGGCACGGGCATTCCAGGGGGTAAGATCTGACAAAAAAAAACAAGAAAGTCCGACTGAGCACGAGAAGCAACATACAAAAAATGAGACTGAGCCGAGGTGACGGTGAGTGTAGAGATCCACGCCTCTTAATACTCCTCAGGTGATGACGTGCAGGTGTGAGGAGGTGGTGCCGGAGTCTCCACCCAGACACTGTGTATTTATACATATAGTCTGATAAAAACACAACTCCAGGTCTGTTTGTGATGAGGAAACAACATTATAACATATAGATCAGAAATTAACGTTAATAATGAGAGCTGTTGACATTATATTTTGAGCATTTGTCTAGTCTACTTGTATATTATTATTATTATTATTATTATTACATTGTTTATATTTATCGGGAGCCATTTCCAATATGGGCCACAACATCTGACGGCTTGTGCTGTCCCAGAATCGCTGCTGCTGCACGTCCTGCCGTTCCCTTCACCACAAGGTTAAATCTGCTCCTACTCAAACTACGCTCTCTCTCTTCTATAGAGTAATTGGATCTAGCCGAACTAACATGAAGTGCTAAATGAGTTAGCAGCTATTAGACGCAAGGAATACTTGAATGAGGTGGGGGAGGAGAGGTGAGAGGGCGGGCGGGCGGGGGTGTGTAGGATCGCTGGAACTGTCAGCAAGCTGTTCAATACCTCCACATTGTGTCTTTGATTGTGTGGCTGTTTTGTTAAAATGAGGGAGCCGTTAGATATTTAGTAGATGCAGTAAAGCTAACGTGGGCATGGTGATACAAAGAAGAAAACTCAATAATGGCTAATGGATGGGAGTAAAGAAGTATTGAGGGGAGATTAGGTGGAGGAGACGGACGGAGGGGGGGAGGGGTGGCGCACTTTGGAAATGGAAGCAAATGAGCAGAGTGGAAAATCAGGTAGGATGAGGAGAGGGATGGAAGATTAAAGGAGTCAACCATGGGAATAATGTAGTGTCGGGGACAGAGGTCAAGATAAGATGGTGGTAAAGGATGGAGCGAAAAGCCTATAGAAATATCACCCTTTAATGTCACTCCACCTTAAGACTAGGCCTGTTACGATAGCACGTTTTGACATATAGATGAAGAAAATATAGACGATAAACGATAATATTGGAACAAATTTATTCCACAAAAACTTTTAAAAACACAAAAATTTAAATCTACAATATTGTTAAAAAAAAATCGTCCATCCATCCATTTTCTTCTGCGTATCCCGGGGGCAGAAGTCTAAGCAGGGACTCCCAGACTTCCCTCACCCCTGACACTTCCTCCAGCTCCTCCAGCAGGACCCCAAGAAGTTCCCAGGCCAGTCAAGAGACATAGTCCCTCCAGCGTGTCCTGGATCTGCCCCGGAGCCTCCTCCTGGTGGGCAGCTGTAATAAATAAACAGCAGAATGAAGCACTTTAGTAGATATTTTGTATGTGTAATGTGTCAGACAAGTTATTATTTCAACCTTTTACAGCTTAAATCTTATCATATTGCCAAAAAATATCCAAAAATCTCCCGGAAGTGCCAATAAACTGTACATACGATAAATATTGACCCCTAAATACTGTATATATTGCTCCAGCTTTCACATATACAATGAAACATCAGAGTCACTCATTGGTTTGGATGACAGAAGTTCACACACGGTTTCTATTTCTTTTTTTTATTTATTTATTTAATGTAAGACAATCATAGCGTCCAGTCATACACAGTGGTGATAAATGGTAATAAGACAAACCAAGACATACTAAGACAGACCAAGACATACCAAGACATAAAAAGATATACAAAGACATATAATGACATACAAAGACAAACCAAAATATACCAAGACAGACCAAGACAAAGACCAAGACAGACCAAGACAGACCAAGACAAAGACCAAGACAGACCAAGACAGACCAAGACAAAGACAAAACCAAGACAGACCAAGACATACCAAAACAAACCAAGACATACCAAGACAGACCAAGACAAACCAAGACATAAAAGATATACAAAGACAAACCAAAATATACCAAGACAAAACCAAGACATATGAAGACAAAACCAAGACAGACCAAAACAAACCAAGACAAACCAAGACAGACCAAGACAGACCAAGACAGACCAAGACAGACCAAGACAGACCAAGACAGACCAAGACAGACCAAGACAGACCAAGACAGACCAAGACAGACCAAGACAGACCAAGACAAAGACCAAGACAGACCAAGACAAAGACAGACCGAGACAGACCGAGACAGACCGAGACAGACCGAGACAGACCGAGACAGACCGAGACAGACCGAGACAGACCGAGACAGACCGAGACAGAGACAAACCAAGCCCTAACATGGTTTGCAGACATAACAGCTATTTACAGTTTAATGTGACAAGTTTGTGTTGTGATGTGTGTGTGAGACGTGTGACGTGTGTGTGACGTGTGTGTGACGTGTGTGACATGTGTGTGTGATATTTCCATGATTTTGTAGGGGGTAAGGTGCAGACAGCAGAGGAGATGCTAGTACTAGTAATTCGTAAGTGAGAAAAGATGATATAGGGAATGTAAATGGGGGAAAAATAAATAAAAGAAGTTAAACAAAAAAAAACAAAACAACTCATAATAATAATATTTTTTCTATTTTATTTCTGTTCAGAATTTTCATACACCTACATATTGTTTTATCATTACATAAAAAAGGATTGAATTTTTTTTTATTGTTTCATATTTTCTTTCATGCCCATAAAAATACAAATAAAAAGAGTTTATTATAAAACTTTGTGACAAAATTAGACCACTGTGTGCCATCAGCAGCCAATGATAAAATATTTTTATTCCTCATCAACCTGGAAGTACCCACCAAACGCAGCGCTCTGATTGGCTACGCTTGGACGGCCCACAACACTTTTCACTTTTCAAGATGAAAAAGGCACACGCCCAGAAATGAATGTGTTTGGATATTAAAAATGTAAATATAGACGACAAACAATAATGAAACTAATTTATGACACTGATATAATAACCAAGAGCAGATTTAAACCACAAAAACTATTCTAAATCTGCAATATTTACCTCTATATACCACTTTTTCACTTTGCCGTATGAAAAAAAGAGTTGGAAAGCAACGCACGAGCCCAAAAATGAATGCGTGTGGATATTTAAAATGTTAAATGCTAGTATTTGTGAGAGTTTCGCGTACGTTTGACCAATTTAAAATACCAGTTCCTCCTTCAAATGTGTAGAAATCAGGCGCTTTAGCTTTAAGAACGAAAAAAAAAAATCTCTCTCCCTCTTTTCTTTTGTGTTGATTCTGCACAAAAATCAAGATAATCCACCATGTCCTCCATATTAAACCACGATACGTATAGAGCTAGTAAAATTGAACCTGATAAGGATGGGCCCATGGCGGCAAAAACAAATAAAACAAGATTGGAGGAAGCAGGCACTAAAAGACATTTGTTTGGGGAATAGGATAGTTTCATTACAAAGCAGGACCACAGAAGAAACAAGCCACTGAGCTATGCAAAACATATGGAGCTTTGTGAGGTAGGACAGTGATAAAACAGGATAAGGTAAAAAAAAAAGGGAGAGAGGTTTGGGACCGAGGGATGAGGGATGAGGGAGCAGTTGTTATTGTTTCAAAGCACGAGGGGCCGAGCCGGGAAAAGAAACAACGCTGTGAAGTGGGGAGCTAGCAGCAACGGTTCACACAAATGAGGATTGGCAGCTTGTGAAAAGTTGTGATCGCAAAAACAAGGCGGCAGGACGGTTTCGGCTGCGGGGGTGTCTCGTCAAACAATCAGAACGGAATATGGACTCAGCGCATTATAAGAATACTAATCATATTCTCTGCGTTTGACTCAAATCAGTGTGATGTTATCGCGTTAGACGTCTTTTCGTACAGAGTCTGGCATTGATTACTTATCTGAAAAGCTTTTGATGAATAGTTATGGTGTTTGGGGTCATCATAAAAAATCCTCTGTCCCTTTCTGTGCAGTATCATGAAAGTTAAAGCTACTCATCTAAAATTTCAAATGAAGGAAATAATAATAATAGTAAAGTTTGTAGTTTCTTTAAAAAGGCTGATATTACACTGTTTTCTGATCTGTTATAATGTTGTTTCCTCATCACAAAACAGACCTGGGGTTGTGTTTTGTTTCATTCACAAACGCTACACATTTAGCTGTTTTTCTCTCAAACAGAAAGTACTCTCTTCCACCTTGTGATGTCATCATGTGGTAATACAGGAAGTGATCCACTCAACTGTGTTTTTAAACTCCACACACCTTTACTAGAATCATTTGGATCATTTCAGCCCTGGAAATGCCAAACTCTACTGAGCTAAAGGTAAAAAACGAGCTGTTAGCATGAAAGCTACCTCTTCATGACATCACAAGGTGGAACAGAGCGTTTTGTGCTTTGGAGATGTAGACAGACTAATAATAAAGGGTTATTCAAATGTCTGAATGAAACAAAACACAACTCCAGGTCTGTTTTTAGGAGGTAACATCATTATAACATGGCTAAAAGTTCACACGAGTCAATTCTGCTTCGTTTAGGATTGTTTATGTTACTACGTGTTCTTATACTCGTTCTAATATCTATCAAGACCATAGAAATTGTCTAAAAAAACATCCTTTTTCATTCGATGTTATACGTTTTTTCAGTATCGACTTGAGTTTCAAATGAGGGTTTCGTTTCAGTAGAAGTTTTAGTAAAGATAAGCGTCTAAGTAACGATTTCTTTGGCAAAATTATAAGCTGAGAATACAGTACGGTTACATTTTATACAGCGCTTTTCCACCTTCAAGTCACTCAAATCCCCGCCAACCTGTGGATCACTGGATCTGACCGGTCTACCACTGATGTCCATGTCGAAATTGGAATTTGAACCGCCAACCTTCGGATCAGTGGACAGACGCTCTACCATCTGAACTACAGTCACCCGCTATTTTCATTCGTCAGAATTTGAGACTGACAGAGCTGTCCCTGTAATAACCCATTGATCTTTAGACAAGTTATTTATTCATGCAGTACTTTTTCATACACCGCTGTTGGATGAGGTCAGCTGTCTTACCCAAGGACACAATCACGGCTAAACCTGTCACTATAATCACTGTATCGACTTATCGTTCAGTATGTGGAAGATGGAACTATATTTTTTGGGGCTCAGGATTCATCGTGAGCACTTTTTCTTCGCAAAAGTGAAAAGATTTGGGGGTGTTTTTGTTGTAATATGATACGATTTGACCTGTGGAGTGAATGTGGATGAATAAGTCTCTTTTTTGGCTAATTATTGCTACATTTTGCTGTGTATTTGTTGCATCTCTTGTCTTTTAATGAACCAGTTTATTTAAAAATGGTTCACTGGGATTACCTTGCATTATTTAAATATTAATCAGTGGCATAAAGTAGTTTCAATATTAAGGTTTATTGACGATATTTCTCTGTAGTGACATAAATCGTGCTTCAAAATGTGTTAGTATGACAGTATGAGTTTCCATCCATAGACTGTATATATAAATGGACATAGCTAACCTGCTAGCCGCCGTGTTCCAAACAGGAAGTGAGCATGGGTGCACTTCCTGTTTGGCTCCAATTCACTTTATGTTAGAAAACTGTGGCTCCTCTCTTTTTTTTTTTTTGCTTTTGTGTCCGTAAATCAAGATATGAACATTAATAACAGACAAATCAGGCGTCTTTCTTCATTTGACCGGAGCCGAACGCTTTGACGTCACACTCCCTTTGTCCACTTCTTTATAAGTGTCGTAATGTCTGACAGGAAGGACCAAAAAGACAGAACTCGGGGAAGATTTAACAGTGTTTATTGACAGAGGTGCAAAGTGCAAAAATTACGGTAGATCAGTCGGTGAGTCGGGAGCGAGGTGTTTGCCGTGGTTCAACGGTAGAGCGAGAGAAGCGGAGACGGGACGGACCGGACCGGTAGAGAAGAGCGGGGATCCGTTGAGAAGCAAAAGTATCCAGTTTAGCAGAGTCAACAAGCGCAAAACGTGAACTGAGCCAAGCAGGGAGTACCACAGAGATACTCGGACGATCTGGCGCGGAGTGTCAGGTCCTGGCTCCTCTTATCCTTCCCAGGTGCAGCCGATTGCGGACGAGCTCCAGGTGTGTGTGGGAGGAGCCAAGATCTCCACCCCAGCTCCAGGCTCAGACACGGGAGGACAAAGTACAAAAAAATGAGCAGGACCGACAGGGACCATGACAATACGGTCCATGGTTCTATCTACTAATCATAACAATCAGTGAAAAACCTACCTACAGACTAAGCGCTTGCCTCATTGTACTGTCCGTCCGTCCGTCTGTGTACTTTTACTACTGTTACCACTATTCTTAAACATGGAAGTGAATATGTTTGACCAACGCAAATAATAAAACCCGTAATCCAGTATTTGCTCTGTTCAAATAAGCACGGACCCTCATAAAAACGCTATCTGCAGATGATTTGATCGGGGATGGCAGGTCATTTTTAGCGCGCGTGGACTCTATTTATAGAAAACTGCGGCGGTCAGGGGTGACTCTAGCGTGGTGTGCTTAGCTATGTGTATGTTTAAGGCCGCGACAGCATTGATATGAGATAAGAGGAGCTAATGCGTTGTCACACGAAGGACAATAGCGTGTCGTGGTGGTGGCGTTAAATAAACACAACGCGTGAATGCGATTACACGCTGATTGCTCTTGTCAGCCGGACACGAGCGGCTGCGGACGTGTACATGGATGTGTGACGGGGAAATGGAAAGCTTGTGCTGTTAGGGGCCAGAGCTCGACACATATGGTTTATGTATGATGCTTGCTATTATGGAAATAAAGTGTTACACCCGGTACGCAGGATGATATTTACTGAGGAGGGTATGCGCTCCCTTCACACTGAGGTTAGACAAATTCTCACCGGTTGTATTCGTTTTACTATTCCGTGCCCAGGGAGTTTTATGCATTAAAGTGAAAATACATTTCCTCAGTGCTTAGTCTTAGTGTCTCTCCGCTCAGTTCAGCTCTGGCCACTGAATAGGTCCCATATCTTGAATTTAACTGTGGTGAGTTTATTTCTCTGGGCTATTCTCCTCCATTCTTTCTTGCATCTTTCACTATAAGCCAGAATTTCTTGCAAATGTCAAGCCAACGTGTACACGATGGTAAATAGTGTGTTTACAATGCAATATATAACTTAAATGCGTAAAGAGGATGTTTACTAGTAACATCAGGAAGAGAAAGTACGGAATGGGATTTCAGCACCAAGGACAGCGACAGGGTTTTGTACCAATGGACAGAAGAGAGAGGAACTTTACAATCGCAATCAAATCATTTATTAGGAACACAACACTGACTAAGTAGATGTTTTGTTGCCTTCAGGACGTTTCTCCAGTATTTTGCAATGACGTGTGATTGGTTTTCTTTTTCTGAATTCAGGGAGAAAGCCAATCAGACACACGCATATCAAAACTAACATGGCTGCTTAGTTGTAGTGACCAACCAGCTTCTCCATTTTTAGAATTTTTTATCTTTATTTACCCAGGGGAACCCAATGAGAGCACTTAGATTGTCTGTGTCATGGGCACCCTGTTTAAAATACAATACAAACACAAAAGCTAACAAATCCATATAAAACATTAAAAACAGGTGCAGATACGGGTATAAAAGTTCATTTCCAGATTATTAAATGAAGATTGTGGCACCAAACTATCCAGTTTTGCATGATCTTGACGTGTTTTCCTTCTGTCACTGAAATAAACAAACCTGACTGCATAATTTATTAGGAACAAAATAATGAGTAAGTAGACGTTTTGTTGCCTTCAGCGTTGCTACAGTATTTTACGAAGCAGTGTAGTGCGTGATTGACAGATGGATTAGCCAATCAGGGACATGCGTGATCTGTTGTTATCAAAAATGAGAGTTTACGAGAAAAAAAAATGAACTCAAACAAGGGGTAGATGACCAATGAGCTCCTCTGTTTCCCCTGTGTCACTGAAATAAACAAACCTGGTTGAGTTTGAGAGAGTTATTCTGTACAGATTATACACAGAGAAGCGTCCCAGGTTAGACATTTTGCACCAGCGCAGTAGGAAAAAAAACAGTGTGACTTTAGCACCAAGGACAGCGGCAGAGTTCTCGAATATTGGCCTCAATGAAACTGAAAATGTCAGAACCACGGAGAGCGCCACGATGTCACAAAGGCTGACCGTGAAAGTCACTCGCAACTTTTTACCGGTGTAAGAGAGAAAACAGAATATGTGCGCTACTCGTTTGTACAGATGTTTTTATACAAGTTTAGCACCAAGGACAGCGACGCTAAGGGTATTGTGGCTTCAGTAAAAACGTGAGGAACGTGACGAGCGCCGCAATACTACACTCTGCATATTGAGAAAAGATGGTAACGTAACAATCACAATCAGGTATTTTACGAGGAAGAAATACCAGGGAGACATTTTGTACCAGTTTATTTGAAAGTACTGGAGACTTCAGCACTTTTACTGTAACGAGAGAGCAGTCGTCAACTTTACCACCATGACATTTTACTATAATAATTACCAAAAAAAATATAAATACTTGTTCATATTAGGGATGGGGCAATAAATCACAGGGGAGTTGACACGGGGGGGACAAATTGGTCTGTTGTCCCGGGGCCCAAAAAAAGTACAAATATATAGTTGTTTAAACATTGAACTTAGTCATAACAATAAAGTTCTAATTTTTAATGCTGATAACCTTTTAAAAATCACCGCAACTTGACTCATCCTCGTGATATTATCATTAATCGCTGTTATTTTGGTCGTCGTAATCGTCCCACGTCGAGTTCATATATCGCCTTATTCAGTTCTTTTGCAGTAGGTGTAGTTGTAGAAGTGTTGTTATAAAAAGCGTCGACAGCAGAAAGGTTAAACCCGGGTGACCCATGGGAGAGCCGCCGAGTGACACTTGGCACAACGCCTCAGTGGAGTGGTACAGAGAGTGACAGGTTTAACGCAAAAGAAAGGAAAAGTAAGATACAGATAGAGCAGAGAGGACACACTCTATTGGCTCTCAGCACGGCCCAGGGGTAATTTCCTCTCCACATGAGAAATGCATGCTGGGATATGGAATCACCTCCAAGGGTGGGTAATGATGCATTGCTAGAACCTTGGCCCTGAGGCACAGCTGTGTGTATGTGCTGGTGTGTGTGTGTGTGTACGGTACTGGAGTGTATGTGCTGGTGTGTATGTCCTTGTGTGCGGGTGTGTATGTACAGGTATGTGTGTGCTGATGTATGGGTGCAGGTGTGTGTATATGCTGGTATGTGTGTTCTGTACTAGTGTATATGTGCTGGTGTGTATGTACTAGTTTGTATGATCTGGTGTGTATCGGCTTGTGTGTGTGCTGGTGTGTATGCGTTGGTGTGTGTGGTGGTGTGTATGTGCTGGTGTGTGTGGTGGTGTATGTGTACTGGTGTGTATGTGCTCGTGTGTATGTGTTGATGTGTACTGGTGTCTATGTGTTGATGTGTATGTGTTGTGTGTATGTGCCGGTGTGTGTACGCTCGTACATGTGCTAGTGTGTGTGTTTGTGTTTTTGCGTGTTATCTCTGCTTGTTCTGGCTACATTACCCATTCTAGTTATTCTCTTTAAGGTGGCCTCTCTGTGTGTGTCTGTGTGTGTCTGTGTGTGTCTGTGTGTGTCTGTGTGTGTCTGTGTGCGTCTGTGTGCGTCTGTGTGCGTCTGTGTGCGTCTGTGTGCGTCTGTGTGTGACCTTGGAGCCAACATCAGCTCGTCTTCTTATTTTGTTTTCTGCTACGTGATCCGCTCTCTGTCTCTAAACTTTATAGACACAAAGGGAAAGAGGAGTGAGGATAAGACGGCAGTTATCCTCTGACACAATATTTACCCTAAACACTCACACAGGAGACGGCTGCTCCCCCAGAACGAGGAGCGAGGAAGGACCCTGCTTTTGTTGTACTGTTTGTGTGTACACTGTGAATCTCATTGTACACAGCGGTAATGATTCTGTCATATTCACTTTGATCCAATCACTTCATTATTGTTTTTATGGTAATTACAGGCAGAGAAATTACTTTGATCAACATCCGTCAACCCAGATACCCACACAGTCACATTAGCTACAATCTGCTCACAAAATATTCGGGGTTTTTTTTCCATGTACTTCTTCAACTACTCAACAAAAGTGTAGCAATAGATATGTTCCATCTTCCCTCTCCCCTTCCGACCGGCTCTGCCCCTTACTCTTCTGACACCAGCTGCATTTGGGAGGGATTATGGGAAATGTCACTGCAGCAGAATTACTGTATATCTCCTCTGCTTCCTACGCACCACTTCACCGCATTTCTTCAGCATTCTGCTAACTCAGACTTGAGACAATATTTTCACCAAATCTAGACAGTTTTATTGGTTCCTCTGTTTGAAATACCGCGCTAATGAACTAACTATCAATTTCAGCCTGGTAGACGTAAGATAACAGACGAAATGTAATAATTGTTGTGAAAATAAAGAGTCGGGAAGAGGCAGGAGATTCTGGATGACTCTGGAAATTGGAATATAATTAGTACGGAGGTCTTGTGGTAGTTTTCAGGATATGTCCTCGTCTCGTTATGGTTCCGTTGTTGGGAGGGGCGTCACAGGTTGGGTTTTCCACAAAGATGTTTTAGTTTGGACCAAGTTCGTTCTAACAGATCCTCAACAATGTGGTAGCATTAAAGGTCCTATATGACACAAAATTGACTCTTGTGAACTTTTAGCCTTGTTATAACGCTGTTACCTCCTCAAAAACACACCTGGAGTTGTGTTTTGTTTCATCCACAAGCTCAAAATGCCCCGTTCCACCTTGTGATGTCATGAAGCGGTAGTTTTCAAGTTAGCAGCTACGTTTTACCTTTTGTTCAGTAGAGTCTGGCGATTCCAGGGCTGAAATTATCCAAATGATTCTAGTGAAGGCGTATGGGACAATAAACATGACAGAAGGCTACGGCTGTTGGACAAATATAAGCATTTACGACAGAGACTCTTGAAGCAAAATAGTCATAAAAATGAATACCGCATATATATATATATATTTTTGAGTATTGGTGTTGGGTTATAATGCCCATCACTACATGCAGTGGGGACATTGGTAAAAAGACGCTCTGTGCCTGCCTAAAGCCCAGGTAAAGCAGAAAAACACATCAGAGTCATTAAAATCGTATAAAAAATTGTAAAAAGAATGCACTTAACATAACAAGTACTTTAAACGTCTTATATTACGCAAAAGTGACTCTTGTGAGCTTTAAGTCATGTTATAACGCTGTTACCTCCCCAAAAACACACCTGGAGCTGTGTTTTGTTTCATTCACACATGTTTGAGCATAAACCGCACAAAGAAGTGGACTAAGTGAGTCTGACGTCACCCACAGCGTTCGGCTCCAGTCAAATAAACCTCATCGAGGCTAGAGCAGTTATAGGGGTGAATTTGGAGCTGAGGCTGTTTAAGGCTCTTCCTGTCTGCGCTGTTAGTTTAGCAGGGAGTGGGTGCTTAGCAAAGCTGTCAATCAAACCTGTTGCCAACGCTGGGGGGAGCGACCTCGGGGAGAGAAGGAGCATGATTTGTCTGTTATTAATGTTCAAATCTTGACTTACGGACACAATAGCGAAATAAAAATACCAAGATCATGTAAAATATGAACATTTAAAGATGAAAATGACGAGTCTGACAGCAGCAGTTACAGAGAGGGGCCACAGTTTAATGTAAAGTGAATTGGAGTCAATGGAGCCGGAAGCAGGTTAGGTATGTCCATTTATATATACAGTCTATGTGTTTGAGTAAGCCTTTATTTTTAGTCTGTCTACATCTCCAAAGCTCAAAATGCTCTGAATCTGTTATCCAAATGATTCTAATGAAGGTGTATGTATTTTCAAAACAGGGGAGCACTTCCTGTATCACCACATGACATCACAAGTTGGAATTTAACGTTTTCTGTTTGGGAAAAGAATGATGTTAACTGTACTTTTTGAGCTTTCTACCAAGTTATAACAGTGTACCCTCGTTTAAAACATGTCTGAAGTGGGATTTTTTTAATGATTCATGCATGTTTTAACCCTCATTATGGTTAGCTGCACGGCACTACGTCACTTTTCTGCCCGTTCTCCCACCACACGCCGCCTCCCCGCTCCACCCTCCCCTCGTAGAACGTCGAGCAGCAAAGGCACAAAAAACACTGAAACTAATTTAACTTATAAATAAAGAACTAACTTCAACTTTTTAATACTTTGTTTTCGGCAAATCTCGCATTTTCAACCCAACAAAAGGTGATCTAAATGCGATATGTTTTAGCAATACCCCAAAGCCCAGAGGTGTAATACTCCCTCCTTCACAAATCCATGGTAGTTATAGTTAAATTGTCTAGAAACACCAGCACAAGGTTCCAGGCTTTTTCTCAGAAGTGTGAAAAGAGCCAGAACTAATTCCTGGATATTTGCTTTGCCAATTTCCCAGATTGAGACCTTGTAATATTCCAGTTAATTTGCGAAGGAGGCTGTGTTTGGAATGAAAGCTTGAAGATTACCTCTGTGTACACTGAAGGAATAACCATTTGCTCTGCCCTCTCGTTCAGGAGTCAACCTCGCCAGTTTAGACAATTATATTCTTATTACTACCCCAGCAACTCATCAGACTCGAGCGCTTCCAGCATCGTGGGGTCAAGTGTGAACAGGGGTGAATGTTCCGTGAATACTCGCAGCTTGTGTCAACAAAAATTAGTTATGGAAATGTTGATTCATATTCCTTTGCTTGTTCCCGTTATGAATCACACATGGACTGTACGGCAGTAATGAGACGCCTTTGATTAGGTACAGAGCCAACAGTGGACGGTTGTGTGGAGAGAGGTACTTGTACAACTTGTAGTACATCCACACATACATGCATACTGTACACACATACGAATATTATGGATCATTTATTTTAGCGATTCATCAAACATTTTCAAATATTTAGCCACCAGACACAGCGACGTCATGGCTGTGTCACGTGGTCCTAGTTAGAAATCGATCAATATGGTTTTTTTTCATGGCTGATGTCGATACTGATTGTCCAGAATACAGAGCAACTGATGGGAAATTTTAAGCTGATATATTGGGACAATTTTGATTATTTTCTCCAAATTGTGTAACTTAAATTTACTACAAACTCACCCACAGTCTGTTTTTTAATCACAAACTTATAACAGAGCTGTGTAGTCATGTTTTATGCAGTTATCTCTTCATATCAGTGTTCATATACAGCTTTGTGTGCCGATATGCTAAAAAGTAAAGTCCTAGTATGAGTCCAGTTCAGTCCTGATTGTTTGTTTGGTCCTGGAAGTCCTGGTTTAGTCCTGGTCTAGTCCAGGTTTAGTTCCAGCTTTAGTTCCAGCTTTAGTTCCAGCTTTAGTTCCAGCTTTAGTTCCAGGTTTAATTCCAGCTTTAGTCCAGCTTTAGCTCCAGGTTTAGTTCCAGGTTTAGTTTAGTTCCAACTTTAGCTCCAGCTTTAGTTCCAGGTTTAGCTCCAGGTTTAGCTCCAGTTTGAGTTCCAGCTTTAGTTCCAGCTTTAGTTCCAGCTTTAGTTCCAGGTTTAGCTCCAGGTTTAGCTCCAGGTTTAGCTCCAGGTTTAGTTCCAGGTTTAGTTCCAGCTTTAGCTCCAACGTTAGCTTCAGGTTTAGTTCCAGGTTTAGCTCCAGGTTTAGCTCCAGCTTTAGTTCCAGGTTTAGCTCCAGCTTTAGCTCCAGCTTTAGTTCCAGGTTTAGCTCCAGGTTTAGTTTCAGGTTTAGTTCCAGCTTTAGTCCCAAGTTTAGTTCCAGTTTTAGCTCCAGGTTCAGCTCCAAGTTTAGCTCCAGGTTTAGCTCCAAGTTTAGCTCCAGGTTTAGCTCCAAGTTTAGCTCCAGGTTTAGCTCTAGCTTTAGTTCCAGCTTTAGCTCCAGGTTCAGCTCCATGTTTAGCTCCAGGTTTAGCTCTAGCTTTAGTTCCAGCTTTAGTTCCAGGTTTAGTTCCAGCTTTAGCTCCAGGTTCAGCTCCATGTTTAGCTCCAGGTTTAGCTCTAGCTTTAGTTCCAGCTTTAGTTCCAGGTTTAGTTCCAGCTTTAGCTCCAGGTTCAGCTCCATGTTTAGCTCCAGGTTTAGCTCTAGCTTTAGTTCCAGGTTTAGTTCCAGCTTTAGTTCCAGCTTTAGTTCCAGCTTTAGTTCCAGGTTTAGCTCCAGGTTCAGCTCCAGCTTTAGCTCCAGCTTTAGTCCCACGTTTAGTCCCGTTCTTCTTGCGGTGCCAGTGTGAAGTACCCTTTGACATCTCGTACATCTCAGGACAGTGTATTTACAGCATGTGATTTATAGGATCTCATTAATTAACCTGATGTTTACTTGGCAGTGGAGTCAATCACTATTCAATCTGTTTTTGTTTTTTTTTTTTGTTTCCTGTAAATATGTATTCCCTCCTCACTGTGATCTGAGCGCGTCTTATTTCTTCTGTGGTACAGCTCAGTTACATATCGTACGTTGCTATCTGTTTAAGCGCCCTCTTGGGACAATAGCACTAAGATCCCATTCTCCTTTGGACTTTAGTGCAGTCTTGCATGAACTCAGCACTATTGACTTTACCTTTAATTAACACCCTCCAAAGGCATTAGCGTCTAAGAGTTGTACGTCTTGCAGCGCGGCCTTTCTGTGCACAGGGCTCAGTCTTCCACGAGGCTGCAGATGCTAGCGCTGGTGAATTGTATATCCTGTTTGCCCGAAAAGGGATCCTGACCTTTAAGCCTAGTTGCTCGCTGGAAATGAGGCAATGAATACTTGTTATTGGACCCAGCGGGACTTAAGTTCTTTTGGTAATGGGCACAAAGTACAAAACAATGCTTGGGCCAGAGATTTATAACAACAATGAAAGAAACATTAAGAGCAATTTAGAGAAAAGGCGAGGCTGTTGGTTAACAAAATGAGTTTAGGTTAAATGAATCTGTTCCTAATAAATAATCGCGCCCCGTCTAAATATTGCATTTATCTTGCGTCGCCGTGTCGGTGCGGACCAGCTGCGGCGACACCTGCACATTACAGCCATCTGAAAATCCACCCGAGCGGAAGTCCTCCTGCTAAAATAAAACTCCGACGGTACTTGCCCACACGCACTTAAACCACAACAGCTCTCACAGTTTCACTTTTGTTTCTAAACGCCTTGTTGCCGTGCGCTTAGGAAATTAGAGATGATTCACAGGTGTGTTGTCAAATATAACCACATCGGTGCCCGGATCCCGCTGGGTTAAACCTGAAATGTGGCTTATTATCAGAGATGGCGATGTGTCTGTAGCCGCACTTGTCCCGGGGCAGACGAGGTGAGATGAGGCGACCGATCAGCACCTTTTGGATTCTTTTACCTCGACCGAAAACATCTTTTACATGCCGCTTTATAGCCTAGCGGGTTTAAACTGCACTTTACTCGGATCTGCACGAGATTGAGTCCAGGTTCTGTTTGTTTGGTGAATGTCTCTCCCTACTCCTCACCCCCGTTTATACTTAAAACGCCCATATTATGCTATTTTCTGTTCTGTGTTATAATGTTGTTTCCTCGTCACAAACATCCCTGGAGTTTTGTTTCATTCACTCATGTTTAACCCTGCATATTTAGGTTGAGGTCTCTCAAACTGAAAACACTCTGTTCCACTTTGTGACGTCATCATGCGGTAATACAGGAAGTGCTCCACTGTGTTTTTAAACTCCACGCACCTTCACTAGAATCATTTGGATGATTTCAGCCCTGGAATTGCTCATCTCTACTGAACTAAAAGTAAAAAAAACGAGCTGTTATCTAGAAAACTACCACTGCATGACATCACAAAGTGGAACGGAGCATTGTGAGCTTTGGAGATGTAGACAGACTAATAATAAAGGGGTGAGGAAACAACATTATAACGTGACTAAAAGCTCGCAACAGTCCATTTTGCGTAATATAGGACGTTAAAAGCCAAATGGGCCAAAACTTTTCAAACTCTTCCTTTTTTTAAGCCAATTACCATGAATCTGTGAATAATCGTCTACTTATGTCCAGTAGAACTTACTTTAAAGTTCTTAGACTCACTGTATAACTAAACCTCAGGTGTATTTCCCCATTAACCTCCTTTCCTGATAAACATGGGGATCTAATACACCTCTAAGAATGCCTGCTTTGCTCCTTTCCGCCCGATACATTGACTTTTCACAGGTCGTCAATGGTTACACTGCTCGTATAGCTGTTATATGCACTATATAGGACCCGGGGTGTGCGGTCCTCGTCTTTCTGAGCGTTTTAAACCCGCGCCATCTTTACACAGCGTTTCTAACCCATTCATTGATGTCATGACTCTGGTAGTAGTGGTTATTTGCTGCGTTGAAAATCACAGCGATCCGAAATGTCAAAATAGCTGCTTTTACATCGTATTTATTTCTGTTAGAGGAAATGCTTACCTCTTATCACAGATGTGCCACTGTGATCTGCAAAGTCAATCCAGTTTTTATATGCGTCATGATAAAACGGCTTATAGATGCATTTTTAGGGGTGCTGAGTAAATGTATACCCTGTCCTTCCCTCATTTCTTCTCCAGTCCCTTTTACCGTGCAGGTAAAACGAGCTCAACAGTCACGATAAGTCCGACAGTTTTTGCATTTATACATGTTTTAAATGGACTTTCAGAGCTTTGAACCATGTGACGTTATTGTTTTCTTCTAATTTACCCTCACCAAGTTATTTTTGGAGTGATTTGTGCATGTTTGAGCAATAGACGTAGTTTAAATCTGTCAACTGGACAAATCGCTGTAGGAGTGAAGACGTTTCGCTTCTCATCCAAACCGCTTCTTCAGTTTTGGATGGAGTTATAGATGGAGGAGAGATTAAGGCCCCCATTCCCCATATTTAAGGAAAAATAGCTTATTTAATTCCTCTCTCAAACCATTTCTTTTCTCTGGCTCAGATCTGAACCTCACTCTCTTCAAAGGAGTGATTAGTGGCTTTGAGATGGAGATGCACATCAGACTGGGGTCCTGAGCTGCTCTTGTGACGGTGTTGGTAGATTCTCTTATGGAGTAGCTGTTTAGTTTCTCCGGTGTAACTCTCACTGCACTCTTTTTTTTTTTTTTACACTGAATGGAGTAGACCACATTACTTTGTTTATGGCTCGTGGTTTTGTCCTTTGGCTGAACCAGTTTTTGTCTTAAAGTATTTGTAGGTTTAAAAAAGACGGGAATCTCACACTGTCTGAAAATTCTCTGAAGTTTCCTTTCCCGCTGTGTAAGGAATAGTTACAGCTTTTCCTTCTGGGTTCAGATTCCCTGTTGTTCCCTCTTACCCTCCCTTCAGACAGATATAAGGCAGTGTCCACCAGCAGCGAAACGTCTTCACTCCTACAACGATTTGTCCAGCTGACAGATTTAAACTTCGTCTTTTGCTACGGATCAGACCTGGACGACTGATGGATTACACAGACATGTTTGAGCGATCTTTAATTGCTTATTTTCAAGATGCCATTTTGCCGATCAATCCCCGTTTTCACCTCCATTGTGACGTACTTCCTTCGTTCTTCATTTTTATTTTCTTCATCAGTGATACTCGTAGGATTCGGCAAAAAAAATCTGCTACTCGTGACGTTAGCTCTCATTGGGCACCGCGGTCGTCAACGCACTTGTTTCTTTTATGATCAATTAACTAAAACTGGGAATCACAACAAAAATCTGGGTTTGTAGCAGTAAGTAAGAGCGGGCGGAATGGAGTGGATAGGGTCCGAAAGGGTCAACTTGTACTTGGACTTGTTTCTTTTATTAAGTCGTTTTAGATGAATATCGTGATTTAAAACATAATAGTCCACGGGTGTCATACATCATAACTATAGAGCAGACACAAGCACAATAGGTCTTCTTTAAAGTGCGTCGTCTCTTTGTAGCAGTCAACATCACAGGGTCTCCATTGCTTGTTATCCATAGCATCTATTAAAGCCCCTGCCTTCACCATTTAATCCAGTCCTGCATCTCCCTTGTTATTGCTCCCTCAATCTTACCGTCGCTATCCATATATCTGCCTCTTTCCAATTTGCGGTAGCAGACTACAAAGTGGATCTAAAGGCTAGACTCATTATGTTCTGGATTGTCTGGTCTTTGCATGTTGGTTTTTACGGCCGTCCGTCTGGTTTTGGTTCATATTATCGCTAAAAGCTGTTCCAGGTACTGTGAAGGGAGTAAATTGCGATGACAGCGGAAGGTAGAAAACTCCAAAGTGCAGGCTTGGACAAGGTTAACTGTGTTATCTTCCCCTTTCCCAAGTCAAGGTGTGTGTACATGAAGTGGCTCTGGGCGTTGGCACAGCAGACAGCGGGTGCAATGGAGCGTGATCCTGTTTGTTTTCCCTCGTGCGCACTTTGTATGTTCTTTCCTCTGAATCACTTCACTGATTCATAAGTGTCTTGTTTTTATTCGCCAGTGTTGGTATAATAGGGTGGGTGCGGCTTTCTCCTTGCAGCGTTGTGTATTTTAATTATTTACCAGTATCTAAAAAATATTAACCAGTACAAATAGAATAAAATGAGCCATACTTTCAAATGAGGTGTGTGTTTGTGTTTTGTTTCATCGTTTCACGCATGTTTAACACAAACCCTGCAGATTTAAGCTGTAGTTCTTCTCTCAAATTGAAAACACTCTGTTCCACCTTGTGATGTCATCATGTGGTGATACAGGAAGTGCTCCACTGTGTTTTTAAGCACCTTCACTAGAATAATTTGGATAAGAAATTCAGAACATTTTAAGCCTTGGAGATGTAGACAGACTAATAATAAAGGATTACTCAAACACATAGACTGTATATATAAATGGACAAAGCTAACATGCTAGCCGCCGTCTTCCAAATAAAAAAGTGAGCATGTGTGTGGTTCCAGCGGTTTCAACTCTTTACTTTCGAAAACTCTCCCCTCTCTCTGTAACTGCTGCTGTCAGACTCGTCATTTTCATCTTTAAATGTTCATATTTTACATGATCTTGGTATTTTTATTTCGCTATTGTGTCCGTAACTCAGCATTTGAACATTAATAACAGACAAATCATGCTCCTTCTCTCCCCGAGGTCGCTCCCCCCAGCGTTGGCAACAGGTTTGATTGACAGCTTTGCTAAGCACCCACTCCCTGCTAAACTAACAGCGCAGACAGGAAGAGCCTTAAACAGCCTCAGCTCCAAATTCACCCCTATAACTGCTCTAGCGTCGATGAGGTTTATTTGACTGGAGCCGAACGCTGTGGGTGACGTCAGACTCACTTAGTCCACTTCTTTGTCCAGTTTATGCTCAAACATGTGTGAATGAAACAAAACACAGCTCCAGGTGTGTTTTTGGGGAGGTAACAGCATTATAACATGACTTAAAGCTCACAAGAGTCAATTTTGTGTAATATAAGACGTTTAAAGGACTTGTTATGTTAAGTGCATTCTTTTTACAATTTTTTATACGATTTTAATGACTCTGATGTGTTTTTCTGCTTTACCTGGGCTTTAGGCAGGCACAGAACGTCTTTTTACCAATGTCCCAACTGCATGTAGTGATGGGCATTATAACCCAACACCAATACTCAAAAATATATATATATGCGGTATTCATTTTTATGACTATTTTGCTTCAAGAGTCTCTGTCGTAAATGCTTGTTTTTCCAACAGCCGTAGCCTTCTGTCATGTTTATTGTTCTGTAGATGCCACCGAGCTGTCAAACCAACATCGCCCAAGAGAAAGGTAATCATTTCTCAGCTATTCCATCAAGGGCTTTACTTTAGTACCAACAATTATTTTTTCAGGGATGGCTAAACATGCGGAAAATGAAAGTTCTCTCGCAGAATTAAACCTCCTCAAGAGTTAAGTCGTCTGTGTCATTGAAATGCTGCACACTGAATATTATGGAGTAAATACACCTTAAACCAAAACGGAGAGGAATGAGAAAGATCGTAGTTGTTACTCTGGCCCCAGAAGAGCTCGAGTCTCGAATGGAGGTTTTGAAATGTTATAGCTTAAGAGGAGGTTTAGTCCATTCCTATAGGGGCTTTGTGGTTAGAGCAGCAAACCATGTCTGTTTTGCTCTGCTTCCCTTTTGTCCCTACTGTCTCGTTTAATTTCCAGCCTCACGTTCTAACAATACGTAGTGTTATTTAAGCAGACATATTTCATTAATCTCTGTGTTACCCTGTCAGAGGTAAACCAAATGCTAGAGCTAATGATTTGACACAAATACAAGCCGTACGGCAACGATTAAAGGGGCTGTATACCTGACTTTTATTTTCTTCTAGCTCAGGAAAGTGCCTTTTACGCCATAGAGGTTATTGTAAAAAATAAATGAATCAATAAAACAAGGTGAGACTGACTGATATCGCCTATCCATTTCAAAAGGTTATATTGTCAGATGAGGGCGATTAGGAAATGCCAGGAAATGAAATTGTGTCCAATCAGAGATGTAGTTGGATGAGAACCATTTATAAACAACTGTCTGTGGCTAGATCGGAGAGTAGTTTTTCTGTTTTTTTCAACATGAGAGTAAGAGGGCGGGGCTAGTCAGTTCATTCAGAAATACACTGCCTGGCCAAAAAAAATGTCAGCACCAAAAATGTCACAAGATTTATTCCCATCCAGTTTGTTAATTTCTCACCAAGATGTTGCATTGATGATGGTCGACTCTGACGCTGCACAAAGCTTCTCCAGCACATCGCAAAGATTCTCAATGGGGTTAAGGTCTGGACTCTGTGGTGGACAATCCATGTGTGAAAATGACGTCTCATGCTCCTGATCCACTCTGTCACAATTTGAGCCCGATGAATCCTGGCATTGTCATCTTGGAATATGCCCGTGTCATCAGGGAAGAAAAAATCCATTGATGGAATAACCTGGTCATTCAGTTTATTCAGGTGTCAGCTGACCTCATTCTGCTGAACCTAGACCGGACCAACTGCAGCAACACCAACATATTTGCTTAGTTAAATCCAGGTGGCAACTTGTTTTTTTGGGCCAGACATCACTGAGTTTAGTTTCAAGTTGACCAAAATCTGATTGATATCTGATTTCTAGAGCTTTAAAATGACTTAAACGATGGCGGCCATGATCAGAAAGAAATCAGAGCGTGCATGTAACCACAGCCGCTGTTGTACAAAGCCACTAGGTGTGATCGTTTTGAAGCCTTTAGAGCTACACATGGCTAAAACCTCTCTTCTCTATCATTGCTAACTAAAGAAAAAGCAAAAAAAGACAAAAACATAACAGCTTCATGTTTAAGTATGTCAAAAAATGTCACTTTTTCTATATTTTTATCTAATCTCTACATTTATGCAGCTTCCTCTTTCTGATTCAGCAAAGACATATTTGATTTACAGCAGGCTACAAACTGGACAAGTCCCACCCCTTTCTCTCCTCTTCCTTGGTTCTTTCTCTCTTTCTGTCTCTACCTGGTCTCTGCAGAGTAGTCCCTGTGGTAGTAGATCAGAGAGTCTTTAAACTTTGCATACTTTTTACCTGATCCATTTATCTATGCCACCATCACATCTTGTTCTCATCAGCTTAATAAAACCTTCAACGTTCCTGCGCCACTGCCTTCTTCTTACTGACGGTGTCATCATCTTTATATTAACATCATTATCAGCATGTTCCTTGCACACTTTCAGTACCACCTTGCCCCTCGCTTGTAGTGCCAGTCCAATATGAACTAATGAGAATAGCAGGTGCAGGAGCTAATCACTGTTTTATTAGTTTTTCCTCCCTCTTGCGTCACCTCGCTGATTGCAGTCTCGCTCACAAACATGGAGCTGAAGTATTAACATCCACACACTCAGAGGAGGCAGCGCCCGCGGAGGCTTGAGTCACATCAAGGTGAGCTGTATAAGCCCACTGCGAAATGATAAAGAATGGTTGCAGTTAGCCAGGAGCCAAGCATAATAAAATATGAAGGTATTTGGTGGAAAGTACCTCAAAGCAGGAAAGTGTGGGTCAGAGACAGATGACGACGCAACAGTCAAGTAGTTATTATTTAATTGTTTAGTCAAAACCATAGACTGTATATACAAATGGGCAATAGCTAACCTGCTAGCCGTGGCGTTTCAAATAGAAAGTGACCATGGGCGCACTTCCAGCTCCATCGACTCTGGCTCCAATTCACTTTATATTAAAAAACTGTGGCACGTCTCTGTAACTGCTGCTGTCAGACTCGTCATTTTGGCTTTAAAGTGTTCGTATTAACCCGCTCTACATGATCCTGGTGTTTATTTCTGTTCTTTTTCAGCAGTTTAACAATGTTTATTTACAGATTTAAATGTGCAAAAGAAGGTCGATTGATCAGATAATTGAGAGCGGTAGTCCTTGAGTAGATCGTGGGCAGCGGGGTCAGACACGAGGTGAGCTGGGTCGGAGGGTGTGAGGTTCGTACCGGTTGAGGAGAGCTGGGTCGGAGACAGAGGAGCTGTGCGGGTCCAGGGAGCGGGATCTGATAAGCAAAAACATCCAACTTTAAAAGAGTAGCAAAAGCAAACGGACTGAGCCTAGCAGAGTTGTGCGATGTCAGTGTCAGGTCCTGGGTCCCTTTGTCCTCCCCAGGTCCGGCTTATTTAATAATTAGTTGCAGGTGTGTGTGGGAGGAACCTGAATCTCCGCCCACAGAACACAAAGCAGACTGGGATCTTGACAATTTCGCTATTGTGTACGTAAGTTAAGATATGAACATTAATAACAGACAAATCAGGGCAGGAAAGGGCGTTACCTTCAACCGCCTCACTCCATATTGGCTCTTTGGTTGCTATGATACTCAGCTCCAAATTGGCCGCTATAACCGCTCTAGCCTCGATGAGCTTCATTTGACTGGAGCTGAACGCTGTGGGTGACATCGCGCTCTCTTAGTTCACTTCTTTGTTCAGTCTGTGGTCAAAGCGTAGTCAACTTCTGTGTTCAGTTGGTGGCTTGTGAGCACTGCCATGGAGTAATCCGCCTTCTTAAATATATAATTCCTTAACATTTATTAATAATTTGCTCGAAATTACTGGGGGATTACACTAATTCAATCACGGAATTATCCCTGTGTCATTATAGTGACAGTGACAGTTTAGTTGCTGTCTAAAAATTGAGTGTCCTATATTAGACAAAATGGACTCTTGTGAGCTTTAAGCCATGTTATAACGCTGTTAGCTCATTAAAAACATGCCTGGAGTTGTGTTTTGCTTCATTCACACGTGTTTGATTAACCCTGGATTACTGGGCTGTCTGCATCTCCAAAGCTCAAGATGCTTCATTCCACCTTGTGATGTCATGAAGCGGTAGTTTTCAAGTTAACAACTACATTTTACCTTTTGCTCACTTGATATCGGCACTTCCAGGGCTGAAATCCAAATCCAAATGATTCTAGTGAAGGTGTGTGGAGTTTAAAAACAGTGGAGCACTTCCTGTATTACCTCATGACATCACATGGTGGAACAGAGCGTTTTCTGTCAGCCTAAATATGAAGGATTTGTGCGTTAAACATGTGTGAATGAAACAAAACACAACTCCAGGTCTGTTTATGATGAGGAAATATTTTAACAGATCAGAAAACAGCATAACATTTGCTCTTTAACATGACTTTATTTGTAATTCCTCTTCTTTTTTTTCCCCCTGTATTTTAACACCAACAACCTTTGTGTCTGCGTCATTGATTCAGTTGTAGCTGTTGCCGGGTAGAACTCAACCAGAGCCACTTTCGCCGTCAAATATCAGTAATTTGCTTGAATAAATCTGTCATTTTTACTGATTTAACGTGTGATTAGATGAGTGGATTGTGGTCACGTGACTCCGCTGTTTTACCAAATGATGTAAAATTATTATGTGGTAATTGTGACTAAATGTGCTTCATTCACACGTGTTGACTATTTTCGGAGGCCCTCATGCACCAAATGGCAGATTTTTATCACCGTTGGCGATGACATGACAGGAGTATTCTGGGTAAACTGGGCACGGGCCTTACACACACTTCACAATATGACAGTGTATATGAGGGCTGAGTCACACACACTCACACACACGGCCTGTATTCTCATTAACATCATCAGAAATAGCTCACCTTTCTGGTTTGTGGATCAGAGCCCACTGTCTCTACGGTGATTACATCTTAGCTTGAAAATCAGAAGACAATGGGGCGGTAATTTCTTGGCGAGCTCTTGTTCATCTCCAAGTCTAATCCAGGGCTGAGCATTGATTGGCTAAGTGTAGTGGATGGGCTTTTGATTGGTCCATTTGTTCACTTGTGTCATGGCTGAAGTTTAAGCAGCTCTTCGTCTTATAAGATCTTTCAGTTGATGGTGTTCGCCTCGTCCTTGGGATTCTGGGTAGAGATGGCTCATGGTTACAAGTCAAAACTGACCTGTTCAGATAATCCCACTCCACGCAACCACAAACCAACATCTAGTTTTGTATTGTATAGTGTGTTTTCATCACTCACCTTTTTAGGTTTTTAATTTCTAGACTGTGTCCTTGGGTGTTTTTCTGTATAAGAAACAAATAAGTTCAGTTGTCCCTCGCTATATCGTGGTTCACCTTTTGCGGTCTCACTGTTTCGTGGATTTTTTTTAGTGCAATTTTCATGCTTTGAACGTGCATTGTGTTGTGCGTCCCGATTGGCTGTTGGACTGTAGACCATTGTCCATCAGTCTCCTCCGTGCCGTGTCTCCTGTCCAGTACAGAATGTGTTCAGACAAATTTACATAAACGTTGGATCGCAGTGTGACTCTGAAGTGCTGTACGTTTGCAATTTGTTTTCTCCCTGACAAAACCCACAATGTCGATGAAACGTTCTGCACCGACAAAGACGCCTACGAAGGTTTGAACTTTGAGAGAGTTTAAACGAGAGAGAAATGTGAGAAAATGTTAACGCCTGTGTGAGAAAAGTGTATAAAGTGTGTGGTGAGGGGTTTTACAGCAAAAAACATAGAGAATAATTGTAAAAAATAAAGCTGACGGAACCGGAAGCGCGCCCATATAAGGAACGCGGTGGCTAGCGCTGTGTCCACTTATATATACACTCTATGAAAAGCCCATATAAAACATTAAAAACAGGAGTATAAACGTCCGTCACCAGATTATTAAATTGTGATTGTGGCACTAAAGTCTCCAATTTTGCGTGTCCTTGAAATATATTCCATTTTTGTGACGCAAAACAGCCAAAAGTCCTTTTTTCCATTTCAGTTCTGGTGCAGCGAGCCGTTAGCTTTATTCTGTCAGTGTTTCTGTATCAATGATTAAAAAGCAGGTGAGATATTTCAGCAGTTCAACAAAAAGCGCTTATAAATAAAATGTATTACTATTATTATTAGCATTAGCATTAGCATCATTATTATTCACCACCTGTGCAGAGTTGGTGCACCGTGTTAGTCTGAGCTCCACAGATGGACTTTTGGACGTGACGTGGACAGTTCAGTCTTAATAAATGTGGCATTCGATGTATTATAATGTTGTAGGTCACCTCAGTTTCTATCGGCCTTTCTAATGAGCGCTTGACTGAGAGCATGTTTCACTGGCCTATTGTTCGGCTGTGTAAACATCCCATAATTGCACTGCGTAACAGGGGAATAGTGCCACCGGGTTGAAAATTACCGATCAGCAAATGTGGGGTAATAGCTGTGAGAATGAGTGTTTTGTGCACCTTGTTGTGGCAGCGATATTATGAGTGTTCCTTTTGTAGATTGAATTATAGAGGAACAAATATTCAGATATGTACATAATATACAAGCCGCACGATCTATACGTAGGCATGTCCTTGTGTGTGTGCGTGAAGTCCACACCTGTACGTCAGCGTAATGCCCCGTTCGATTAGGTCCAGTTCTGTGTGTTCAGCCGATACCAGGTACAAGAGCAGGCATTTGTGTTTCCCTTACTACGGCAATTCTGCGCGTGGCCCCGCACATTAATGTTCCCCTTCACCAGCCCAGCGTTTGTCAGGACTGTGCAAAGACGTGGACCGAGGGAGCGTGACGTCACCCACAGCGTTCGGCTACAGTCAAATGACGCTAATCGAGGCTAGAGCAGTTATAGTGGTGAATTTGGAGCACAGTTACATATTTACAATTCTGACAGTGAGTATCATAGCAACCAAAGAGCCAATCAGGAGTGAGACTGTTGAGGGTAACGCTCCTTTCCACCCGCACGGCTGTTTTACCAGGGATCACCTAGCAACGCTGTCAGTCAAACCTGTTGCTAACGCTAGCTGGAGCAACCTTGGGGAAAGGGGGCGTCTGATTTGTCTGTTATTAATGTTCAGATCTTGATTTACAGACACAATAGTAAAATAAAAGCACCAGGATCATGTAGAGCGGGTTAATACGAACGTTTAAGACCAAAATGATGAGTCTGACAGCAGCTAACCATGCTCACTTCCTATTTGGAACACAGCAGCTAGAAGGTTAGCCATGTCCATTTATACGCTGCCTAGCCAAAAAAAAAAAGTCGCCACCTGGATTTAACTAAGCAAATATGTTGGTCTTGCTGCAGTTGGTCCGGTCGAGGTTCAGCAGAATAAGGTCAGCTGACACCTGAATAAACTGAATGACCAGGTTATTCCATCAATGGATTTGTTCTTCCCTGATGGCACGGGCATATTCCAAGATGACAATGCAGGATTCATCGGGCTCAAATTGTGACAGAGTGGATCAGGAGCATGAGACGTCATTTTCACACATGGATTGTCCACCACAGAGTCCAGACCTTAACCCCATTGAGAATCTTTGGGATGAGCTGGAGAAGCTGCAGCGTCAGACTCGACCATCATCAATGCAACATCTTGGAGAAAATTTAACGCAACACTGGATGGAAATAAAGTTTGTGATGTTGCAGAAGCGAAATGCGACGTAATCAAAGCTAAAGGCGGAACAATCAAATATTAGAGTGTGTGACCTTTTTTATCCTGTTTTCCTATACAGTGGACCACTAGTTTCCAGACTGTAGTATACACACACCTTCTTCAAAAGTACTGTTGCTTTGATTTATTGTGCTGTTGTGGTTGGTTTCTTATTACTTTTTTCTTATTGTGTCTTTATTTTGACATGTTTACTACAGTCCATTACCCTACATCAAACACAACACGACTTAAGTGGTTCTAGCTGTGAAACTTGAAGAACCTTTAAGCATTGTTTACAGCATTTAAACATTATTTTAGTTTGATGATTAATTAAGAAACCTCTTGTGGTCAAAGTAACAAGATACATTCGCATTTGGCTTTTACCAAAACACTTTATAATTAAGTCGTCAATTGCAGTAATGTGGGTGTTTAAGGTTAAAACCAGTTGCCCTGTACATTTCTTTTGCTTATTCTAACTTCGAATCACCAGTGGAACTCCCATTGTCTCAGTATCTCTCACTGGGATCAATTAATCTGCAGAATTACCAGAGGTTTTTATTTAACTAATATTGGAATTGCAGTGCTGTCCAAATGTCTAAAGATACGAGAGTCTCCACTGGATCTGACATATTTTGCATAATTATTCCTCCAACAACCTCAAGGTCTGCGAGCATAATAGATGAAGCCGATTTGCAAAAAAACATTAGCTTGATTCGAAGACTTTTAATTTCCTTTTATTCAACAGACAGTCTGAAACAATATTTGTGTTTCAAATCCAATTGTCTAGTTCGAAATGTTGAAAAAGAACGTTACTAGCTCCATTTCCCCAGACTTTCTATCTTCTTAATCAGTGTTTTGTCCACATTTATTCAACCTTGTGAGCTCACTATTCAAAGTTGGAGCCCTCCACAGAGAAATACTATCGATTTGCTTTTGTCCCCGCACTTAGGCCACGGGCTGCGAGTTCGGAGGGAGAGTATAAAACCGGAGTGATATGTGTAGACCAAGGCGGGTAGGTGACACAATAAAAAACTTGTGGCCTCTCCTGGTGCTCGCAATGGAGTGATGAGGTGCAGGGGAGGGGTGATCTAGTCCTCCGCCCGCTCGATCCATCATAGGCCCACTGTTTGCACCGGCCAACCCTCCTCCGCCAAGCACTACCCATCTGTCTCTTTCCCAGGCTTTACCTTAACTGTGCAAAAAACTGGACGTACGGATCGGCTCGTGTGTTGGTCAGAGGAGAGAAAAGTCTGTCAAAAGTCTGTTCTGCTCGATACTCAATAGGGTGGAGGGATTAAACGAGTGTTTTTAAACTCCATACACCTTCACTAGAATCATTTGGAACATTTCAGACCTGAAATTGCCCAAACTCTACAGAACTAAAAGGTAAAAGGAGCTGTTAACATGAAAGCTATCACTGTATTACATCACAAGGTGGAACAGAGCATTTTGAGCTTTGGAGATGTTAGACTAATAGTAAAGGGTTATTCATGTTAACAACACGCGTGAATGAAGCAAAAAACAACTCCAGGTCTGTTTTTGATGAGGTAACAACATTATAACATGGTTTAAAGTTCACAAGAGTCACTTTTACATAATCTAGGACCTTTAAACTATTTGAATAAGTTTGAGAGTCATTTCTACTTAACCCTAATCAGTTGTGGAATGTAGCAAAGTTCTACCCGGCAACAGCTTCAATACAAATTTTAGGTGTCTTTACTTAAGTAGATTTGAACCTGGATATGTTTTACTTTTACTTCACTACATTTGAGAGCAGTATCTGTACTTTCTACTCCACTACATTTTTGTATTTTTTTATTTGTCTGAGACCTGCTGAAAAGTCCAAGGGTTTATTTTTTAACACAATTTGAGCAAAAGAAAATATACAAATAAAACAGAAAAAAAAGACTGATTTCTGTTTAACAAAATTTATCACAAATCTTTATCGAAATCAAACTTTGGACGCTTTATAAGAGCTAAAAATATGAGCGAAATACGTTTTACTCGTTAAGTACGTTTTTAAATTGGTACTTTAATACTTTTATTTCAATTGAGTTTTTCATGTGATACTTTTACTTGAATATTTTTTTTGCTATGCTATCTGTACGTTTACTTAAGTAACAAAATTTAGTACTTCTTCCACCACTGACCCTAATCCTCTGTCAGTAAAAGCTTGTGGTTTGGAGGGAAACATATTTTATCTGAATTGTCATTGATTAAAGTCTCTATTCTGGAAGTTAATATTGAAATATTTTTTTTACGCATTTTGCATTAAACAAAATCATGTCAAACTATATATTTTTTGTCTCATATTTCCATCTTTACTATTACAAGTGCTACTGAATAACTACTACTACTATTACTACACTTACTACTACTACTACTACTACTACTACACTTACCACTACCACTACTACTACTACTACTACTACTACTACTATAGGTCTGAAATTCTACCTGATTCAGACCTGTTTAGTCCAGGTCTGAATCAGGTAGAATTTGCTAAAATACTAACACTGAGTTTGTAGTAGAAATAGTATTTACTCATACTACTTTTCCTTTTTTTTCCTATTTCTACTAATTATTACAACCCAGAACTGAAGTTTCATGACTTACTAGTATAAGATCCTTCTTTTGTTTGAATAAAAAACTAATTATAACATTTTTTTAAGCGATTTCTGGTTCTGGTTTTCACAGACAACACAATTAATCCCACTATTACTGCAGCAACTGTTAATATTCTTCATACAGCTTCAACTTTTCTTCAATAATTATTTGCTATTCCTAGTTTTCTTGGGTGTTTTTTTTAAACCAGAATCAAGTTATTTCTGGTAACCTTGGTGAATTTCTCTCCCACAGATATATTTTTTTTCTATTTGTACATGTTTTAAAGCCAAATTCATGCTCACTTCCTGTTTGAAACGCGGCGATTAGCAGGTTAGCTTCGTGTATTTACATTTACAGTCTGTGATTACACTGTACATTTAGGTGTTATCTAGTTTAGTTTCCATATACATCAAAGCTTAATGAATGTTTTTCTTTGCAAAGACTATATCAACAGTCTCAACTATTTCCCCGATAGGATCTAAACAAAGCTGTACTTTTAATTAAAGAGACCGGGGCACGGCTCTAATAGCCACTGTTTGTTCATCTTCGCCTGAAACTGCTGCTATCGGTGGAAATGCTGAAGTCTTTTCTTTGTATTGACTTTACCCTGACTAATTGACTTCACCTTGGGGCACAATGAGCATTAGCACACATGCAAATAAGCAGGTAAAGCAAGCTGAATAAT
This sequence comes from Periophthalmus magnuspinnatus, assembly GCF_009829125.3. Taxonomy (NCBI): domain Eukaryota; kingdom Metazoa; phylum Chordata; class Actinopteri; order Gobiiformes; family Gobiidae; genus Periophthalmus; species Periophthalmus magnuspinnatus. Next base: position 20,496,487 of record NC_047145.1, on the reverse strand, counting down.
CAACAAACACCTGCTCAAAGAAAAGTTATTTTATTCATACAGCATTGTTTGTGTGACTTGGATGTGCATATGGCGGGTTAGACGACGCGTTTCAGTAAGACGGAGTTTTTAAAGGGCTTATATTGCACAAAATTGACTCTTGTGAGGTTTTAAGCCATGTCACAATGTTGTTACTTCATCAAAAACACACCTGTCTGCGTCGCCAAAGCTCATAATGCTCTGTTCCACCTTGTGACGTCATGAAGCGGTAGTTTTCATGCTAACAGCCAGCTTTTACTTTTTGTTCGGTGGACATTGGCAATCCCAGGGCTGAAATTATCCAAATGATTCTAGAAATGAAGGTGTGTGGAGTTTAAAAACACAGTGGAGCACTTCCTGTATCGCCACATGATGACATCATAAGGTCGAACAGAGCGTTTTCTGGTTGAGGAAAGCGCTCAGGCTAAATGTGCTGGTTTGTTTGTGTGTTAAACATGTTTTTGATGATTATAACAGATCAGAAAATAGAGTAAAACGAGCTCTTAAAGTAGCAAAACCATGATTAAGATTTACACAGGTACTATCCCACCAAACAAAGTGATAATTAGAAAAACATCAAGACTCAGACTCAGATTCACCTTAAACGTGCACTTGATAACTGTTCTGATGGAAAGTGCCCCACCTGTTCGTCTCCATGGAGATGTTTTGCTTTCCCTGGAATGTTTTTTTTTTCCACAGTAACGCTATTCATGCCCATGTCCACGCAGGAAATGTCACCAAGCCAAATTACACAAATCTATGGAGATGCAACCGCACTTACTGTATGAATGCATGTTTTTCAACGCAGGTAGTTTAATGCCATACTGTAGGACATTCCAGGCAGAGCTATAACATTTACATGAGACAATCAACATTTGGTTATCACTGTATTTAAATATGAAAGTGATGAGTGGCTGTTTTTGGTCCAAACTGTTCCAGTGAAGGGCAAAATGACACTGTTTTGCATATTGTTTAGAAGTAGATTAACCAGTTTATAAAGTATTAAAGGATGTTAAAAAGTATGGTGTAAAGTTATGAGAACAAAGTTGAGTTATTCAGTGAGTTATGAATGGGCACAGCTTGCAAACTACAAAGATAAAGTTCTATAAACAACAAAATATTCAGTTTTATTCTGCATAAAAAACAGTTAACCCTGTAGTTTAGATCTGTACAAACATGTTCTGAAATATGATTCTTGTGTTAGTTTGTCAGTTTGTGTTTCAGTCTTTTATCATTCCTTTAATTGAGTTTGATTGTGACAGTTATAGAAGCAAAATCATTCATTTAATTTCCATCTGTGCTCTTAAAAAGTGCACCTATACCTAAAGTGTAATATATAATACGTAATTGGAATAAACAGAAACTAAGGATTTCACTGTTGTTTGGTCACGGTGTCAGTTATTGTAAATAATGGTTAAATTGTGATGTTTCTTTGCATAATAATAATGTTAACTTTTGATATCGTGACCTCTCCAGACAGAAACTGTTTCATGCTAAATAAGAGCAGTATTCGTGTCTTATTTTACATTATCTTCATGTCGTAACGTCTGACAGGAGGGACCAAAAAGACAGAACTCGGAAGGTTTAACAGTGTTTATTTACAGAAGTGCAGAGTGTAACATGACAGTAGAGAAGTCGGTGAGTCGGTGAGTCGGGAGCGAGGTGTTTGCCGTGGTCCAAGGGTAGAGCGAGAGTAGCAGAGTCTGAGACGGGACGGACAGGACCGGTAGAGAAGAGCGGGGTCCAGGGAGCGGGATCTGGTGAGGAGCAAAAGTATCGAGTTCAGCAGAGTCAAAAGGCGCAAAAACATGTACTGAGCCAAGCAAAGTGTACCACAAAGATACACGTACAATCTGGTGCAGAGTGTCAGGTCCAGGCTCCTCTTATCCTCCCCAGGTGCAGCTGATTGCAAATTAGCTCCAGGTGTGTGTGGGAGGAGCCAAGATCTCCGCCCCAGCTCTAGGCTCAGACATAGGGAGGGGAAAAAGTGCAAAAGAACAAAAAGGACAGACGGATCATGACAATTCATCATCGTCAGCAGATGAAAAACATCTCTTTATTTTACATATTGGGCTAATGCAAATCTATGGGTCTGTATATTTTTCCATTTAAAAGTTACATATTGCACCTTTAAGGCCACCCGTTCATTTGTGGGTGGCATTGAGAACATGCAGACCCAGACGGTTTACCTCGACGTCTACATTTAACCTAATATTAGAGTGAATTCTCAAAGCACAGAAGGAAGGAACAGGGTCTAAGTTTGGGCTGTGGAAATTGTTAATATTCCGAGCGCAGGCCCCACGTTCATCACTCAAAGTCAAACTCATATTTGGAGCCTCTTACAGGTTACAAGTTACAGGAGAAATTCAATCATCGGGGTTGTAAATTACCTAAATTGTAAATCACATTATCTTCTTTGTGCTCCTCTGTCTCTCCTCTTCCTCTTTCTCTCTTTTACCTCTCTCCTCCTCTCCCTCGCTCCTCCCTACCATGCGCTCGCGGTGATGAAGATTGATGTTCAGCTCGTAATTAGCATCTGCTTTGGTATGCACACGAGCCTTCTGTCCGGCTCTGACCCTCCAATCAGTTAAAAGACATGACAGGCCTTGTCCAATCAGATTAAGGCCAGCGGGACACGCATCCTGTGTGGAGCTGTCAGTCCAAATGCATTATGGGTACTGCTGATGAATGGTGATTTGGCCTAAGAGACCCAAATTATGCCACTCTAATCGCCAAAAAAGGGAACAGGCGGCGTTAATGCTTTGGTTATTTTTCAGAATTTGATGTTTTATCTATAATCAATTTACATTTGCGCTTTAGGGAGACAAGGGACTTTGATGACAGTGAGTGATGGGTTGAGCTGAAAACAAATTGTTGTCATACACTCCTGCTCTTGACTTCACCCTGTCTACATGACTTGGTGCAAACAGTTGCCACAAAATTATGAAATATGAGAGTGTTGAGTTTGATCCTAAAGGTCCTATATGACACTAAACTGACTTTTGTGAGGTTTTGGTTATGTTAAAATGCTGTTACCTTCTCAAAAACAGATCTGGAGTTGTGTTTTGTCTCTTTTTGTGAATAAAATTAAGTTGTGACTAACATGGTGTGATGGAAAACTACAACCTTGTGTAATTGAAATGCATAACTAAGTTGAAAAGTGACTGAATTGAGAAACGAGAAAGGAGGGTGTGGGTGAAAGGTCAAAAGCTGTGTAACCTGAACTGAAAGATAAGAAAGGGTCATGTGTGTGTGGGGAGGGGAATAGAGTGTTGTTCTACTTATGAGCATGATGGGAAAACTGCTGAGTAAAGTTAAGCTTAATAAAAACCTGCTGTGAGAAGGGGTGTCGGAGAAGAAGAAAAGTCTAACGATTGTCCTGAGTCTTTTTTGGGTAAACAGCGAGTCGAGAACAGAGTTTTCTTGACACATTCACACATGTTTGACTAACCTTTTATTATTACTTTGTCTACATCTTCACAGCTCAACCTTGTGACGTCACAAAGTGGTAGTTTTCAAGTTAAACGGCTACATTTCACCGTTAGTTCAGTAGAGGTTGGAAAATTCCACACCTGGAATGATCCAAATGATTCTAGTGAAGGTGTGTGGAGTTTAAAAACACAGCGGAGCACTTCCTGTATCACCACTTTGTGACATCACAAGGCGGAACAGCATGTTTTTTGTTTGGGAGAAGAACTCAGCCTAAATATGCAGGGTTTTTGTGTTAAACATGTGCGAATGAAACAAAAAAAACACAACTCCAGGTCTGTTTGTGATGAGGAAACAACATTATAACATCAGAAAATAGCGTAATATGGATCCTTTAAGTTTGCATGTCCTCGCTGTGTTTCTTTTCTTCACCTACTATAGATGTACATTGTTGGTTTCTTTGAATTACTTTAAGAGAAAACATTGAGTGATGGTTTATATAAATGTGTACGACTCCAGGATTCACTGCTTGTAACTGGCTTTTGTTCCATTTAAGCACAAATGAACCCCTCACACACCTGCACAGCCACAGTTTGAAGTGTTAATACTTGTTAGCCCCTTCACATTGTTCCTTATCCCCTAACCCTTCCTCCCCTTCCTTCCCCTCCTCCCCTCGTCTGCCCTCCAGTTCAACAGCTTGTTTGGACCGTGGTTTTTGGCGGTGTTTATGGGATTATGGTTCATTCCAGGTAACTGGTAACTGAGACTTTTCCCACTTTCCACCAAGAAAAATGTCCTTCAGTGCCACTCGAACTGCAAATTCCTACTTGCAAAGTCTGGGATGATTGAGGGACTCCCACTTCACTTAAAGAGTTTGTAATTGTGAAGGAAGCGATTCTAGACCAGGTAGAGAGTGTAAAGAAGTTTATCTGATATCAGAGGAGTGGAGGTACAAACAGCAGGTACAGTTACATTACAAAGGAGCCATCCAGTATTTATACCCAAAGAAAGGTACAATCTATAGAAGTTTGGTCCTATTTACATACTGTCTGTACAAGGTCGTGCATATACAGTGGTCTCTCGTTTATCACAGGGGTTACATTCTAAAAATAACCCATAAAAGGCAAAATCCATGAAGTATCAGCTTTATTTTTTACAATTATTCTATATGTTTTTTGCTGTAAAACCCCTCACCACACACTTTATACACTTTTCTCACACAGGCGTTAACATTTTCTCACATTTCTCTCTCGTTTAAACTCTCTCAAAGTTCAAACCTTCGTCGGCGTCTTTGTCGGTGCGGAACGTTTCATCGACATTGTGGGTTTTGTCGGGGAGAAAACAAATTGCAGACGTACAGCACTTCAGAGTCACACTGCGATCCAACGTTTATGTAAATTTGTCTGAACACATTCTGTACTGGACAGGAGACACGGCACGGAGGAGACTGATGGACAATGGTCTACAGTCCAACAGCCAATCAGGACGCACAACACAATGGTCTACAGTCCAACAGCCAATCAGGACGCAGAACACAATGCACGCTCATACGCTGTAAAAAGCATGTAAAATAGCACAAAAAAATCTGCGAAACAGCGAAAGGTGAACCGCGTTATAGCGAGGGACAACTGTACCCTGAGCTGTTTACATGAAGGTAGAACACGTCACTAAAAACATGCGTGTAGTCACTGAATAGACGTATTACAAGACCTCAAGACCTGTATCGTGTAACCAAAGTAGCAGGTTCCAGTGTAGACATCTTAAAATAAATACGTGTCACATTCTTCAACAGTATTCAACACAAGGTTTAAGAGTAAAGTAATAAAACAAAAAATCCTGCTTTCAGAGTTAAACTGTGACCTATTACAACAATGGAAACAGATCTGAGAGTTGACTAAAGATAGACGATATTTGGACTTTTTAGCGTATCAACTATCGACCTTAAATTTCCAGCGCAGGCCGATTTGTTTGTTTGGGTCAATCTGCTGCCTAAAAATACACAAAAAGCTTTATATTAATGCTTGAATATGAAGAAATAGCTGCACAAATGTGACTACACAGCTCTTTTATAGGTTTTAAATGACATAATTAGGGGAAAATAATGACAATCAGTCCTGCATATTGGCCCAAAAATATCAGCAGATCAGTATCAGCATCGGGCATGGAAAAAAAAACAACATATCGGCCAATCTCTAAAGTTAACTTCCACATATGAATATTCTTGTTAGCTAAGAAGCCAAGCGTTTTGCATCAGCCTTATTATTTACATTCAAGTCTATTTAGCTGGAACGCTGTATACGCTGGAACTTGTCATATTCAAGTGGGAAATGAAACAATCTCACAGTTGCCCGGAACGCAGCAAAAAACTATTAATTCATTTGGATACGTGCCGAACTGTTTCCGCAGCGCTCCAATCAGAATATAAATCGAGTCAGAAATCAGTTCGACTAAAGCCTTCATTATGGCTATATTAGCGAACAGCAACACATTTTTGGGGTTGTTCAAATAAACTTTTACGATCTAATAAACCCGCGAGACCGGTGAAATACAAGGGATTTACAGTTTGGCAGTGTATTTGTGATATGTCCTGCCTCTTCCAGCGGTTTCATCTGTCCCTGTTCTTTCACACTGCCCACACCTCCCATCCCCTTCCTTTTTTTTATTCTCAGTTTGTCACGCCGCTTTCTATTGTGATTCCCATGAAACTTTTTAGCTGCATCACGCCTCCGCACGCCACGTTGAGAAATGACACTGCCTCAGACTAAACAGGAACCTCGAAATCAGCGCTGCATATAATTATTATTAGCGCGTCGCAGGGATCCGGGCTTCCGAAGTGCGTCCGTACTGCGCAGGCTCATGAGTGTATTCTGTTTCTATGTTTCGCCCCGCTCCGAATGCAAATACGAAACATATAACGAAACAGCGCATTGAAAAATAGCTTGTATTGTGTCGTTCTATGGTCAAAGCAAAGCCGTGTTTGAAATAATGCTTTCTTCTGCTGTTGTTTTGCACTTTGCCAGCCTCGGATGTAACGACACAGAAAACTCAAACGCAAATTATTCACCATTTCTTTACCGGCTACTATGAAAACACAAGCCAATGAATACAAGCGTTAGCATAATAGCATAATAAATTAGCATATTGTGTAACTCCAGGTATGTTTTTGATGAGGAAACGACATTATAACAGATATTTGCATGTTCTTACCGTGTTACTATGGAGACACTGGTTTTCTTCACCTACTGTCGATTCGCAGTGTTGGATAAAATGGTTATTCTGAATTACGTCTAGAGAAAAAATTGAGTAATGGACTATGTAAATGTTTACGATTCTGTGATTCACTGCTTGTAACTGGCTTTTATTTTAGTTAAGGACACATAGCTCCCTCTAAACCCCTGATAAAACTTAAATCAGGCATGTCCAAAGTGTGGCCCGGGGACCAAATGCGGCCCTCAGACCAATTTTTCTTGGCCCTCAAGCTTCCAGGTAAATTGACCCATATTACCTTAAACAGTACTTTTTACTGTACATTTCTGAAAATCTACTTTAACAAACCCATGTCAAATATTTTATGTGTCCAGTTGAGGATGTAAGCGTGAATAAAGGTCTAGCGGTTCAGTCTAGCTTCTGTTTTCTGTGTTCAGTCTGGGTTTTTTTTTTATGTGTGGTCCTTAATGACAAAGTTTGGACACCACAGACTTAAGTGATTAGTCTTGATCAGACACAAACCTACAGGGGGCAGAGTTTGAAGCGTTAATACTTGTTAGCACATTCACACTGTTTCTCATACGTCTAACCCTCGCTCCTCCTCGCCCTATGAAAACAAGCGTTAGCATAATAATTAGCATACTGTGGCATATCGGTAGTCAAAGCTGTTACAAACTGTTCCTAGGGGAGAAAGGACGTAACACAACTCTGCATGTGAAAAGGTAAGTAATAAGTGGCTCTTTTTAATAGCGAGTTCACAACTGGTGCAAGGTAAAAAACAAAAGATCAAATCAAAACGGTCTCAAAACTAACTAAGTTCTATAAGTTTATCAAGATTTAAAGTTCAACAGTATCACAAGTCACAAGTGGCATGTGGTTCAGTTAGAAATCCAGCAGGAAGGAGTCGTAGGGGGTGGGTCCTTTTAAAGGTGTGGCTGCCGCAGGTGGAAAGCCAGGATTGGACAGACTCTGGGACGTCGCTCCGATCACACGCGAGGCCCAGGAGTCAATCAAACCGGCTTGAGGAGCAGAACAATGGCAGGGACGGCGCACACGTGACTGTAGGAGGAGCTGCGAGGCCAAGCGTCGTAACAAAAGCTTCCTGTTCGCTGTTGGGTACAAATGCGTGCTTCCCGTTCAGAATCAGAATCAGATTATTTCCATTGTCAGTGAACACAGCTCACAAACTAGGGACTTAATTTGGAGATACAGTGCAACATAAAAACACAGAATAAGTACAAATAAGGGCATGTATAACGTTAAAAAGATATGCTTAAAAATAAAATAAAATAAAATACTTAGCGGTAGATATATACAACAATAACAACATCATAACAACAGTGCAGACGTGGCTTATTAAGGTGACCGATATTGTAAAGTGTCCAGTTTAGTGCATATATCAGGGGTCTCAAACGCGCCGCCAGGGGGCCAAATGCGGCCCGCGAGATGATATTTTGTGGCCCGCAGGACAACACGAAAGTTTATTGTTGCGTGTTCTGCCAAATTAGTAAACCCCAAACACACACGTCACTCGCGTTGTGTACTCCCGTCACAAAAGATTCAACAAATATCCATAAAATCTGCAAGAATTGGCGTATTTCCTCATGTGTGTTGAAAACAGCGATGACGTTTGAGCAGATTTTAACAATTTTTTGGAATACCTGATGCGGCTCAGCTTCACCCAGACTCTGCCTCCTGCGGCCCCCGGATCATTTGAGTTTGAGACCCCTGGCATATATTCTAAAGTGTCAGTGGTACAGTTATGAGGGGAAAAGATCTTGTTGTTAATTTTCCCACCGTACCTTGCCTGACAAATCCAGACTGAGATCTCTTGGCATCAGTCTGATCTCCATGTTCTCCGCTGCATTTCAGGCCTGGTCAAACGTGGTCATGAAGTTTGACTTGTTTTTTCAGGTTTTATTAAATTTTTGTGTCCTCATTTGCATTTTTTTTTTCTCAGAGCACAGGCCAGTAGCATTAATATAAATACATGACATAAAAGACAAAAGAACTGGACAATATACAATCACTTAAGCTTCACGCTGTGCCAATGGGACTGATTTTGACTGATTTTCTATGGCAAAATATTTGCATGTATGGGCCAAAATATGAACGATTTGGGCGTAAAATGTAAGTGTCTTTACTGTGAAATGATGGGGACTGTGCAGTGAATAGAATGTGCAATATTTTATTTTGTTTGGCCTTTTTGTTATTCTGTTATTCTTACATAAACGACGTCTGTATCTCCTCCCAGACGGCAGGAGATCACACTGTGTGTCGAGCACATGAGAGGGATCTCTGATGATCTTCAGAGCCCGTCTCACAGCTGACTGTTCAAAGACGGTGTGTGGCCCAGTCAGATTAAACACACGCATGATATTACAGACAGTTTGGCCAGTTTAAGATCTGCTTTTTATGCTTCAGGTCAGGTTTCCAGAGCTTCAAACAGACTCTAAACTAGCTCTGTAGAACGTCAACATTATATCTGGGCTGACTCCAGTGTGTGAAACGAAGGAGCTCATTGGTCACCGTTGATTTCCAAATAAAATCAAATACATCTCACCTCAGATTAACAGTTTAGTCCTCATTGATTCTGCATAAATCCCCCATGTTTTTCAGCCTCTTGTGATATTTTTTTCCTTTATTATTTCCAATGTTTTGTCCCCGATTGTCTAATCCACTTCGCCCATTTGAAAAGCGATACATTCACCAGCGACCACGCTCACATCTTTGTAAAATATTGAAGAAGAAGCGTGTGTTCTGAATCCCAGGCAACAACATATCCAAAGTTCGGTCCAACTTTTGCGTATTTGATACTAAAACTGACTGTCTGAGTGTAAACAAAAGGAACGGATGAAGCTTGGTGCGGTGCGGATGCGTCACAATGTACTGTTTTAATGTGTATTCTGTTTTGGAGTTGGCTCTGCTTCTTTTATCAGCTCTGGCTTTTTCGGTTTTACGTTTTGCATCCTGCTGTTCCCATGATTGCCTTGTCACCTGGCAGTGTCTGTACCCAGCCTCAGCTCTCATTAGCACTAGCGTGGACAGGCTGGCATCACATCTGAAGCATTTTTCTTGTGTTTCTGTGGTTGTTTTTTTTTTACATTTTTCTGTCTGCAGCTTGCCTTCACACTTTTTCCTGCTTTGCTCTTGTTTCTGTACTTCATCCCCCCTTTTTTTCCCCCTCCTCTACTATATCTCTGCCTACCAGGGTTTTTAATTAATGGCGAGAAAAAACGATTGTTATCTTATCGTCCGATCTTTGTGCTTTCTATTAACTACACGGGCGCAGCGGGGGAGGCCGGAGGCGAAGGATGGCACGCACCCACCCGCCACCAACACGCACAGACACACACTCAGTCCCGTTTACAAATTGCTACGTACATAGACAGAGACTTGTGCACACGCTACTCGAAAAACAAACAGGCAGGAGGCGGTTGTGTCCACATAGACACTCACCATGATCCTATCTTAATCTCACCACACACACATAAACAACCCAACTGCTCTGATGCTATCTGACGCTGTGATTTAAGAACCGTTGTTTGAGGGTCTCTCCTCCTAAATCCCCTAAATGCCCTGGGAATCCCGCCCTGGTCCAGCCCCGTGTCTATCTCCTCCTCTTCCTCCTCTTCCTCCCCCTCTTCACTCCTGCTTTCAGGCTGAATGAACACTTATGATTGGGGCAGATAAAGAGGAGACCACGCTGAGGCTGGCTTTATCTTTGAGAGACATGTTTACTCCCCTTGAACACAGTACATTTCACAGATGTTTTGTACGTCAGCTCACTTGATCCGGCACAGATGAGAGTGCCAGTTTTTTTGCTGTAAAAACACACACGCACACACATACACGGCACTTCTTTTATGTGTCAATTTGCACACTTCTGCCAAGGCACTAAAATGTTGTGTGGGGAGAACTGGGCATGTGCATTTGAATAACATCTGTTTATCGCACGGCTATAAAATAAATTCATATATAAATAAATAATACAAGAAAAGAGACTTAATTCACAATGAACAAACAGCTTATTAAGAATGATTCAGGTTTAGTAACTACTTAATTAAAGATTAGGAGGAGTTAGGGTTAGGTTACTAGCATAGACTGTTTATATAAATGGACATAGCTCTAACCTGCTAGCCGCCACACTCAAAACAGGAAGTGAACATGGGCGCACTTCCGGTTCCATTGACTCTGGCTCCAGTTCACTTTCTATTGAAAAACTGTGTCTTCTCTCTGTACCTGCTGCTGTCAGACTCATTTTGGTCTTAAATGTTCGTATTAACCCGCTCTACATAATCCTGGGTTTTTTATTTCACTATTGCGTCTGTAACTCAATATATGAACATTAATAACAGACAAATCAGGCGCCTTCTTTCCCTGAGGTCACTCCCGCTAGCGTTAGCAACAGGTTTGATTGACAGCGTTGCTATGCGCCCGCTCCCTGCTAAATGAAACTCGGCTCCAAATTCACCTCTGTAACTTCATTTAACAGGAGCTGAACACTTCGGGTGACGTCACACTCATGTAGAGTCCACTTCTGTTTAGAGCACATGTGCCAAACTCAAGGCCCGCGGGCGAGATGTGGCCCGCTGTGTCATTTTATGTGGCCTGCGATAAGGTAAATTAAAAGGTATGACTGTCTTAAAATATCAGTTTATCAGGAGATACACAGTTACACAGCCATTTTTTATTCTGTGCAAACGCATGTGCAATATTTGTAACTTGAGTAAGTGGTAAATACAGAAACAGCTAAACAACAAGTTGAAAAAGTAGTGAAAATACAGTCTGTGGTTACTAGTTACTAAGCCTCCATTATGAATTAAGTCTTTTTTCATGCTTTATTAAGGCTATTATTCTATCTGTCTATCACCGCAAAAAGAAGCTTAAACATTTATCTTCTGCTCTAATGGAAGATACACGGTGGGATTTTAAAGTTTTCTTCTTCACACTCCTTTTCGAGCTTAAATAAGAAAAAAAAAATGTTCTGGATACATGTATACTTATTTCTTGTGTTCATTAATCTACTCGAAATAAATAAATAAAAATGGAAAAAAAACCATAATAATTCTCTGCTTCTTCCACCTGAGTAAACCTCCACTTCTTTTTTTCACCATTCCACCTACTGTCTCTGATTACAACGTCCGACATCATCATATTTGCAAAGCCCGCTGAGCTCGAAGGTAAAATAAATTAAATTCCTGATGATAGCTTGTTGGGATTTTTGCACGCAACGGTGAGCATGGATCCAGCAACAACAAAATCAATCCTCAAATGCCGCGATCGATGAAAGATGCAAAACTTCAACATAGATTTCTGTCAGTTCACATCGAGAGCCGGGTTCACTGTTGCCTGAGAGAACAGCCAAAGTAACCCAGAGGCAAGTTTTATGCTTGTTATTGGAGAAAGTATTACCGTCACCCACGCTTCCTCACAAGCTGTAATTTCCTCATTTGGGGGACCATAGCGAAACAATTATCAGCAGAGCATAATGCAATAAAGAAGGCCGTTTCCTTGGTATTACAGAATGACAACACATTTATATCACTTTGTCCGGTGCACTCTTAGGACGCTAAATCCTGCTGGTGCAAAGTAGGGACCATAACTCACACCACTCTCTCGCAGACAGAAGGCAGACTGCATCGCTGTGTGGGCAAGTCTGTTCAGCAGCGATCCGGCGGCATATCTATTTACAGACTTTATTGGTTAAAACAAGAAAATTGTGTTTTTTTGTAATCGTTTTCGTTTGGCAAGTTCCCGTTTCTTCGTGTGTGATCACAAAATGAGCACAATCGTGAGTTTTTTTGAGTAAAGTACAAGAAAATGTGATTGATTCTAACAGAAAAAGTAGAATTTGAGATGAAAATAGAATAAGAACCAAACAAAAATGGGATTAATGTTGATCAAAACCAGAATGCAGAGATATGTATGTGTATGTATATGAATTTAAATGAGGACTGTTCTTTACCTAATGCTTATAAAATGCAAATCAGATCAGTCTAGCAAGTCTTGTTTTGATCAGTCTCATGAATTTGGCAAATGTTTCAATCGACTGCTTTAAAGAAAACCTGCCTGCTCTTTACTTATTAGGATCATTGTTATAATTCGCACATTTTAAATCGCAATATTCATCGAAAATGACTTAATAAAAGAAAGAAGTTCGCTGATTTCTGAGTTAGAAATCTGCGGTTCCCATTGGAGGCTGACGTCACCGTAAACGTCATCACAACAAAGAGGTCGTGTAGCTGTTGGCGCCCCCTGCAGATCACACTAGCGATCACACTCTTTGTACCAAAATGACTACAAGAAATCTGCCAAATTCTATGTGTATCACTGATTAAGAGAATAAAATATGCCAAGCTTGAATATAAGTGATAAAAGATTGTTCAAACGTGCACGAATCGCTCCAAAATCAGCTTTGAGAACGTAAATAAGAAAGAAACGACTATAACATGGTTAAACGCTCTGAAAAGTCCATTCTGCTGAATAGGTCCGATTTAAAGGCAAATGAGCTTTCTGCAACAATGTAAATACTTTTCCATGCAAATGTTGGCACTTACTGTAATTAGTTCGCATTCAAATATTGAAACAAAACTTACATAAATGTCCCTGTTTTTCTTGTGCAGAGAGTTTGGCTGGAGAGACCCAGAGCTGCCGGAGGTGATCCAGATGTTACAACACCAGTTCCCCTCGGTGCAGTCCAACGCCGCCGCCTACCTGCAGCACCTCTGCTTCGGAGACAACAAGATCAAAGCGGAGGTTTGTCTGTTCGCACACGTTTTAGCCCTGGAGTTATGAAAATGCCACATCAAATTCAAAGTTTGGAGTCGGGACGGCAGAAAAATGCATATTCAAATTGTGAAAACGCAGGAGTGTAAACTGTCACTGTTATTAAGTCGGATCTGTGCTCGCAATAAACCCGTAATAGTCCCTTAGTCAGAGATTTGTTTAGGCAAAGCAATTTTGAGAAGTCCCGCTGGAACTTCTTAATAACCCTTTAAATATTTCTTGCAGTTTTAATACAACAATAGCTAAGGCTTGTGCGCTCACTTTCACACAATCTGCCTGGAATTACATGTCCCTGTACTCCCCATATTACCCTTGGAATCAATTTACAGGTCCACGCAGGCGAGGGCATTGATAAATTTGTTTGATGAAATTAATTTCTGCCAGCCAGTCAATAGCCGCGTTTGCAAACCACACTAATATTATTCGGGTGTGCTCATTCACGCGCAAATGAAAGGAACCAGAGCAAACACAAATGAACAGCGCCCAAAGCATAATGTCCAAATGTTAATAACCGCAAACGCTTAATAAACAGAAAATTAGAAAAAACACAACTCTTTTTTTCTTTTTTTTTTGAAAGCCTGTGAACGTTTCATTGACACGCACCTAATAACACGCGGTAATAAGCCCTTAGACGCTCCTCGCTGCAGGTTTTTGTCTTTTGTTGTGGATATAATGATCCCAATAACTGGACCAATGGAGAGGAAAAAGCACATACACAAGCGCTTGTTGTTGGCAGCCAAAATATATGCTACTCATTACTACATAGAATTCCCATTATCCGCACAGATCCGCTATGCAAAACAACATCTGACTTCTTGTGGTCATTGTATCCGGCGTCGCAACCCAATTAGTAGCAGCACTTTTTGTTATAATGTCAGACCTGTACTGAAGATATTGTTTTAAAGTTTGCAGATAGTACATTCACCCAGACTTGAAAGCTGGTGTGTTTTTTATGATGATATTTTTTAAACTGATGCGTTTCATGATTCACTTTCAAATGTATTTTATTAATTAAAGGTTCTATATTGTGCAAAATGGACTTTTGTGAGGTTTAAGTCACGTTAGAATGTTTTTACCTCGTCAAAAATATACCCAGAGATGAGTTTTGTTTCATTCACACACTTTATTATCAGTCTGTCTACAGCTCCAAAGCTCAATGTCCTGGAAAAGGTCCTGGAAAGATTTGCAAAAGTCCTGAAAAAAATGTCCTGGGAAGTTTTGCAAAAGTCTTGGAAAAAAGGTCCTGGAAAGTTTTGCAAAATTCCTGGAAAAAAAGTCCTGGAAAAAAGGTCCTGGAAAGTTTTGCAAAACTCCTGGAAAGTTTTGCAAGTCTTGGAAAAACGTCCTGGAAAGTTTTGCAAAAGTCCTGGAAAAAGGTCCTGGAAAGTTTTGCAAGTCTTGGAAAAACATCCTGGAAAGTTTTGCAAAAGTCCTGGAAAAAAGGTCCTGGGAAATTTTGCAAAAGTCTTGGAAAAAGGGTCCTGGAAAGTTTTGCAAAAGTCTTGGAAAAAAGGTCCTGGAAAGTTTTGCAAGTCTTGGAAAAACATCCTGGAAAGTTTTGCAAAAGTCCTGGAAAAAAGGTCCTGGAAAGTTTTGCAAAAGACCTGGGGGGAAAAAAGTCCTGGAAAGTTTTGCAAAAGTCCTGGAAAAAAGGTCCTGAAAAGTTTTGCAAAAGTCCTGGAAAGTTTTGAAGTTCTGTAAAAAATTGTGGGTAAAAAGTCCTGGAAGGTTTTGCAAAAGTCCTGGGAAAAAGGTCCTGGGAAATTTTCCAAAAGTCCTGGAAAAATGTCCTTGGGCGTTTTGCAAAGGTCCTGGAAAGTTTTGCAAAAGACCTGGGAAAAAAATGTCCTGGGAAGTTTTGCAAAAGTCTTGGAAAAAAGGTCCTGGAAAGTTTTGCAAAAATCCTGAAAAAAAAATCCTGGAAAGTTTTGCAAAAGTCCTAGAAAAAGGCCCTGGAAAGTTTTGCAGAAGTCCTGGAAAAAGGTCCTGGAAAGTTTTGCAGAAGTCCTGAAAAAAAAATCCTGGAAAGTTTTGCAAAAGTCCTAGAAAAAGGTCCTGGAAAGTTTTGCAGAAGTCCTGGAAAAAAGGTCCTGGGAAATTTTGCAAAAGTCTTGGAAAAAAGGTCCTGAAAAGTTTTGCAAAAGTCCTGGAAAGTTTTGAAGTTCTGTAAAAAAAAAAATGTGGGTAAAAAGTCCTGGAAAGTTTTGCAAAAGTCCTGGAAAAAAAGTCCTCAAAAGTTTTGCTAATGTCCTGGAAAGATTCATGTGAATGTCATAAAGTGGTCGTTTTCAAGTTGCCAGTTACCTTTTTGTTTTATTCAGTAGATACTGACTATTCCAGAGCTGAAATCATCCAAATGATTCTAGTGAAGCTGTGTGGAGTTTAAAAACAAACACAGCAGAGCACTTCCTGTATCACTACATGACATCACAAGGTGGAACCGAGTGTTTAAATCTGCAGGTTTGTGCGTTAAACATGTGTGAATGAAACAAAACACAACTCCAGGTCTGTTTGTGATGAGAAAACCTTATAACAGATCAGAAAATACCGTAGTATAGGCTCTTTAAGTGTTTTTTTTTCCTTTTTGAGCTGTAGGGAGCACATTTATATCGACCTAAAGCGGCTGTAGCCTCCTCGATCACTCCTGTCGTTAAAACAAAATCATTTTACATTGTCCAACCTTACTGCTCACTTAATTAACACATTCCAGGCACCCTAATTATACACTGAGTTTACAAGGGCTTTTTTACAACTTTCAGAGACCAGAGTGGACGCCACGTTTAACGACACCTAGCATGCTAACAACGAGGTAGACAACAGGGATTATTCTTTCTTTGACAACCAGAAAAACTGTCACGAAAGGAAGTATTTAAAATGACATGAAACTTAAATTACGCAATATAAAAGTTCACAAACCGTCGTCCACAAGGAGCTAATTGTTCATCTACGGCTTTTTCTTCTTACTCTACATAAATAATAATAAAGTTATCAAATTATTTTTTATTATTTCTACATTTTAGTTCATTGTTTATCTTATCCGGAGATATTAGAAACGTGGCTGTGACTAAGTAGGGTCGTGCGGAACTTTATTTAAAATTGTTTGTTCCGTGAGTTTCAGCACTAGATGGTAAACGTAAACGCAAAATATAAAGGACAAAAGTTAAATTAAACGGATAAATATGATAAATATGTTACACATGCTGCTGTCTGATTCACGGAAGATTAAATTGGCTTTAAAATAATGAGACACAGCTAAAATAATGAGACACAGCTAGCATACAGCTGTCCCTTTTCCACCCTGAGAACTGTCGACTGTTCTCACCACAGACTGTATCTGTGTCTTTTGCTTGATCGTGTAAAGAATTTGTAGCCTTAGCCATTTACCTGAGCGCTTTTCCCTTAGCGTTAGCACTTAGCTTTAGCATTTAACCTTAGCCTTTTGCTTTATCCCTTAGTTTCAGCCCTTTGCTTTTGCCCTTGGCCCTTAGTCTTAGCCCTTTTCCTTAGCCCTTAGCCTTAGCCGTTAGCCTTAGCCCTTATCCTTAGCCCTTAGCCTTAGTCCTAGTCCTTAGCCCTTAGCCTTGGCCCTTAGCCTTTAGCCTTAGCTCTTATCCTTAGCCCTTAGCCTTAGTCCTAGTCCTTAGCCCTTAGCCTTAGCTCTTAGCCTTTAGCCTTAGCCCTTAGCCGTTAGCCTTAGCCCTTATTCTTAGCCTTAGCCCTAGTCCTTAGCCCTTAGCCCTTAGCCTTAGTCCTAGTCCTTAGCCCTTAGCTCTTAGCCTTTAGCCTTAGCCCTTATCCTTAGCCCTTAGCCTTAGCCCTTATCCTTATCCCTTAGCCTTAGCCCTTTGCCTTAGCCCTTAGCCTTTAGCCTTAGCCCTTAGCCCGTAGCACTTAGCCTTAGCCTTAGCCCTTAGCCTTTAGCCTTATCCCTTAGCCTTCGTCACTTCAAATTGCTCGCCAAAATTGCTTTACGAAACTATTCAGACACCCATTTATGTCGAGAATCGAACCATCGACCATTTAGTAAGTGGGCAAACACTCCTCTAAATGTGTTTTCGTGTTCACTAATTCAGAAAACATGTACGAGGATGACAGTAGCTCAGGTTGTTGGTTCAAATCTCAACATAAACCTCATCGGTTGAGCGGTCACGTCTACTGACCCACAGGTTGGCAATGCGATTTCCGCTCCCACAAATGAATACTACTGTTGTGTTCTCGGGCAAGACACTTAACCCACATCGCCCCCTAGTGTCTGTGTACACTGGTGGATGAATACGTGTGTGAAGGGGTGAGCGGTTTCTCGATGTAAAGAGCTTTGAGAGCCTTGAAAACGGAAAAACGCTGTGTAAAAACGCGACTTTACTATGTACTTTTCATTGATTGAAACCTTCTCTGACGCCCTGCCTCCAAATCCAGTTATATTGAATCATTTTAAGACGGTACCTGCTGCTAGCGGTCACAGTAACACCCCAATTAATCCTTAAGCAGATTTTAATTTGCTCTAAATCCCTTTAAATGAAGATGGAGAATATGTGTGGATTCATTATGTGATGTAGGAGTAATTAATCTGCAGAATGTCATTTACTTCTCATCTCTATTTGTTCGCAGTTTTAAGGAAAAGGTTATTCAATTTAAACCGAATAAGAAAGTCGTGCAGCAGGAAACGCTAAACATTTGCTCCTTGACGTGCGTGTATTTGCTTTTCTGACTGATGTGCGCTGGCTGTATGTAAAAGTTTGGGGTTGTAATGTTGATTAAACCTCTGGAGATTCGCAGCAGTTCTTCAAGGTTTTAGCGAAGCTTTCAACGCGTTTCAGAGTGGGTGAATGAGTGTTTGCTGCTGTTGTAATACAGAGATCGTGTTTAAAGTCGTCGTTTCAAATAGATTTGCGTACGCGCGACAGCACTGAGGTGGTTATAAAGATGTGAAAAGTTTGACGACTCATCCCAAGGCAGCTTTCGAGAATGGAACTGGAAATATGTTTTTAGGGTAATTAAACATCATCATTGTCGTATTATGTGACAAGTAAATCCCGAATTTAAAATAAAACTATAATAAAACCTGCAATTAATGTAAATCATAAAGGAATTCTTGCTTTAAGTGTGTTTTAAAGGGCACGTATTACTCTATTTTCTGATGTTTCTATGTTAAAATGCTGTTTCTTCATCACAAACAGACCTGGAATTGTGTTTTGTTTCATCGTTTCACACGTTTAACGCACAAACCCTGCTTATTTAGACCAAGTTCTTCTCTCATACGATCTGTTCCACCTTGTGATGTCATCACGTGGTAATACAGGAAGTGCTCCACTGTGTTTTTAAACTCCACACACCTTCACTAGAATCATTTGGATCATTTCAGCAACTTATCTCTACTGAACTAAAGGCAAAATGTGCTGTGAAAGCATGATTTTTTGTGTGTTTTATTACTTTACTCTTAAACCTTTGTTGAATACTGTGTCTTAAACATTGAGTTGAACTTGTTTCTCTGTAAAAAATGTGACACACGCTTATTTTAAGACGTCTACACTGGAACCTGCTACTTCGGTTACTTGATACAGGTATTCATCTTTCAGTTGACTAAAGGTCTTATAATACATCTATTCAGTGACTACAAACATCTTTTTAGTGTCGTATTCTACCTTTATGTAAACAGTATAGTTAACAGTATATTCATTTATGACCTTGTACAGACAGTATGTAAACAGGTCCAACCTTCTATAGACAGTACTTTTCTCGGGGTATAAGTACTGTATGGCTCCTTTGTAATGTAACAGACGTGCGCATGAACTCGCTGGTAAAACGTCTTTCAACTTTTTACCTCGTTTGCAATCACTTCCTTCACAATTACAAAGTGAAAACGTGTGGTTCGTGATGTCACAAGGTGCAACAGAGCGTTTTGAGCCTCTCCAGGTCTGTTTTTGAGGCGTTAACAACATTATAACATGACTTAAAGCTCACAAGGATCCATTTTGTGTAACATAGAACCTTTAAATGACTTTAGTCTGTGCTGAGTGACATGACAACTGTGCAAATAATATTGTAAAAACGTGGCAAGGTGAACCTGAAATGTGCCATTGCTGTAGTTTAACGTGTCTCAGAGTTATGCCATTTAAACGCTCTGGTATGTATGTTATTTTTCTTTTACATGTGACACCGCTGGCAGAGGAAAAGTGAAAGCAAAGAACCACACGAGGCCTTTATGTAGAAAAAAATGGATGTATTGTCGAATCAAGTACAAATGAATCCGCCAGTGTTGTTCGTTTTAGTTGTAAAGTGTAGTGTGAAGATGTGGATATAAGCCGTTCATTCGTCTGTTGTATGATATTTATACATTTTAAAGTAAGTGTGTTTTATTGTTGTGTGTATTATAAAGTATATATTATGCAAAATGGACTCTTGTGAGCTTTAAGTCATGTTCTAATGCTGTTTCCTCCTCAAAAACAGACCTGGAGTTGTGTTTTGTTTCATTCACACATGTTTGAGTCACACTTTATTATTAGTCTGTAACATCTCCAAAGCTCAAGATGCTCTGTTCCACCTTGTGATGTCATGAAGTGGGAGTTTTCAAGTTAACAGCTGCGTTTTACTCTTTGTTTAGTAGAGATTGGAAAATACCGGGCCTGAAATTATCCAGATGATTCTAGAGAAGGTGTGTAGAGTTTGAAAACACAGTGGAGCACTTCCTATATCACCACATGATGACGTCACACGGACATACACGCAAACTCGCAAGCACACACACACACACATGCACACACACACACAAACACACAAATGCTCACACGTACACACACAGGCACACTCAGAAACACATGCACACACACACACAAACAGACTCCCTAAACTTCAGTCATCAGTGATTCATTTTGGGCAGAACTCTTGTCGATATCCATTTATCCACTATTCTGCTTGAGTGGAGAGAAGAGCGTCCCCCCGCCTCCTCTGCTCTTCCTCCTCCTCCCGCCTCCCCTCCGCCTCCCCTCCTCCTACTGCCTCCCCTCCTCCTCCTGCCCCTTCCTAATCCTCCTTCCTCCTCCTGCTCCTCCTCCTGCCCCCTCTTCCTCCTCCTGCCCTCTCTTACTCCTTCTGCCTCCTCCTTTTCGCCCGGTCCCTCCTTTTCCTCCTTCTGCCCCCCCCCTCCTGCTCCTTCTCCTCCTGCCACCCCCCTTCCCCCCTCCCCCTCCTCCTCCTCCTCCTCCTTCCCCTCGTCCCATCACGTTCCAGACGCTCTTTAACTACACACATTCATTCTCTAATACTTTCAATTATTGTCCCACCGCATCAGCAAAACATTGTAACAAATATATTCAATACCATTAGAAGGAAATCAGTGTCTGCTGTGAATGACCTCATTATCATAATATCACATAAATATAATATAAATATCACATAAATATCATATAAATATCATACACTACAAAGTCAACTGCGCCCATTTAGCACCGAAGGTTCAGTTTAATAGCAAGAAAACAGATATCACAAATCAAAAAGTGTTTTTCTTTTTGTTCTTATTTTCTACAGATATTAGCCGTGACAATAAAGTGGATTTTATCAAGAAAAGATGTAGTAATGTTTCAGTAGGAGTGAAATAGATTTGGCTTTTGAAAATATCACTATACTAAGAGAGAACTACAAGCTTCCTGCACAAACCCTCTTGAAACAGAAAACACTCTGTTCCACCTTGTGATGTCATCATGTGGCGATACAGGAAGTGCTCCTCTGTGTCTTTAAACTCCACACACCTTCATTTCTAGAATCATTTGGATCATGTCAGCCCTAGAATTGGTCATTTCTGCTAAATAAAAGGTAAAAGGAGCTGTTGAAAACTACCACTTCATGACATCACAAGGTGGAACAGAGCATTTTGAGGTTTGGAGATGTGGACAGACTAACAAAACACAACTCCAGGTCTATTTTTTGAGGCGGTAATGACATAACAGGGCTTAACGCTCACAAGAGTCACTTTTGCGTTACATAGGCCCTTTAAATGACTTTAGTCTGTGCTGCGTTCTATAAAACTTATGCGGACAAGACTGTAAAAACTTGGCAAAATGGGCTTGAGACATGTCATTTCTGGAGGTCACATAGTTTAGTTTTTGACAGCAGTAAAATACACTTGGCTTTTGAAAATATATCTATACTAAGATTAAACTTATAGACATTTGAAAGTGCTTTTGCCATATATCAGTTCATTTCTGTTAATTACACACTACTGCTGCTGCCGCTCATCAAATTTAATCCGTTCTCTTTCATTTTGTGTTCGTTCATTTCAGATTCTGTTAGATGGACACGCACGAAAACCAAATTTAACACATCAAAGTCAGTTTTAAAGTCATTATAAATATATATATACTTCTACTTTCACAGGTATTGAAGTAACATTGCGGTAAAGTTGTTGTTTTTTTCCATTTAATTTGCTTTTTAGTCCCATAAATAATCTAAAACAGCCAGCTTTTCAGATCGCTATCACCCACCGAAGCATTTTTCTTTTTTTTTTTGTTGTATTTTCTATTGTTTGAACTGCTCCGGTGGTAATTATATTTCACATTGAATGCATAGCGTCTAGACTCCCTCGCCTCCTGGCTTCCTTCCTCGTGTAACCTTTGGAGCGCAGGCCCGGTTTAATGCGCACTTTGGCTCACTGGTTCAGAGCAGAGGAATTTATGGCTGGCTTGTAACAAGTTATTTATCCATCCATTGGCTTCCTCCCACTTTTCTGTCAGTTTGTCTTAAAGGGATGTCAGGAAGTGCGGCGTAACCTTTGAAACGTCTCTGTCACTGCTCATGTGTCGGGGCTCAGCGGTTTTGGGGACAAAAATGCTTTAAAACGTCCGTTTTTTTGTGTTTTTTTTGTGTGAAATATAACAAACAACATTACACGCTAACAAATTGCATGGATTATTACGAATATAAACATGAACTAATGGCCAAAACAGCTCTAAAAATGTCATCGAGGGTTTTGAATTATCTTTTCGGGAGCGTACGACATCACATGACTCTTTTGTTTGCGTAACTTTGGCAAAATGTCACTTCTTCTTTACATTTGAACCTGCGGAAAATTCCAACTCTACTTTACAAACACCTTTTATGCATTTGTGATGGGTGCCTTTTCATGACTTTTATCTGCCTTTAAACGCTGTTGCAGAATTAGCCCGACAGTATTAGGTAAGCATAGGTTAATGTCCTGTCTGACCTAGTTTGAAATACTCCAGAGGAAAGTGTTAGCATAGGCCAGGAACTCAATTAGCCCAAGGTTGAGAGGCTTTAAAATGCAGTTAGCCTTCACTGAGCTAAGTGCTAGGTACAAATGAGAGCGCGCCGTGGCCTGTACAACAATGCTGTAAACATGTGTAGTGTTACTAATTAAACTGGGTCCATTGCTGGGTTTTATTTTGATTTGAGTACAGTGCAATTTTGGAAACTTTACACATGCCTATCTATTATATTCAGAGTTTTGTCAGAGTTAATACAGTTTTTTAGCTAAATTTACATAAACGTTGGATCGCAGTGTGACTCTGAAGTGCTGTACGTCTGCAATTTGTTTTCTCCCCGACAAAACCCACAATGTCGATGAAACGTTCTGCACCGACAAAGACGCCTACGAAGGTTTGAACTTTGAGAGAGTTTAAACGAGAGAGAAATGTGAGAAAATGTTAACGCCTGTGTGAGAAAGGTGTATAAAGTGTGTGGTGAGGGGTTTAACAGCAGAAAACATAGAATAATTGTAAAAACTAAACTGATACTTCGTGGATTTTGTCTATTCTGGATTATTTTTAGAACGTAACCCCCGCGATAAACCATTGAAATTTTTTATGTAAACACACGTGGACAAAATTGCTGGTATCCGTCGGTTAATGAAAGAAAAACTCACAATAGTCACAGAAATAACTTGAATCTGACAAAAGTAATAATAAAAAAAAATTCTATGAAATTTAACCAATGAAAGTCAGACATTGCTTTTCAACTATGCTTTAACAGAATCATTTAAGAATTATTATTTGTCTGCGAAAAGTGTATAAAATGTGTGGTGAGGGGTTTTACAACTGCAAAACATATAGAATAATTGTACAAAATAAAGCTGGTACTTCGCAGATTTTGTCTATTTCGGGTTATTTTTAGAACGTAACCCCCACGATAAACGAGGGAACACTGTATTAAACACTGATATTATTATTATTATTATTATTATTATTATTATTATTATTATTATTATCAAAACCCATCACTGTCCACTCTATGAAAAAGTAGGTCAGCCATCGATATCTGTCAGAAGAACAACACTGTGCCAAATGGCGATAGACTAACTGAACATCTCACTTGTTTGTTGAACTTTGGGAACTTAATTCAAGATCTCATGAGTCTAAAAACTGGCCACACTAGAAATAAAACGGGGGGGGGGGAAAAAGCTTTTGGTTATTTTGCTCGCTAAAAACGGAATACATTTCAAGGACATGCAAAACGGGATAGATTAGCGCCGCTAATGCACTTTAATAATCTGGTGATAAACATTTACACTCACACCTGCTCCTGTTTTTAATGTTTTAAATGCACCGATGTACGTACTTGTACTTGTACTTGTACTTGTACTACTAAGTGGGCTCTCGGTATATAAATAAAATAAAACTAAATGAGCTGTTTTGAATTGGAAAAGATTAGATTTGAATTGGCGCTCTATTTCAAACAGTTATTGTATTTCTTTATTTGATCACTTTTTATACTTCCGTGTTATTTAAAGATGCTCTGTGTAACTTTTTTTTAACCGATTTGTCTTGAATGAATATGCTAATGCTTTGTCTGGAATGTTCCACAGTATGTCATTAAACTTATCTATCTCAATATAGGCAAACAGATGGCTACGAGACCAAGTTACAGGTCAGGTCTGTGGAGAGAATTAAATGCAAGATTGATAAAGTTAAAGCCGTAGCGTTGAACATTCCAGAAATATTCCATTCTAAGTTACATAGTTTTGTATTTGAAAGTAACAGAGCCCGTACTTGAGTAATACCACTACTATAGACTGTATATATAAATGGATATAGCTAACCTGCTAGCCGCTACATTACAAACAGGAAGTGATCATGTGCGCCCTTCCGGCTCCATCGACTCTGGCTCCAATTCACTTTCTATTGAAAAACTGTGTCTCGCTGAGTCAATGGAGCCGCTTCCGGCTCCATCGACTCTGGCTCCAATTCACTTTCTATTGAAAAACTGTGTCTCCTCTCTCCGTAACTGCTACTGTCAGACTCGTCATTTTGGTCTTAAATGTTCGTATTAACCCTCTACATGATCCTGGTGTTTTTATTTTCGCTATTGTGTCCGTAAATCAAGATATAAACATTAATAACGGACAAATCAGGCGCCTTCATTCCCCAAGGTCACTCGTCCCGCTAGCGTTAGCAACAGGTTTGATTGACAGCGTTGCTAAGCTAAGAATGAGCGAACATTGAACATCCTCACTCTGGATTTGCTCTTTGGTTGCTATGACACTCACGGTCAGAACTTGGCTCCAGATTCGCCGCTATAACCGCTCTAGCCTCGATTAGCTTCATTTCCCTGGAGCTGAACGCTGCGGGTGACGTCACACTCACTTAATCCACTTCCTTATACAGTCTTTATACGAGACTAACCACATCTGATAATAAAGCTTTTACCACGCGACCCGTAATCCTGCGAGACACTGCCTCCTGCCGCTGATCACCGTTAGCATCCCCATATGTCCTGAATCATTCTCGGTTAGGCTGCAGGTATGTGTCACCCATGTCCCATCGCCGGATTTTTTTTTCTGTTTTTTTTTTTCTTCTTTACACCTGCAACACCTCCTATTCCCACAATCCCAGCTGTCACCACTGCTAACTGTTACCACAGCAATGCTCCTGTCGCCATGGGTTACCGAAAGCCAGGGCCAGCGGAGAACAGCGGGAGACGCAGACAAATCAATCCGCACTTCTAATCTTCTTTTACATGCAATACAGGGATAGAGGTTGTGCCGAGACGCGCAGGTGCCTCGCGCGGCAAAGTAAGCACCGTGGTTTTTATGGAGGGATAGATTAAGTGTGACACAAGCATAAAGAGGAAGAGAAAGGAGGAGGCGGAGGAGTGGGAGGAGAGGGGCGAGGGGTGAAGACAGCGGGGTGCCACAAATCAGGTTGGCTGGAAAACGCGCCGGCCAATGGGGCAAGGTTAGTTTGCTGTTGGCTGCATCCTTTAATCCGTTTTAATTGAATAGATAAGCAAAGTCATTTTGCTCGATAAACTCCTGCTGCGTCATCAAAACCTCCGCCCGCTCTCTGCCCTCCAACACTTTCTCATGTTCTTTAAAAAATAATTATGTTTCTTAACCCTGGTTTTATCAAAAAAAAAAAAAAAAAAAAGTTGTTTGTGCTTCATAATAATTGTTAATTTAAGGTAAACAATTACAACTTCATATAATTTCATAATGTTCCATCACTTCAAGAACTGCCTGGTTAGTAAAGTGCACTATGGAACATTTCTGGTCCAGGGCCCAACACCTGCTTGTCTCTGTGGAAATGTTAATGGTTTGGCTGTAATATCGCATGGTATGACATTAATTCACCATGGAGAAGACAGATAGATAGTGCCATAAGCCATATCTGTGGAAAGATGACCCCACTTAACATGAGATGACATAACATTCTAAAACAGAAGTGTCCAAACTTTTTTCACTGAAACATATTTATTTAGGGCCACAGACCAGTGTCGATACAGGAAGTCAAACGGCGCATTTCACACAGGTTTGACAGACACATTTTACCTTTAATAAAACTTTTTTGTATTATTTTTAGGTCTGTGTCACAATGAAAAGTGATGTTATTCAGGTTATAGAGGTAAAATCACTTCAATTTGTAGTTAAAAATACTTCCTGATCAATTGGGCCAGTTCAGGAGGAAGCATGACGGCCAACAAAAATTGATCTGAGGGCCGGATTTGGCCCGGGGGCTGTAGTTTGGACAGCCTTGTTCTAAAGGCCAATCATATTTAATACAGAAGGGGTCAAGTTTGTGTAAAAATGCAGTTTTTTGTTATTATATATTAGGATTTAGAGCCCAGTCACTAGTAGAAATGACCAGGTTCAATATTTGTGAATGACCTTTTTAGATATTTCAACAAAAAGTAAAGTAAAAGTGTAATCAATAGGGAAAACTAGCTCTTGCCGCCCCATCTGGGCACATGACATCGTTGCATTCTTGAATCTGAAAAACACCATTACAAACAACTGCAGTGGAATAAATAAAAAAGAGAAGTTTAACGCCATACTGTGAAACATTTTGCGGTAAAATCGACACGGAGCCGAGGCAGGCAGCGTAAAAGTGCTGAAATAAAAGAAAAAAGACGAATCTGAAACTATGTACCATTCATATCATTTATTTATAGCATTCCAATACACAACACAGCCACTTTAAAGAACCGAGCGAGTCCCTCTGTTTGCTTTCTGCGCTTGGTTGTGGCAGATGTGTGAGATTTACACCAGAGACTGTACAATGAGTTTTGGATAAGTCATATTTTTTGTTCCAGTGAGAACTTCTGTCCATCTGGTGCTGGCGAGTTTAGCAAACATTGAAGATATTTGCTCGTCCTTGATTTCCCAGGTCTGTAGGAGGACATACAGGAAGAGAGAAAAGGCTTGGCTTTCAAGGTCTCTGATTACGCACTTCAGAGTTTGATTAAATAAGAGGTTTTTTTCCAACTCTCTCAAAACACACCGGTCGCTGCTAGTCGTAGTCGGTAGTGACGAAAATCATAATGTCTTTTTTTGCACTAAAATATTCAGACAATGCATCGGGAATGTAATAAAAAATGCTTGTTAATGTCTTGTTTATAGGTTAAAGTTTATTTGTATCGCACAAAGTGATTCAAAATGCTTTACAGAATAAGAAAGAACGTCATTAACATCACAATGCATCACATTTAAAGCTTAAAACTTAACCACAAAAGTGAAGAAATACACTTTATACCCTTGATTGGATGTTTTTTTTACACTAACTCCAGGCTAGCATTTTTTTTCCAGGAGCACTGTCGCTTCTGATCAAATCTTTTAGGAGCTCAGCCTGAGATTTAAGGGGACATATGCTATAAACTGATGTAATTGTATTTCTAGTTGATATTACAGAGATAATTTATACGCTTTTTAGTGTGTAATTGTTATGCAGATAGTTTAATTTCGAGCTGGAGTCATCTGTAAAATGCATTTGGCTTGGACATAATTTCCTGTTGAGTAAATACAAGTTTACTCTAACATTTCTCTTATTATATATGTGTAGTTTCATTTAAATATTGTCTGAGCAGGGGCGGCGCCAGACATTTTAAGATCTTCAGTGTGGTGCTCACGTAATTTATTAATCAATTTAGAGCCTTAAATGTCGTTAGCGCTCTGTAAACATTTATACAAGCTCATATGGAGTTATTTTTTCATTGTGTGTCCTATGAAAATCAGCGGGGCTAACATTTTTGAGGGAGCTTTGGGGGTGTCTTGACCATTCTAGGAGCGGATAGTGCCCCCTCGAGCCCCCCCTGGCACCGCCCCTGAGTCTGAGTAACAGAATATACTCCTCCATCTTCTTAAAACGCAGAGGCAGAGGTGGAGGCTCATGCTAACGCACTTAGCTCCTTAGCTTCACTTTTATCACTGAAACTACAGTCCACGCCCCTGTTTAAAAAAAAAAAAAAAAGCTGATTGGTTGGAAAAATACTCACGCCAAAAATAAGGGTAAAAGGTGAACATTTGGTCAGAATCTGGAGCCCTGGGTGAAGTGACAAATTTAGTTTTGAGTGTAGACGATATACTCACTATTCTAATTCTGCACGTCTTCAAAACAACAATAGTGAGCTACAGTACATGTTCGATATATCTCCCTCCTCTAGTTGCTGCCATATGAATGGACCCCTGCAGAGCTTAGCCCGTTTTAGCGTTTAGCCGTACACCCCGCGGATCGGACCGCACACACGCTGCTGTAAGTCGACAGCCGCCCTGAGAACAATGCAGATCCCTGTGGCGTAACAGTGGAAAGACACAGCCCAGTGTGTAGGACACTAAACGGGGAAGTATTTACATGTAACACAAAAGGGGGGAGGGTTTACATGTTACACCACTGGGCTCTAATTGTGATGCCGACTGTGCTAGGCTAACCGTCGTGTCTTGTACTGGTACGAATACAAGTTTCTTTGGTCTCACTGTTTGTGATGGTGTTTAACAGGTATTAGCATCTGGTGTAATGAAACTGATGTGAAAAATAAAATACATGTGGCACTAAGTTGTAACAAAATATACTGGTTGGAAAAAAATAAAAATAAAATAAAAAAATAATAATAATAAATGAAAAATAAAATAATAATAATAATAATGGCAGTAATTATCATAAAGGCCTGTGTCAGTAAGTTGTAACAAAATATACTGGTTAGAAAAATAATAATAAAAAAGTAATAATAATAATAATAAGATGGTAATAATAAAGAAAAAAAATAAAAATAAAAATAATAATATAGTAAATGCAGTAATAATAATGGCAATAATTATCATAAAGGCAATAATAATAATAATAATAATAATAAACATTATCTTTATTTATATAGCACTTTTTAAAAAAGTTTTTACAAAGTGCCTCACATTAAAGTAAAAATCACAATACACACCCAAAAGATAAAATACAAAACATAGAAATACAAAGAGAAAAAATGCACTCATAAAAACAGAAAACAATCCATAAAAAAAGCTCCAGACGGCTCCATCACACTTCATCCAGAGCCTCCACTTCAGTACCCGCCTGAGGATCTGAGACCGGCTCATGGGGCTTGTAGGGGGTTAAAAGTTCTGAAATGTAACTTGGTGCAAGACCTAAACGAGCTTTAAAAGTGATCGGTAAAATTTTAAAATCAATTCTAAAACTTGCAGGCAGCCAGTGAAGAGAAGCTAAAATAGGGGTGATGTGTCGTCGGCTAAAACAGGTGAGAAGCCTTCTGAACCAGCTGGAGGCGCAAGAGAGTTTTATTATCAGTGCTGGAAAAGAGGGAGTTACTGTTGTCGAGTTTGGAGAAAATGAGAGCAGTTACAACTTTATGGTGATTGGGGATGATTTTGGAAATGGTCCAGAGGTGGAAGAAACAAGATTGGGTGATTTTCTTAACCTGAGCTTGGAAAAAAATACATATTTACTGGTGATAGTGCGTATAGGCATGATCTGTGTCCATTTATAAGGGCATATACAACCAAAACATGGGCGAATCCAATTAAAAATGTACATTTATTTAACAAATTGTGAAAAAGTGACACTTAGATGAAATTATAAAGATGTAACTGCGCAATTATGAAAACCAAGAGGGTTCCAAAAACATGTCTGTGCGATCCCTCAGTCGTCCAGGTCTGATCCATCGTAAAAACCAAAGTAAAATCTGTCAACTGGACTAGAAGTCGTAGGAGTGAAGACGTTTCGCTGCCCGTGTAAGCCGCTTCTTCAGTTCTGGGCAGATTACTGGTGAACATAGCTTTATATCTGTCTGAAGATGTGAAATATATGTTATTACTTCAACATAACTGACATAAATGAGCCTGACACAATCTAAAATAAAGGATCTTGATTTGTATGATGCTGGAGTGGTCCGGCGTCTCGTGCTGTCCAGAGAGACAGTTTGTTAGGATGTCATTCACTGAGAGCAGAGCAATGGGGCGCTCTGATTTTCCTGTAATTAAGTGTCATTTTGTTTTATGAAGCACAGTCATTAGCTGTGTCATAGTGGTTTTAATTAGTTCACGCCTAGTTGTTGAATAGATTTGGACTAAAATGACAGGTAATGAGGATAAAAGACGACAATCTTAGTTTACAACATAACGCCTATCAAACAAACAAGATATTTAAGCGTCTAATGAATGATAATGGGAATTTTTCTGTTTTCTAGATTCGAAGGCAAGGTGGTATTCAGCTCCTCGTGGACTTGCTAGACCACCGGATGAGCGAAGTACACCGCAGCGCTTGTGGGGCTTTAAGGAATCTGGTTTACGGCAAAGCGAATGATGAGAACAAAGTGGCTCTGAAGAACTGTGGAGGGATCCCGGCTTTGGTCCGCCTCCTCAGGAAGACTGGAGATGTGGAAATCAGAGAGCTCGTAACAGGTAAGTACTGTGGGACGAGTGAATGGAAGTGTCTGCTCTTCAAAGATTAGATAGGTCTAGTTTTGTTTTTGCCTATACCTGGTGTCAGTCTTTTTGGTATGTTTGAGTATTTTTTGTTAAGTTAAAGTTTTGGTTTAGCAGGTTCATACTCAGGGTTTATGAATAAATTAGGCAAGGCAAGTTTATTTGTACAGCACAATTCGTACACAAGGTAATTCAAAGTGCTTTACAGAATAAGAAAGACATTAAAATCACACAAATCAAAACATAAATAATCATAAATAATCATCATAAAATTACCATTAAAACAGAAGAGTGCAGAATAAAAACCTTTCTGTCATATGCACAGGTGAACAGAAGTGTTTTGAGCCTGGATTTAAACATTGTCAAAGTAGAGGCCTGTCTCACATCTTCAGGAAGAATGAAGAAACACTGAGGCCGGTCCCTGAAGACCTGAGAGTGTGAGATGGTTCTTGTGGCTCATGTGGGAGATGTTCTTTGGTGCTGGTCCATGGAGAGACTTGTTCACACAGAGCTGCTTTAAAGTCTCTGAGCCACAGGAGCCACAGACCTGAGCCACAGGACACATGTGTGAAGTACTTCCTGGTTCTAGTCCTGACCCGAGCAGCAGTGTTCTGGATGTTCTGGATGTTCTGTTCTGTCTTAAGGCTCGTTTGGAGAGGCCAGTGAGCAGGACGTTACAGTCGTCTAACCTACTGGAGACAAATGCAGGAAAAGTCTCTCTTAAGTCTGGTTTGGACAGTTTACCTTTGCTTTTTGCAATGTTTTTAGATGATAAAAAGCTGCAGATGTTACTGATTTGATGTGACTGTTAAAGTTCAAGTCTGAGTCCATTATTACCCCTAGATTTCTAGCCTGATGTGGAGGTTTTAGAGAGAGAGACTGGAGGTGATGCTGTCACTTTCTGTCTGTTTCTGTGGGCCAAAGATGATGACTTCAGTCTTGTCTGTTTAGCTGAAGAAAGTTGTTTTGCATTAGGGCGACAGTAGCTCAGTTGATAGTGTTTGTCCACTGATCTGAAGGTTGGTGACTCTCAGCGAAAACATTGTTGGTTGAGAGGTCACATCCACTGACCCACAGATGAATACCATCGTTGTGTCTTTGGGCAAGACACTTAACCCACCTCGGCCTCAGTGTCTGCGTACACCGGTGTATGAATGTTTGTGCTCCTTGATGTTAGAGTCACTCTAAATTGCTTGCTCAAATCGCTTTACGAAACTATTCACATACCCATTCTTGGCAAGAATTGAACCATCTACCATTTAGTAAGTGGGCAAACACTCCACCAGATGTGTTTTTGCTTTCACTAATTCAGAAAACATTCGATGCGATTTCAGGTCACACAAATGAATACTACTGTTGTGTCCTTGGGCAAGACACTTAACCCACCTTGGCCTCAGTGTCTGCGTACACCGGTGTATGAATGTTTGTGTTCCTTGATGTTAAGTGCTGTCTTGAGTGGCTTGAATTGGAAAAGTGCTACATAAAAATGGGACATTTACCATCAGTCTGACTTTACTTTTCACTGCTTTTCTTCCGTTGAAATACTCCCTAATTTGGATAAAGACAACACACAATTGCAAAACACATTATTAGCCTGCACTTGTTTGTATATTAAATGGAGATCGACCAATTTTTCATGGCCGATACCAATTGTTTGAAAGATCTGCTGATATTTTGGCGCGATTTGTTGAGCCCTGCAAACTTCCCCCTAAGCCCATTTTTACCACAAACTTTTAAGAGCTGCGTCGCCACGTTTTGTGCAGCGATCACTTCAATTCAGTTTATTTTTGTAAAGCCCAAAATCACAACAGCCGTCGCCTCTTAGGGCTGAACACGAGAATTGATTTAACCAACAGAAAGTTTGAAAATCAACAATGAAATAGAAACAGACAAGCAAACGAATCAACAGAAAACAAGCAAATGGAGAAGTGTCCCAGAGCGCCCCCTGGCCTTAGATCGTCCTCCTGCAGGAGCCACTGTGCCAGAGCGCCCCCTGTCCTTAGACCCTCCTTTCTTTTTTCTCATAAAAAAGAAAAACAAGTGGGAAAGAGAGAAATCTCGAGGAAAACCACAGTGAAGGAGAGATCTACTCCCATGGACAAAACCAGGACTAAACCAGGACTAAACCAGGACAAAACCAGGACTAAACCAGGACAAAACCAGGACAAAACCAGGACAAAACCAGGACAAAACCAGGACAAAACCAGGACAAAACCAGGACAAAACCAGGACAAAACCAGGACTAAACCAGGACTAAACCAGGACTAAACCAGGATTGAATTAGGACTAAACAAAAACTGAACCAGGACTGAACCAGGACTGAACCAGGACTGAACCAAGACTACACCAGGACTAAACTAGGACTGAACCAGGACTAAACCGGGACCGAAACCAGGACCGAAACCAGGACCGGAACCAGGACTGAACCAGGACTGAACCAGGACTAAACCAGGACTGAACCAGGACTGAACCAGGACTGAACCAGGACTAAACCAGGACTAAACCAGGACTAAACCACGATAGACGGGCTGCAGCTGTGTCCAGGACTATTGTGCATCCATTTGCAGATAGAGTTCAAATTTGTAGGGCCAGAGCCTTTCCACTAATGGACAGAGGGCGTTTATCCACAGTGGGGTAGGGGTCATCCAGCCAGGTGAGGGATCAGGATCTTCAAAATCTTTAAAACACTCAAGTAAAGGTTTGTGTGTATTTTTTAGCCAGTAGATCGACCAAAAACAAAATACGCTGGAGATTTAAGCCCGATAGCCGATAAAAAGTCCAAATATCAGCCCCATATATCCTGTATCTCTAATATTAAACTATAGGTAAGGTTGTCCAAAATCCTACTATACTATACAATTTTATTATATGTTTCACAGGTAATCACATTTTGACCTTTACAGTATGTCATTGTTTATATTTGGAACTAAGTTTAGCCAATACACACCCCTCGAGTCCAGCAGATATGACCCCACCATAAAATACCACCGTGTATTTTGGACCGCATACCTACGGGACCATGTGAAAAGGGTTTTACAGTTGGAAAATCAAGGTCAGTCACGCTTCCATAGGCCCACCTACACTCAGTCTGACTCATTGTATACAGTGTACATCTGGAGAATTATGCAACACACTGAACATAATGCCATTCTTAAGTAGGAATGACAGACTCCATTCGTAAAAACAATTACTGCGGTTCTTGAATGATTACACTTGTTTGTATACACTCATTTATTTGTGCGTAGTATTTTCCTCTGAAACATACTGTTCTTGAACTGCAGAACATTGGACTATTTAATTAAAACGCATACCACTGGGTCAGAGGCTAGATTTTCTTTTACCCAATAATGATGCTTATAAAATGTAGAAGATGCATAGTTTCTTATAGACTTGTTTTAATCTCGATCACGTGTGTCAAACTGAAGGCCCACGTGCCAAATGTGGCCCTCTACATCATTTCATTTGGCCCTCGACAGGGTAAATTAAAAGGTACGATGGTTTTAAAATGTCATTTCATCAGGAGATACACAGTTACACAGCCATATTTTTACATCTAGGAAAATGCATATACAATATCTGTAACTTGAATAAATAATAAATACAGAAATGGTTAATTAGCAAGTTTAAAAAGTAGTTAGATTTATTTTACATCTGGCCCTTTGAGAGCATCCATTTTGCTGATGTGGTCCTTGGTGAAAAATGTGTTTGACTGGCCAATTTGGGAATGATCTAGAATCTAGATCATTCCCAAATTGGCCAGTAGTCAGTAGTTTTCATGTTTTGAGAGAATTCAGTCCAAGTACGAACCCATGCAGTTTATTAACACGTGCAAATATATGCGCTCTGAGATGTATATGAAATTTTAACCCACCTCGCTGGTTGCCGCACGCATACATTAATTTGTTCTCCTGAAATATTTCTCAGACTGGTTGAATAATGTATTTGATTTGGCTTTAAGCAAACACTAACAGTATGCAGACAGTGAACCTTTGCACACTACACCGCTGGCTCAAATATGCAATCTCACCGCGGATACAGCGATTCTCCACCGTGACATTGGCTCTCGTGCCCTAGGACAGGTATTAATGAAGACCAACTGTGAGGGCATCTGGGCATGTGGACAGGATTCAACCTATGAAGATGTAAATGGGTTACTAACTGTAGCGTTTATGTTTGTCTCCGAGTGAGAAGTGACCTGGGAGTGGTTGGAAGCCGAGTAGCTGCAGGTGCCAGACTGTGGATAGGCGTTGAGTCATTGAGAGAATCTACACTTGTTCATCATTTTTGAAAGGTGTTTGGAGTAAAATGCTGTGTAGGATTTGTATTTTTCATATTCTTAGGGGGATTTTGGAGGGATATCAAAAGGTTTAACTTTATGCTTTAATGTTATGCACAATAGTTCTTTTGCTTTTCTGGTCAAGCTGCAAATAAAGATGATTTTAATATTTCATTAGTAACAGCGTATTTATCAATTAGTTTATTTCTGTTGTTTTTCATGCTTTTTTACAGCGTCTGAGCGTGCATTGTGTCCTGCGTCCTGATTGGCTGTTGGACTGTAGACCATTGTGTCCTGCGTCCTGATTGGCTGTTGGACTGTAGACCATTGTCCATCAGTCTCCTCCGTGCCGTGTCTCCTTTATGTAAATTTGTCTGAACACATTCTGTACTGTAAACGTTGGATCGCAGTGTGACTCTGAAGTGCTGTACGTTTGCGATTTGTTTTCTCCCCGACAAAATCCACAATGTCGATGAAACGTTCTGCACCGACAAAGACGCCTACGAAGGTTTGAACTTTGAGAGAGTTTAAACGAGAGAGAAATGTGAGAAAATGTTAACGCCTGTGTGAGAAAAGTGTATAAAGTGTGTGGTGAGGGGTTTTACAGCAAAAAACATATAATAATTGTAAAAAATTAAGCTGATACTTAGCGGATTTCGTCTATTCTGGGTTATTTTTAGAACGTGACCCCAGCGATAAATGAAGGACCACTGTAATGATTATTTAAAGGTTCTATATTACACAAATCTGACTTTTGTGAGCTTTTAGCCATGTTTTAATGTTGTTACCTCCTCAAAAACACACCTGGAGTTGTGTTTTGTTTCATTCGCACATGTTTGAGTAACACTTTATTATTAGTCTGTACTTTTCCAAATCTCAAAATGCTCCGCTCTACCTTCTGATGTCATTTAGTGGTAGTTTTGAAGTTAACCGCTACCTTTTAACCTTTAGCTCAGTCGAGATCGGCAATTCCATGGCTAAAATCCTCCAAATGATTCTAGTGAAGGTGTACGGAGTTTAAAAACACAGCGGAGCACTTCCTGTATCACCTCATGACATCACAAGGTGGAATAGAGAAGAACTCAACCTAAAAATGTAAGGTTTGTGTGTTAAACATGTGTGAATGAAACAAAACACAACTCCAGGTCTGTTTGTGATGAGGAAACATTATAACATGGATCAGAAAACGGCGTAATATGGGCCGTTTAAATGGTCCGTTGGATATTACAATGGGTTTTCCAATTTTGTGTCATTATAAACTCACTTTGGTCTGGTGGGAGTGGATTCTTTGTTTGTCTCTTTATGACCCAGTGTCTGTGGTTGGCTCCAGGCACCTAAATATACTGTCTAAGATCCTCGGTATTATAGTATCATGAAAGTCAGATGGATTTTTTTCCAACTTGTCTGACTTACGGTCACAAGAAAGTCAAGTATCTGCTGCCTTCCTATCTCTATTGTAAAG
Organism: Periophthalmus magnuspinnatus; assembly: GCF_009829125.3. Classification (NCBI taxonomy): domain Eukaryota; kingdom Metazoa; phylum Chordata; class Actinopteri; order Gobiiformes; family Gobiidae; genus Periophthalmus; species Periophthalmus magnuspinnatus. The sequence continues at coordinate 20,460,157 of NC_047145.1, read as the reverse complement.
CCTGACATCTCATATATTCTTGAGTTTTTTCTTTGTTCCTTTTACTGTTGGACTGGGCGTCTTGTATCACAAACTGGCCCTTGAGTGTTTGCTGTATCTTCAACATATCACCATTGTGCCTCAGACAAAAGCCTCCTTGTAGCACCAGGTTAGTGTCGAGATAAGGGAAACGTGGGAGCTCATACAGGCGGATCAGACGTATACCGAGATAATGTACGCTCCGTATAGACACACACGGGATGAACATACGCAGGCAGCGAGATGAATCGAAATCAAATAGAAATTGCAGATTAAACGTGCGCTATGTGACTTTTCTTTTCTATTTTTTTCTTTTTTATTTTATTTATCGAGAGTTTTGATTTACATAAAAAGACACAAACGCGACAACATTCAAACAGTAAACAAACAGCGGGTGCACGTTTCAGCAGTGGCCCCAACCTCTAACCCAAGGAGTGGTACCGGTCCGTTACGCATTTGCTACCGGGCTGCAACCGCATCTTCTCCGACGTAACTTTCACCTGTCCCTCGTGACACGGTAATAAGCTTGTCCATAGATATGTAATGAAAATCCTGAGAGGAAATCGCCACAGAAATCCATTTGATATAATGTTGAGTATATTGTATTTATCTGCGATGACGTATCATGTATCACTCATCAGACACGTCGCCCAAAAGTAGACTCACAAGCGAGTGAAAATGAGCCAAAAACAAAAGTCTTTGGAGAGTTTTTTTTGCAATGGGAAAAGGCCAAGAAAAAGAAAGCTAAATTTCACAGACAATACCAGAGTCCAACTTAAAATATGGGATTGTCGCTACAGGAGACTCTCACGTTTTTTGAAAGAAACAAACATGAACAAGAAGGAAAGAAGAAACAAGCTCAAGGCTCCCACTGATTCAGCGGTATAATGAGTTGTATTCTTTATGCACTTAACCTTAATTTTTGCCATATTTATCTGCCACGCGTAGATGGAGCGTCCCGTGAAAATAAAACCTACATTATTCCAGTCCGTGGTACAAAAAAAGGTTGGGGACGCCTGCATTACAGTCAACCATAATTAACAGTCACAGGACCAGACGTACAGTATTCTGGTCTTGTAAGCAGAATATAAGGCGTCCATTTCTCCCATATCTTGTCAAATTTGTCCATTTTGAAGTCTGTTGTACATTGTAATCCGTTCTGTTGATAAAGATTGAGCATATGAGGTTGTGCCAATCGTCCAGGGTGAGGAGATCCGCCTTTAACCATTTTTCAGTTATTGATTTCTTGTCGTAACTTCTGGGGGTAAAAAGTTGAACAGTTTATTTACAAACACGGAAATGCAAATGTAGATTGATGGAGGTGATAATAGGGAACGGGGTCATAGGCTGACGTCTTCGAGCCAGTCGTAGGTAGCGGGGTCAGAGGTTGTGGTGTTTGTATCGGTCGTGGAGAGATGGAGGCGGAGGTGTAGGGTAGTTCCAAGGAGTGAGAAAAAACAACTGAGTACTGTGACCACGAAAACACGAAAACTGGACTGAGCCAAGCGGAATTGTACCACGGAGGATACACGGACAGTCTGGCGGAGTTTGCAGGACCTCCAGTCTCTTTGTACTCCAAGATGCAGGCTTGATTGCTCATGGGCTGCAGGTGTGTCGTGGGTGGTGCCAGAGTCTCCGCCCAGCTCTGGACAAGGACACAGAAGGGAGGAAAGAAGACAGCACAGAAACACAAGGACTGACCGGGATCTTGACACTAATATGCTGCTAAATTCAACATACCAAATAAATGTTTAATCTCAGTGCTTGCACAGAATATAAAAGCCCAAACAATAATTCATCCAAGTTTAAAGACACTAGTAAATTAAATATTACTCTCTCGAAGGTTATTCCAAAAGTTCTGTATCATAGGACATGCCCAAAACAAATGAAAATGATTTGCTCCCTGAAGCGCTATGTAACTTTTCCGGTGAGGGATCTGCTACCTATCTCCATGGTGATGTCTTAAAAATACTGCGTTCTGTGAGCGGAGTCACGTCTCCACAGATCTGACCTTTAACTTCATTCATAACTATCACAGACTATATATAAATGGACATAGCTAACCTGCCTGCAGCCTCCGTAACTGCTGCTGTCAGACTCGTCATTTTATGAAGATATGAACATTAATAAGAGACAAATCAGGCGCCTTCTTTCCCCGAGGCCGTCCCGCTAGCGTTAGCAATATGTTTGATTGACAGCGTTGCTAAGCGCCTGCTCCATGCTAAACCAGGAGAGTTACCTTCAGCAACCTCGCTCCGGATTGGCTCTTTGGTTGCTATGATACTCGCGGTTGGAATTCCTAATATGGGTCTTGACTCCAAATTCGCCGCTATAATTGCTAGCCTAGATGAGCTTAATTTGGCTGGAGCGGAACGTTATGGGTGACATCACGTTCACTTAGTCCACTTCTTTGTACAGTTTATAATGCAAATAGATAACTTGACTAATGACATACTGTGGGACATTCTTGGCAAAGCAGTAGCACCTCAGAAAAGTTGCATCGTGCAGCATCAATGGTCATAGTTTTAGCAGTTTGTATTTTATCCTTTTCCCAAAAATGAATGCTACTTAGAATCTGCACTGGTTTATTAATCTTGATTTCAAATAATACATTTCATATACATCTGCAAAATAGTTTAGGCCTTTTACATAGCTGCTTGGATGCATACTTTACTTTCAACTCTGTTCAATTTGACTTTTAACCTGGCCTACCTTTTTACACTCACTTTCTCAGCAGGGAATAGGGCCATCAAGGGATCATTACAATGACAGCCAGAGCACGCACAGGGAGGATTTTTCCCCAGCCTTTCAAGACCACTCCACTGCTGATATCAGACCAGGGGAGATGGGGAGCGCTGAGAGAGCCAGCCGAAGAAAAGGACATCTTGTATTTTGTATTGGCGTTTGACTGACACCTCCTTGCTCTTCACATGGCTATCACTGATGAGGTAGCGAGCGAGATGGCAGATATGGGGGACGTAAAGAAAGCCAAAAGTAAAAATGTCCAAACTCCAAAGATATGTCCCTCCATCCATCATTGTGAATTGGGCAGACCTAAATGTCACGGGTGAAAGGAGGACTAAAAATCTCTGCTTTTGCTCCCATAATGATCTGTAAAAGTACCATTTATTGACAACACTGTTACTTGAGTATGAAGAATTACATTATAGGTTATTACTTCTACCTATACTATAGAGCTGTGTTATTATACTACTAAAAATAATATTACTACTGCTACTATGTCGGTTTCTGTTCTGTTGCATGAAGAACAGGCGCAGAGGCACGGGAATCATTCTGTAGATCTTTATTGTACAGTTGGGTTAAAGGCGGCATACAGCAAAATTCAAAGCAGAATCAAAAATGCAGAGTCTATCTCAGAGTCTATCATAGAGTCTTTCTCAGAGTCTAGAAATCTATCGCAGATTCTTTCTCAGAGTCTATCGCGGATTCTTTCTCAGAGTCTATCGCGGAGTCTTTCTCAGAGTCTATCGCGGAGTCTTTCTCAGAGTCTATCGCGGAGTCTTTCTCAGAGTCTATCGCGGAGTCTATCGCGGAGTCTTTCTCGGAGTCTTTCTCGGAGTCTTTCTCGGAGTCTTTCTCGGAGTCTTTCTCGGAGTCTATCGCGGAGTCTATCATGGAGTCTATCACAGAGTCTATCAAACTGAGATTACACCAGTGTTTTAAAATCCTCCTGGAGTGGGTGTGTCGTGCACGCCTGTATGAAGGAGGCTATTGTGAAGAAATGAGAACTGTGACCTTGACCAAAATGTAACGGTTATGAGTTTTCTGTGATTACGAGAAATGACAACTGTTGTATTGGAAACACTGTGAGCAAAGTATTATATTTGTATACTGCTAACCAACAATGAAGAACATGTTTTAGAATGAATTTTCTGCCAAACTGGTGTTGAAATATGATTGAGAAGCAGCTCTGTGATGGTGTCAGTTGTTTCCACATGGGTCTCATTCATGTTTGATTGGATAAAACTGTCTGTTCTTAGCAGTCGTTTCCTAATGGTTCTCCTTCAGTAAAACACTTTTATTTTTCAATTTTGCACAGAACAAAAGGGTTTTTTCGTGAACTGAAAGAAATAAAAGTCACTCAGGCCCTTTCATTTTGTCTCTCATGTTGACACCGTACTTTTTGGGCGTGGATATTTGTGGTAATAGAGATTATAGAGCAGCGGTCCCCAACCTCTTTATCACAGCGGACCGGCCAACGCTTTAAAATTTTACCGTGGACCGGGGGGCCTCTCCAAGTGGCACCTCTCCAAGTGGCGGAGCAGTTTTGAAGGCTTCATTGCCTCATTACAGAGCTGGTCGCCGTATATTATGCAGAGCGGGCTTGGTCTGTGGGAATCACCTGTCGCGTTAAATCCATAGTTCAAGTAGAACTCCTGGTATTGTCTGTTAAAAACTTTCTTTTTCTTGAAAGTTGGCTCTTTTTCTGTCTCTTCACTGGGCCTTTTCCCCTTTGAAAACTTTCCAAAGACGTCTGTTTTTTACTCATTTTGCTAATTGGTGGGTTAAGTTCAAGCGCTCAAGTGACGGAAATTTAACCGAGAGAATCCGGTACCAATTGATCCACGGACCGGTACTGGTCCACGGCCCGGTGGTTGGGGACCACTGTTATAGAGTATTCAACTGAGCATTCAAATTCACACATTCAACTCAGACTTTTTGATTTTGAGTCTCGAGTCTTTGCCCTTTAGTGCCTGGCTTAGTGAAAATGTCATACATGACTCTTGTTTGCTCATGTACGTGTTACAATTCACACGCCTCTATTCCTGTTAAACAACACCTGCTTTTACTTGTTTTAACTAGTTTCACAATACAATTAGACGTTGTCAGGTACTCTTCACGCTAAAGAACATGAACAATGTGTGTCTCCGCTGAATAAATGTAAGAGGCAGTAGTTTTATGAGCCTCTGTGTCATCCCTGCAAACAGCTTGTCACTGCCTGTATATGGACAAAAGTATGTGAATTCGTAATAACATCGACGTTTATGGAGCTGCTGTGATGATTTCAGTCTCATTCAGTATAATTGCATTTTGGAAAATTTGAACTTGCTCCAGGGCGAGTTGTTTAAAAATGCATAACTGCGCAAAAAGTGAAATCTGTTCTTCCTCTAGAGGTGAATTATTATTCCAAAATATGTTTAATCTTATGAATCTAGTCTGTGTAATCCCTCAGTCCAGGTACGATCCAGAGAAAAACAGAAATTCAAGTCTGTCAGCTGGACACAATCATTAGAGTCAAGATGTTTCTCTGCTCGTCCAAGTGGATTTTTCAGGTCTGGTCAGATACTGCTGGACACTGCCTTATATCTGAACAGAGGAGCTAACTACGCTGAAGCTAACACACCTGTTTGATTAAAGTTTCTGTTTGGAGGAGGTTTTTGAGCGGCACTAAGTTAATCCAATTCTGTCAACTCAACAAAAGTTTAGGGTGAAGAAAAACACCTATTAGTATACTGGCGATAGAAGTGATAGTAAGAGTAGTAATGTGGTAGTGGTAGTGGGGGGGGGGGTGGTAGTAGGGGTAGTAGTGGTAGTAATGGTAATAGTGGTAGTAGTGTTTGCAGTGGTGGGTAGTAGGGGTAGTAAAGCCAGTGGTGGTAGCAGTGGCAGTAGTGGTAGTAGGGGCTGTAGGTGTAGTAGTGGTAGCGGTGGTAGTAGTTGTAATAGTGGTAGTAGTAGTGGTAGGAGAGGCAGTAGGCGTAGCAGTGGTAGTAGTGGTAGTAGAGGTGGTTGTAGGGGCAGTAGTGTTAGCAGTGGTAGGTAGTAGGAGTAGTAATGCCAGTGGTAGCAATGACAGTAGTGGTAGTAGTGGTAGTAGGTGCTGTAGGGGTAGTAGTGGTAGTAGTGATAGTAGAGGCACTAATGGTACTAGTGATAGCCGTGGTAGTAGTGGTAATAAACGTAGTATAGGCAGTACTGGTAGCAAAGCCAGTAGAAGCAGTAGTGGTAGTAGAAGCAGTAGTAGTGGTGGTAGTAGAGGTAGCAGTGGTAGTAAAGGTGGTAGAAGTGAGAGTAGAGGTAGCAGTGGTAGTAGAGGTGGTAAAGCCAGTAGAAGCAGTAGTAGTAGTAGTAGTGGTAGTAGTGGTAGTAAAGGTGGTTGTATAGCCAGTAGTGGTAGTAGAGGTAGCAGTGGTAGTAGAGGTGGTAAAGCCAGTAGAAGCAGCAGTAGTAGTAGTAGTAGTGGTAGTAGTGGTAGTAGGGACAATAGTGTGAGTAATATCTATGGTTGAAAACTAGTATAAGAAAAAACTCCACCGCAGCATCATACCTGTTAGAAATGACACATTTGAGTGTCGTCAGTCTCGAGCTGCTTTCTCCTCTAACACATGGCACCGCCTGAGTCACAGCACATCAGCCTCCTCATTATTGCCTCTTTGTTGTCAGCCTTCATCAAATCCACTTTTCTATTCTTTTTGATTAAAGGCTCTGTTTGGGCCTCTGGAAAAGACACTGGGCATGCAGCATTTTGGGTGACCGTAAAAACCTTACCCTCAAGCATTTACCCCTATCTCTGTGTCACTTCTGAAGTTTAAATTTAGCCTGGCTGCACTGGCTTCCTAAGGTCTCAGCGTGAGGTAGATAGGGAGAAGTCGAGGCTTCCGGACCTGTCAGTCAAAGGCGGGTCGATGCGGAGGCTTTGTGTGTCAATAGGAGATGCTATCCTCACATGTAGCTAACCTTGAGGCAGCGGACTGTGGTGTAACTCAGCTGCATTCAATAGAAATCCTGAGAATGAGTTTCATCGCGCGAGCTCGATGCGGGCACATTTTAGTCTTTTAGTCTGTCACAACAAATCAGCATTGCAAATTACAGTCATCATCCCAAAAATGTGCTTTGTTTGGTAGCATCCTGTCACCCTCAAATTACCTCTCTGTGTAAGTCTCCAAATACTAAAGGTGTTTTGTTAAAGTCTTACCCTGCTATTAGAAAGAGCTTGAAGACATTTAAATGAGTATTTGGAATCTCACACAATATCTTCACAAGAATGTTTTCTTCAGCTGCCACTGTTAGAAAATGGATAGTGTCCTGGAGAAATTGCAGTGCAGCGTTTTCACTGTGGGAGGTCCCATTTGAAATGAAACCTCAACCGCACATACTGACAATTTCCCTCCCAGGGCACGCTGGTATTTTTAACTGACAAGTCTTTTTCTATCAAAACTTACAGGGAGAGATAGTTTATGTGACCCCAGAGTCAAACCGCCCAAAAGAAGGTCATTGTTCCATCCATCCAACCAAAAGTTTAGGATTTAATTGTGTGTTTTTGGAGGATGCATCACCTTTGTCATTGTCTTTTGACTCTTCTGCAGGTTCTGACCCCTCCGTTAACGAATTCAAACAGAGAAGCGCCAATGAAGGCTGTTTAATAAAACATTCCCACTTGGGGCCTAACAGTTCTCCCTTTTACAAGTCATACTCTCATTAATTCATGAATTCATGCAATCATCTCCCTATTTCCCCAAACCGCCGTGCTCTTTGGAAACTGTCTGTCAGGAGTCTGGAGGGAGCGGCCTGAGAGGGGACACAGGACGGAGATAAAAGAGGAGAGAATAAAAGAGGGGATATGAAAGACGAGTATGATGTCACTGCTCTGGATTTGTGATGTCAGTATATCGGGACGTTTCTGTCGTTAGCGGAGAGGAGCGTTTCTAATCGCACCACATACCAGGCCCCATTTGATCATTTCGTTCATTTTACTTTGCCGTCTGACTGTGAGTTTGTGACCAGACAAATGTATTTTTATTTAAAGATCCCATATTGCACTGTTTTCAGATCAATTTTATAATGTTTCTCCATCACAAACAGACCTGGAGTTGTGTTTTGTTGCATATTTACGCCGAGTTCTTCTCTCAAACAGAAAACACCCCAGCTTGTGACGTCATGTGGTGATACAGGAAGTGCTTTTAGACTCCGTACACCTTCACTAGAATCATTTGGATACTTGAAAACTACCACTACACGACATCATAAGGTTGAACGGCGCATTTTGGGCTTTGGAGATTTAAACAGACTAATAATAAAGTGTTATTCAATCATGCGTGAATGGTTTTGATGAGGTAACAACATTATAACATGTCTTAAAACTCACAAGAGTCAATTTTACGTAATATAGGACCTTTTAACTGTATAGTAGTAGCACTATTTTCTAAGGATCAAGGCCTAATATACAGATACGGCATATTCATTTGACATATCTTTTATGGCCAGCCAAATAAACACAGTACGAGTGCTTTCTTTCCAAGCGCTTTTTCAGCTTTTCTTGCATTTTATACTCAATGCCTTGAACTCTGTATGGTTCCATTTGTAGAACTTGAAGTCAGTGAGTAACTTGCCCTTTAAAACGCACGAGTAACAGTATTAAAACATATGAAAATGTACTGAAGCTTTCAAAAGAGCCAGCGACTTCTTTCAATGATGATTATGCGATATCTTTTCAGCGTTTAGTGTTTTTTTGTATTATTTTTTTTGTAGATTATTATAATATACCACTGTACATTTTAAAACTTTCTATCCAACTTTCTCAATATTACCTTCGCTTTGCTTTCTGTGATTCGTAAAGGAGCCTCGCAGAGAGAGACTTGTGAGAGAAATAAGAGGCTGATTAGTAAAAGTGAATGTTTCTACACGCACACACACACACACACATACACACACACTGAAGCTGAGTGCTGACACTTCACCGGTGCCAAACACAATACAAGGTCATCGGCTTATTATCACCCGCCCCGTCTTGCGCCCTCCTGCTCCTCTCTCGCTCGCACATTAGCACCCGCCGACTCTGTCTCTGTCTCTGTCTGCGTTTTTACATAAATCTCAAAAGCGTCGTCTCGCCCTCACCCCACTTTTGTTTCCTATAGCAACTTTATGCCTTCCCGTTTTATTATTGTATGCTATTTTTTGGCAGGGTGCATTTAAATTCTTCATCATAATACTGCTCTCATATTCCTCCCACACATGTCTGTCATTCGCACAGTGTCATTATGAGTGGCAGTGCAGAACATTTCGAGACAACGCTAACTTTGCTGCTAGCTAAACTGGCTGCTGCTCAAGACGTAGCCTCTGTTGCAGCTGTATACACTGAGAAAAGAGAAGGTGATAATAAAGTGGAGTGTTGTTTGGGATGTTGGAAAGAATTTGTGCTGCATTTTGTACTTGCTACTACTAGAACCTGAAATTATTATAAATATAGCACTTGCGTCGCTTCATGTCATTAAAAAATGTAGACTGTATATGTAAACGGATGTAGATAACCTTCCAGTTTCAAACAGGAAGTGATTATGTGCACAGTTCCGGCTCCAATTCTCTTTCTATTGAAAAACTGCTGCTGTCAGACTCGTCGTTTTGGTCTTAAAATGTTCGTATTAACCCGCTCTACGTGATCCTGGCATTGTTATTTTCGCTATTGTGTCTGTAAATCAAGATATGAACATGAATAACAGACAAATCAGGCGGCTTCATTCCCCGAGGTCGCTCCCAGTAGTGTTAGCAACTGGTGTGATTGACAGTGTTGCTAAGTGCCCACTGACTGCCAAACCAACAGTGCGGGCAGGAAGGGACGTTACCTTCAACAACCTCACTCCGGATTGGCTCTTTGGTTGCTGCACTGCCTGGCCAAAAAAAAAGTTGTCACCAAAAAATAAAAGGTCACACACTCTAATATTTGGTTGTTTCACCTTTAGCTTTGATTACGGCACACGTTCGCTGAGGCTTCTACAATGTCACAAGATTTATTTCCATCCAGTGTTGCATTAATTTTTCAGTCCAGAGCTTGGGTCTTAGTCAGTCATCGCTTTTGTGTGATTTTTCGCCATTATAAGAGAACTAGTTATCATTTTCTTTACCTTTTTAAATTTTAAATGGAACTAAAAGTGTATTTAGTTGAGCTCGCTATGTCAGTGGGTGAGATTTTCAGAATAAGACAACAGGACAAAAACGCTATTTCCACCAAGATGTTGCATTGATGCTGGTCGAGTCTGACGCTGCACAAAGCTTCTCCAGCACATCCCAAAGATTCTCAATGGGGTTAAGGTCTGGACTCTGTGGTGGACAATCCATGTGTGAAAATGACGTCTCATGCTCCTGATCCACTCTGTCACAATTTGAGCCCGATGAATCCTGGCATCATCTTGGAATATGCCCGTGTCATCAGGGAAGAAAAAATCCATTGATGGAATAACCTGGTCATTCAGTATATTCAGGTGTCAGCTGACCTCATTCTGCTGAACCTCGACCGGACCAGCAGCAGAAACTCCAACATGCTTAGTTAAATCCAGGTGACGACTTTTTTATTTTGGCCTCGCAGTGTGTGATACTCACGGTCGGAATTCCAAATATGAAACTCGGCTCCAAATTCGCTGCGAGCCTCTATGAGCTTCATTTGACTGGAGCCAAACGCTGTGGGTGACGTCACACTCACTTGGTCCATGTTACAAACTTAATTCTGAAAATATTGGGACAAAAATATGTCAAGTAAAATGTATTGTACAAGAAAATGACACCACGAGGCAAAGAAACAGTTCAGATCTGTGGACGTTCACACTGATAATAACTAAATAACTTAAGTTTAATGCCATGCTGTGGAACATTCCAAGCTAATCCACTCACACTGTAGACCTGCAGGTGTGTTACTCCACCATAATGTTGTTTAGAGGTGAGATGTGGCAGCGTGTGATCTGCTTTGTGTGATTGTCTCTATTGTTTGTCAAAATGCGGAGGTTGTTTTAAGCCCGTGTGCCTCCTCTGTGGACACATCTCTATACGTGACCCCTCTATATTTCATTTCTATTTTATCTGGACACATGAAAGACATATGTCACGTCGGACACGCCGCATCTGGGACCTGACTCCGCACTGACCTTCAGCTCTGCGGCTTTTTATAGTTGTAACAAATGTATGCCTCCTCTGCTATCTCAATCTGTTTTGGCCTGTCCTCTAGATTCACCGCATGCCCTTTCATTAGTTTTCTATTTCTGTGTCTCTCACGGTTGTCACTGTCTATAACATGTGTTCTGCATTGTCCGACTATACCAAGTTGGAACAGAAGGCTGATTAACATTTCAGATGCAAACATTCTGATTCGGCCTGACTGTGTGCGATTGTGGTTCGCGAGCGTAGTTGTAAATGTGTCATAGCTGACCAACAAGGCCAGCCCTGTCACTCATCTTTATAGAAGCATCTGTTTTTCCATCTGATCAGCGAAAAACACCATTTATGCTCTCGTCCGATAGACTGTGATTATAAATTCTAATGTATGGTTTGACCTGCAAAGTGTTCACAGAGTTACATTAGCAAAAGGTGACTGCTAACGATGATATTAAACAAGTGGATATTTTTACACTACTCCTGGTATTGCTATGTTGTATTTTTAAACAAAACTATTTTTCTTAGACTTAAAGGTCGTATACAGTGGTCCCTCGTTTATCGCTCTAAAAATAACCCGCTATAAACGAAATCCGCTACGTATCAGCTTTATTTTTTACAATTATTTTCTTCGTTTTTTGCTGTAAAACCCCTCACCACACACTTTATACACTTTTCTCACACAGGCGTTAATGTTTTCTCATATTTCTCTCTCGTTTAAACTCTCTCAAAGTTCAAACCTTCGTCGGCGTCTTTGTCGGTGCAGAACGTTTCATCGACATTGTGGGTTTTGTCGGGGAGGAAACAAATTGCAAACGTACAGCACTTCAGAGTCACACTGCGATCCAACGTTTATGTAAATTTGTCTGAACACATTCTGTACTGGACAGGAGACACGGCACGGAGGAGACTGATGGACAATGGTCTACAGTCCAACAGCCAATCAGGACGCACAACACAATGCACGTTCATACGCTGTTAAAAAAAAAGCATGTGAAATTGCGCTAAAAAAAATCTGCGACACCGTGAAAGATGAACCGTTATATAATCCGGGACAGCTATATTATGGAAAATTGTTATAATACTGTTACCTCATCACAAACAGACCTGGAGTTGTGTTTTGTTTCATTCACACATGTTTGATTAACACTTTATTATTAGTCTGTTACATCTCCAAAGCTCAAAATGCTCTGTTCCACCTTGTGACTTCATGAAGTGGTAGTTTTCAAGCTCTCTTTTACCTTTAGTTTAGCAGAGTTTGGCAATTCCAGCGCTGAAATCATCCAAATGATTCTAGTGAAGATGTGTGGAGTTTCAAAACACAGTGGAGCACTTCCTGTATTACCACACGATGACATCATAAGGTGGAACAGAGTGTTTGCAGGGTTTATGCCTTAAAACATGTCTAAATGAAACAAAAAAAACACAACTCCAGGTCTGTTTGTGATGAGGAAACAACATTATAACATAGATCAGAAAACAGCGCAATATGGGCCCTTTAAAAACACATTATGCTTTACAGGGTTACTTGAAAATGCAGCACAAGCCAATAAAAACAGCTATAGCATAAAAAGGAGAATCAATGTGAAATGTGAGCACAAATTGGGAATACAAGAAGTGATATTTAAAGAGGTGGAGCTGGTTTGCATCATACAGAAGCAAATTGATCCACGTTTTGAATGCATTTCATTGATAAAACATCGAGAAGAACAGCTACGAGGACACAGGGCTAAGACTACAACACGCTCAGACCTTAAGACGTAGATTTTAAGTGTTTTTATACCTTTTCTGTTGTAGTAATAGATGCTTTTTTGCAGGTGTGCTGTGGAACTTGTCGTCATGCGATGCTCTGAAGATGCCAATCATTCAAGACGCCCTGGCCGTATTGACCAACAGCGTTATAATCCCCCACTCGAACTGGGACTCCTCCCCCAATCACCACGAGGACCGCAAGCTCCACCTCCACACGTCCCAGGTCCTCCGCAATGCAACGGGCTGCCTCAGGTAAACATGCAAAAGTCATTTATAACTTATCTGCTGATGCTAACCAAGATATATTTGTCTATAAGGATAAAATCTTTACCCAGAGCGTGGCGAGTCTGTTTGTTATGCCTTAGCGATACAATATACAACGTTATTGATCATGTCATGCTGTTGATTTTCTGCTGGGAAACATTAGCGTAGCAATATGCATAACTTTGCATGCTCTATTGAGTTGCAAAATTTGTGTATTTCGCAAGGTTTGTGTGTAAGGTTCTAGACAGAGATGGAGCGAATACAGATAAAACCTATAAGTGAAATTACCTTTGCAACAACAGTAAGTAAACATTTAATGCATACTATAATATTAATAGTTTATTTATCTCAGTCAAATTAAATGTATTTCTGATATGAGCTCTTGGGGGAAAAAACATTCGAATTCATAGCTATTCTTGGGTTTCTGACAAACAATTTCCTCCTGTTTTGAAGGACTTTGTGAGGAACTTTTCCCATTTAGATATAATATTTTGGTTTGAGTTGCTTAATTGCTACGACCACAGAGGAAGGTCGCCGTCGCTTCAAACCCATGAATGTAAAAGCTACAGGTTGTTTTTTTTTTTACAAAACACAACACATAACATACATTAATTCATGCTCAAGTATAAGGAATAGTTAATGATAATGACAATATGCTTAAAATAACACAATACCGATCTCAATATTTTAATTTTTTACTTTTCACGTGTCTTAATCCCCGCAGCCTTACACGCCGCCGAGGGATCCTGCCTAATTATATATGCGCACTTTCGCTATGAACAATATAGCGCCTTGTTGTTTCTCCCTCTCTCCCTTTTCTCAACTCCGGGTGGTATCCATAGCAACAACTCCTCCAGTCGTGCAGGTCCTTTGGGCGTCGAGACTTTCTAGTTGGTGCATTGCTGGTGCATAAGATGTGTTCACAGTTGTTAAAGTCAGACTTGATGGAGTAACAGCTGTGTAGACTGTGTTAGATCCGCTGCTAAAGAAGTCGTTGTTAATCGGAGGATGGTAAGAAATGTGTTAAAAAAAAAAAAAAGTATGCAAATATTACACATCACAGCTGCCCTGGGGTAGATTAGCTGTACTGTGACTTCCAATCTGCGCCATTACAGCCTCCAGTCGCTCAGTCAAGCAAAAAAAAGTGGTTTGCCCAAGGACGTGATCATAGTATGCGGTGGATGGAGCAGGGTTTGAACCAACAACCTCTGGACTAACGGCTAAATATAAATAGAACCAAATTTTATTCAAATTTTTTTAATCATTAGGTGTAGTTCAGGTTCATTTGATTTTTACACAAAGCCCTATACTCATTAAATGTTAGACAGTAAGTTTGATTTTTGGTTTTATATACTTGCAACTGCTTGTCTCTGTGGAATTGTTTTTGCTTTGCTATGGTGTCGTTTGACTATCTTTAAGTTGAGAGCGCGTACGCAGAAATCGAGAGCGCGTACGCAGAAATCGAGAGCAAGTACGCAGAAATCGAGAGCGCGTACGCAGAAATCGAGAGCAAGTACGCAGAAATCGAGAGCGCGTACGCAGAAATCGAGAGCAAGTACGCAGAAATCGAGAGCGCGTACGCAGAAATCGAGAGCAAGTACGCAGAAATCGAGAGCAAGTACGCAGAAATCGAGAGCAAGTACGCAGAAATCGAGAGCAAGTACGCAGAAATCGAGAGCAAGTACGCAGAAATCGAGAGCGCGTACGCAGAAATCGAGAGCGCGTACGCAGAAATAAGAGCTGCCTTTATTAGTCCCACAGTGGGGAAATTCCAGTATTGCACCGCACAGTTAAAGAACAGAAGGAAAATGGTACGTGCAATAAAACAAGATAATAGATAAATAGTTTAAAATAATTTTAAAAATATACTTAACTAAAACTAAACTAAAAATAGACTCTAATATAACATCTTCGTTGAGGGCGCCTACACAGAAATCGAGGACGTGTAGACAGAAATCGAGAACACGTACACAAAAATCAAGAGCGTGTACACAGAATTTGAGGGCGCGCAGACAGAAATCAAGAGCGCGTACGCAGAAATCGAGGGCGTGTATACAGAAATTGTCCACTCTCTTTCTGCCTGCGCTCACTTTTTTTCTTTTTCTCTCTTCAACTGAAATACATCATCAAAACAAGACTTAGATTTAGAGAGATTGAGAATGGATCTCTCCTTCACTGTGTTTCTCCTTGAGGTTTCTCTTTTTTGTATTTTGCATTTTTGTATTTTTTGTCAGAAATGTTCAACTGTATGGCACCTTATTTCTTTACATTATTGACCTTTATTCCACCCTCCCTGAAAAGAGCTCCGTTTAAGGAGCTCTTTTGAGGGAGTCTTAACCGCAGATTGTTGTATATGTTTTTTAGTGGTAGTGGTTGCAGATAGTTGCTTTACTTACTGTGGGCGGCGTCCCCTCTCCACCAATCTGACCTGTAACTTGGCCTGGTCACGTCTCCTGCTTCTGTCCCCATGGAAATGCATACATTAAGGCCAAACTGTTAGTCTTACTTAATATCAGCCTGTCCAGGGACTACAGCTGGAAATTAGTATTTTTGCTATAACCTGGCACCAAACATCTTTCCTTTTTTTTTTTTTTTAAGGTCAATGTAATGTCGTACACTGTCGCTATCCAAATAAAAGCATACCAGACCGTACAGTGGAACATTACAGACAAAACTCTCAAGGCTCTGGCGTCTGGGTGAAAAAAGTCTAAAGGCTAAACTCAGATAAAGCTTGATTTCTGTTAGAAATAATGATCAGACTGGACTGACGTACGTATTTATGGACTGATATTAACCACACGCATTTTTGTCAAGCTGGATCTCACATAAACAAACTAGACTTTTACAATTTTTGTCTGAGATGTGGAAATTATTGCTCTTTTAACAGCTCAAGCTAAGGTTAAACGGCTAACGCTAGCAACTTTACACTTATTTAAGAGCGTTTTATTCATAATTAGGACCAACAGTGCGATAAACCAGCGCTTCCATCATCTTCATTCAGTCGTGTTGTGTCCAGTGAAAGACCTGTCTCTGTTTACTGTTATTTTTCCATCTTTCGCAATGTATTGTGGTCTATATTGACCGATGTAGTGACCACCGATGGACAGTGTTTTTCAAGGTGCATTGTGGAAAATTCGGACTGCACCACTTTCCAACTCCTGGGTCAGTCGGACAGCACTAAAAATGGCATAACGCTTAAGTAGTCGGGAATAGCGTGGACGTTCAGCCACAGCCAAAGCAATAACATCTCCATTTATTGATTTATTTGACAGGGAAACAAGCAGATAATGGAAAGTTACACCTTTAAAGATCATGTTTATGCTTTAATTTACTCATTTGCACTTCTACAGTAGACCATAATAACAGAAAACACACATATATGTCGCTGTACCGCGTTCATACACTGACATTACGGAGTGTGGATGGTCAGCGGCTCCTTGTGCACTTGGTCATCTCTCTTTCAATCAACCACCAACTGTCTCTTGATTAAAAGTCCCTTCTCCCTCCCGTCTTCAATTACTACCCTGTGTCGTTTAATGTCTTTCACTGCCCGTCTGAAGATGCCACTTAGGCTCTGGGTTCAATCATGTAATTCAGCCGTGTGGTTTCGTCGAGACTTGCGCGCTCCGAGGGCTCGAATAGGTGGACCTGTCACAATAACACATTTGGAAGTAAATACTGACGATAAACGAGAAACCATAAAGCAGAAATACCCCCCAAAATGTGTTTTAAATGTACAATATTGTTTAAAATATGAACTGCGATAAATAGTTAAGTAGTTAGTTTGTCATAGAAGTTCGTAATCCATCATAATACTGAAAAATAACGAAAAAAGTCCAATTAATCCCCCCCATGAGAAATATTGACTCCCAGAAATGATTGTTCCATCTGTCATATATTGAACAATAACTGGATAAAGTAAATATTGTGGCAGACCTACGAATGGGCCAGTCGTAACGCTACTTTAGTTTACATTTGTTTTAAAAAGAAACATAAAGCATGAGTTGGAATAGTTAATATGAACATTTATGGTTTGTTCTGTACCACCTGCTTGTCTCCACGGAGGTGTTATTTCGTTTTCTACTCTGGACTGTCCCGCACTACAGCATTAAAGAAGATCTACTGTGCTTACATCTGCTATATAACTATAATCTATGACACTCGCTGAATCCTAGAGCCATCACCCATCACCCATTAGGAAAATACACTGCCTGGACGAAAAAAAAAGGTCACACACTCTAATATTTGGTTGTTCCGCCTTTAGCTTTCCTGTGGCGTTGTTTCGATTTCGCTTCTGCAACGTCACAAGATTTATTTCCATCCAATGTTGCATTAATTTCTCACCCAGATGTTGCATTGATGCTGGTCGAGTCTGACGCTGCAGCTTCTCCAGCACATCCCAAAGATTCTCAATGGGGTTAAGGTCTGGACTCTGTGGTGGACAATCCATGTGTGAAAATGATGTCTCATGCTCCTGATCCACTCTGTCACAATTTGAGCCCGATGAATCCTGGCATTGTCATCTTGGAATATGGCCGTGTCATCAGGGAAGAAAAAAAACATTGATGGAATAACCTGGTCATTCAGTTTATTCAGGTGTCAGCTGACCTCATTCTGCTGAACCTAGACCGGACCAACTGCAGCAACAACAACATATTTGCTTAGTTAAATCCAGGTGGCGAATTTATTTTTTTTGGCTGGGCAGTGTAGCTATCATCTTTGACACTTGCTGAATCAAAATGTCGTCTTGAAAATAAGCGATTAACATGCACAAATTACTCCCGATACAACTTCAGGTGAGTAAATGGTGAAAAGAAACAACTATAACACGGTTAAAAGCTCTAAAAAGTTGATTTTGCAGAGTAGATTTGCTTTAAACATACATATTTCCACGGAGACGATCATGTGACACCATCAGGCCAAGTTGTAAGTCAGATCACAGAAAGATTGCGCGTTTTTCTAGGTATTCTTAGCAATAAAAACACCTGTAAAATTGAACAAATGCGCAAGCGATGAATCGGTTTAATGCCAAACCGTGGACCAATCCCGGCTTGTCTCCATCTCCATGGAGACAAGCAAGTGGCTTTTTAATAATCTGCTGCGTCAACAGACTTTTTAGGGCACGGGGCTCTTGAGAGAAGGATTTAATAGCATTCAAAGTAACCAAGCTGTATTCTGCCTCTTTCCATATCCTCGTTTGGTTTGAACTAGTCCAAGTCGTGTTTTTTTTTTTATGATGTTACCTCTCTGGTGTTTCAACGTTTGTGTCAAGTTTTTGTGATTCACTGAGTGGTTTATAGGACTTTAGTGAGAGTGTGTGTCTCCCCTCAATATGTGTGGCAAGACAAATGATGCTGTCAATGCAGTGCTCCACGCGGCAAAGCTAAAGATCCTGCTGCAGAAGTGAAGCTGGGAGAGCCGAAAAGTTAGAAAAAGATTAGAGGAGTTGGAGATGGTGAACAATGGGCCTCGACGACTAACGAGATCTCAGCACTGAGTCAAAGAGTAATGAAGGTGTCTGGGCTTGTCTATAGTCTGATCTTTCTGTCTTATTTTTGTTTTTTGGGGGGGGGGATACAGGGACTCGGGTCGGTAGTTACACGAGGTTAGAAATATTACAAAATACGCAAACATCATTAAAAATCTGCAACGTTTAGGCTGAATCATAGACTGTATTTGTAAATGGACGTAGCTAACCTGCTAGTGCCGTGTTCCAAATAGGAAGTGAGCATGGGCGCGCTTCCAGCTCCATCGACTCTGGCTCCGAGTCGCTTTATATTGAAAAATTGTCACCCCTCGCTCTGTAACTGCTGCTGTGAGCTGTGTCATTTTGGTTTTAAAATGTTCATATTAACCCGCTTTACATCATCCTGGGTTTTTATTTCACTTTTGTGTCCGTAAATCAAGATATGAACATGAATAACGGAATAATCAGGCTCCTTCTTTCCCCGAGGTCGCTCGTGCTAATGTTAGCAACAGGTTAGCTTCATCAGCCTCGCTCCTGATTGGCTCTTTGGTTGCTATGATACTCGGAGTCGGAATTACAAATATGGAACTCGACTCCAAATTCGCCGCTATAACTGCTAGCCTCGATTAGCTTCATTTGGCTGGAGCCGACGTCACACGCTCTTAGTCCACTTCTTTATACAGTTTGGGGTTTGAATTCAGCTATTTTAAGATGAAATTGTTTTGTAATGGAAGATTTGAAAGTAATTAAGTAATTGAAAACTACAAAAATATGTTGAACACTTGTCTAAACCAGGACAAGACCAACTACAACATTAAACAGCAGTAACCAAACCAGGACTTACTCAGACAAGAATGTGCCCACTAAAATGAATTCATTGTTTAATATATAAAGTTGAATTAAGAAGTATTATACAGTGACCAATGATCTTTACTTGATTTGGATAAGTTAGTTACCTGAGGTGGGTTTTCAGCTTAGTTAAACGCACCTCTTCTCCCTGGCATTTAATACTAGCTACACAGGATATCACGACGTTTTAATGTTCTTTTCTTTTGTATCGTGTTATCTGTATTAGGCCTGTCACAGTAATCACTACATCGACTTATCATTGAGTACGTGATAGCTGGATCAATATATTCGGAGCGCTATATTTATCACGTGTACAGATCCTTTGCAAAAGTGGACAGATTTTTGTTATTTTTGTTGTAACACGGAAAAAAATTAGCTGTTGAGGATTGAAAAAGTAACTTCGCTAATTATTAGTTCACTCTAGTATTTATTTCTTGCAGCCGTAGACCGTATATATAAATGGACATAGCTAACCTGCTAGCATTCCAAACAGGAAGTGAGCATGGGCGCACTTCCTGCTCCATCGACTCGAGAACTGTGGCCCCTCTCTGTGTAACTGCTGCTGTCAGACTCGTTATTTTGGTCTTAAAATGTTCGTATTGACCCGCCAAACCAGCGGTGCGAGCGGAAAGAGGCGAGATTGGCTCTTTGGTTGTGTGGCTCCAAATTGGCCGCTATAACCGCTAGTTTGACGAGCTTCATTTGACTGGAGCTGAACGCTGTGGGTGACATCGCACTCACTCAGTCCACTTCTTTATACAGTCTATGGTTACAGCTCATGTCTTTTAATGCTTTTGTATAATTAAATATTAGTTTACGAGCATAATCTTGCTTTTTTTGTTATTGTTTCAGTGGCAGAATGTACTGTAGTTTCAATATTATCGTTTATCGCAATATATCGCTCTTCAAAATGTGTTATCGTGACAGTTGTTGGGTTTGTTTTTTTACTTTTTGTGAAGCACTTTGGTCAACTGAAGATGTTTTAAATAAACTATATAAACGAACTTAAACTGAACTGATTTGAAAAGATTACACCAAGATTATGAATTGCTTTCCTGTTTTGCCACGATCAGCATTGCAAAAACTCTATTTATTTAAACCGTGTAGCGCATCCCTCTCCGTGGTTCTCACGCACCCTCGCCTCCTGCAGATTTGCACATTCCTGTTTGTGAATTATCTTTACCTTTTTGTCTCAAGTGTATTTCTTCTGAATCATTGCGTGGAATCTTGCCAATGGGGATTCACACTTAATAATGGGAATGAATCGGTGTCGAGGCATCAGGTGTTTTCATTCTGGCCTTGTAAATGTGCGGCTCCGGCTTTGTGATTGAGTGTCTACGTGTGGCCCTATATAAAATGTGGGCCAAGCAGCTAATGATGCTGAAGGACCCATATGTTGTCCAATGGGAATGCAGGCAATAAAGGCACCTTCTCCTCCGCACAAGCACGTCCGCACATATGTACCAGCTGCTGTGGAGTCACGCCGTCGACATTTGCTCCTTATACGGCATCAGAGGGCCAGCTGTCCGGATTCTAGTCATGTCAAGGCTCCCCACGTGTAGCATGGACGAGATTTAAAAGGCCCATATTTGACTCTTCTGGTGAAAACTACCGCTTCGTGACATCACAAGGTGGAACAGAGCATTTTGAGCTTAATAAAGTGTTACTCAAAACGTGTGAATGAAGCAAAACACAACTCCAGGTCTGTTTTTAGGAGGTAACAGCATTAGAACATGGTTTAAAGCTCACAAGATTAACTCTGCACAATATGGGACCTTTAAGTGATAATGTTGAACTGTCAGCACCAAATTTTCATAGTTTTTCAAATGAATGACGGCGTAACTTTAGAAAAATACTGATGAGTTTTGTGGTGTGCTAGAAGGTGAACCCCAAACGTCTTGCCAGTTACTTAAAAATATGCACTGCCTGACCAAAAAAAAAGGTCACACACTCTAATATTTGGTTGTTCTGCCTTTAGCTTTCCTGTGGCATTGTTTCGATTTCACTTCTGCAACGTCACAAGATTTATTTCCATCCAGTGTTGCGTTAATTTTTCACCAAGATGTTGCATTGATGCTGGTCGAGTCTGACGCTGCAGCTTCTCCAGCTCATCCCAAAGATTCTCAATGGGGTTAAGGTCTGGACTCTGTGGTGGACAATCCATGTGTGCAAATGACGTCTCATGCTCCTGATCCACTCTGTCACAATTTGAGCCCAATGAATCCTGGCATTGTCATCTTGGAATCTGCCCGTGCCATCAGGGAAGAAAAAATCCATTGATGGAATAACCTGGTCATTCAGTATATTCAGGTGTCAGCTGACCTCATTCTGCTGAACCTAGACCAGACCAACCGCAGCAACAACAACATATTTGCTTAGTTAGATCCAGGTGGCGACTTTATTTTTTTTGGCTGGGCAGTGTAGCTATCATCTTTGACACTTGCTGAATCAAAATGGCGTCTTGAAAATAAGCGATTAACATGCACAAATTACTCCCGATACAACTTCAGGTGAGTAAATGGTGAAAAGCAACAACTATAACATGGTTAAAAGCTCTAAAAAGTTGATTTTGCAGAGTAGATTTGCTTTAAACATACGTATTTCCGTTAACTTTTCTAGTGTGGGTCCATCAACTGTTTGTCTTCATGGAGATGTTTTTTTCTTTTCCTGGATTGTCCCACAGTAGGACATCAAACTTATCCATCCTTATCTTCCATTATAAAAATACAGTGTTTTTCTGACCTGATGCTTAACCTGCTTGTCTCCCTGGTGTTTTTTTTTTGTTTTTTTTGTGTGAAATGCCATACTGTGGAACATTCCAGACAAAAGAATAATAAGTTGTCCATTTAGAGAAGCATGTACATGTTCTAATCCTGATACTTCAGCCACTAATTAACCTCTAAACCTAAAATGTGTGTTTTGAGACAACAATTAAACAAATGTCTACAAATAAAAGAAAGTTCCAGTGCTCTCTAGTTTTGTGTATCCACTTTGCAGATAATTTACATTTTGACATTTGTGAGTAATTGCTTCTTTTTAATTCTCCCAATTATTAAAGAACAAATCAGTCGCAGTATACCAAACTTTTTGCAAATGTTTTTGGAAAGCAAATAAAAACTAAAGGTCTGTTTTTCAGTTGTAATGGCGTCTGCTTTTTCTATTAAGGAACTTTCCAGTTTCCTACCTGCAGCTACAATAACTGCTGCTACTTTCTTAAAGGGATGCTTAATCAAGTTTGTGCCTTTGTCTCACTGGCTAATTATTTAATGATGCGGGCTAATGAGTTAGACCGAATTAGTGAAGAATGGCATCAGAATGGAAATTAAGTGTGAGCTTGTAATGGACCTGTAACATCGTGAGAGTGAATTTAAGGTCACATTCTGTAAAATACACATGAATAATTATGTGAGGATGTAAAGACCAGCTCACAATTACTTCATTCACACTTAAGAGGACATTTAAGGACAGTTTAGGTTTCAAATATAGAAACTGAAGTGGATTTGGTTCATTTAGGGCGTGTTCACACTTACAAACAGACTGGGACTAAACCTGAACTAGACCAAGACCAAACCAGGACTAAAACCAAACCAAGTCTTCATCATTGGGCTCAAACCAGAACCAAACCCCGTACCTTTAAATATTTTAGTTGTAATGATCCAGCCACAATTGTTCTTGGGCCCTCTATTAACCTTATGATAATGGAAACGTGTCAAATTTGAGCAAAAATCTCCATCCACAGTGTCTGGATATGTTGATGCTATTTATGGCACGATGGTTAGTAAGACGTCACTGAACGCTGCGTTATTGAAACAGGCTAATTTTAAAGATAATATAAGTTGATGGCGTGACATATTTCTGTTACTTTTTACAGTAATCAATGTATTTTTTTACATAATAGACAAGGCAGGTTTATTTGTATAGCACAATTTGTACACAAAGTAATTCAAACAGAGTAAGAAAGACATTAAAATCACACAAATAAGCACAAATAATGATCATAAAATTAACATTAAAACAGAAGAGTGCAGAATTAAAACCTTTCAGTCGTATGCACGGCTGAACAGAAGTGTTTTGAGCCTGGATTTCAACATTGTCGAAGTAGAGGCCCGTCTCTAGTCTTTAGTCCTGGTTTATCCCTGGTTTAGTCCTGGTTTAGTCCTGGTTTAGCCCTGGTTTAGCCCTGGTTTAGTCCTGGTTTAGTCCTGGTTTAGTCCTGGTTTAGTCCTGGTTTAGTCCTGGTTTAGCCCTGGTTTAGTCCTGGTTTAGTCCTGGTTTAGTCCTGGTTTAATCCTGGTTGAAAGCATGATTTTTACTTTATTCTTAAATCTTTGTTTGTGTCTTAAGCATTGAGGTGAACTTGTTTCTCTGTAAGAATGTGACACAAACTTATTTTAAGATGTCTTCACTAGAACTAGCTGCTTCGGTCACATGATACTGGTTTTCCTTCAGGTTGCGGTCTAGTAATCCATCTTTTAGTGACTGCAGGCATCTCTTAGTGACGTATTCTACCTCTCTGTAAACCGCTAACTGTACATCCCTTTGTGACTTTGTACGGACAGTATGTAAAATGAGTTAAGTCCTTATAAGACCTGCCTTCTATAGATAGTACCTTGAAGGGGCTTTAAGTACTGGAAAACTCCTCTGAAATGTAACACATGTGCTGCTGTCTGTAATTTCATTCATCTGATCAGATAAACTTCTTTCAACTCTCTACCTGGTCTACAATCTCTTCCTTCATGATTACACTGGTTAAGTCCTGGTTTAGTCCTGGTTTATTCCTGGTTTAGCCCTGGTTTAGCCCTGGTTTAGTCTTCGTTTAGTCCTCGTTTAGTCCTGACTCTGGGCACCAGCAGGAGGCCGGTCCCTGAAGTCCTCAGAGTCCGAGATGGTTCCTTCGGTCCTAACCACCTCATAAGATCTAGTTCAGAGTTGATTCTACATTGCATTTCAATTCTGGCTTTGTGGTGTGATTTTGGAGCGACAGTAGCTAGCTTTTGTCCAGGTTGGTGGTTGAAACCCTGCTGTAAAACATCACTGGTAGAGCGGTACGATTCCAGCTCCCACAAATTAATACTGTCGATGTCTCCAGTTTGTAGTGTTTGTCCACTGATCCGACGTTTGGCAGTTCGAATCCCGCTCTCGACATAAAACATCGCTGGTAGAGCTGTCAGTTTGATTCCATCTCCCACAGATTAACACTTTTGTTGTCTCCTTGGGCAAGACACTTAACCCACCTCACCCCCAGTGTCTGCGTACACTGATGTATGAATATGTGTGAATGTGAGCGGTTCCTCGATATAAAATGCTTTGAGTGACTTAAAAAATGTGACCATCTACCGTTTTTACCAGTTGGTGAGGAGCACATAAGTTTCTCGTGCTTCATTAGAGAAACCAGCAGACAGTTCATGTGTACAGACCGCTCTGAGCTGACAGCACCACACATGTGATACTAGCTCCTCAATCCACCAGGGACCCCCTCTCTCTCTCTCGCAGGACTTCCCGGGACAGTGTAGCCCGCATAGATATAGCTATTAAGCAGGGCACGCAATACCAACAGAAACTTTATATTTGAACAGTACAGCAAAATGTGAAAGTATTTAACTAACATAGCAAAAAAAAAGCGTCTGTCCAAGTCAAGCTGTTCAGACGCACAAACCTTGAGTGATGTGCGAGGAGGAAGACGCAGCTTAAGTGCTATTTTGCGCCTCCTACTCGCTGCATAGTTTTCGATACTTCTTTCGTATAATGGGTATTGAGCCGCTTAAATAAACTACTTCACTACTATAGAATTTTACTTCCCCCAATTATGTGTATTTTCCTGCTCTTTGTGGGTTTGTCAGTTTGTCTGTGGAAAAGCTCAAAAGCAATTGTCGATTTTGAATGGGTCAGATAAGAAAATTGTAAGTTCTCATGGAGATACTAGTTTATTTTTTTAAGCCATCCACAAGGAACAATGGATTTGACAGTACCAAACCCTGATAAATACTGTCACAGAATCGGGTCCAAGCCATAGACTGTATATATAAATGGACACTGCTAACCTGCGAGTTGCTAAGTTTGAAATCGGACGTGATCATGGGCGCACCTCCGTTTCCAATTTACTTTCTATTGAAAAACCATGACCCTTGTATGTATTAAGCTGCTCTTTATGATCCTGGTATTTTTATTTTCGCTATTGTCAAGATAAAGATAAAAAATCAAGATATGAACATTAATAACAGATAAATCGAGCGCCAGAGGTCGTCCAGCTACCGATGGCACATTACCTTCAACAACCCCACTCTGGATTGGCTCTTTGGTTGCTATGATACGGAATTCCTAACATGAAACTGCTAGCCTCGATTAGCTTCATTTGACTGGAGCCGAACGCTGTGGGTGACGTCATACTTCCTTCGTCCACTTCTTTATACAGTCTATGGTCCAAACCAAGCGGCGAGTGTACCTTTCAATTTTATATTTTAGCCAAGACCGTTGGAACAGAACAGCAAGCACAGTGAAATGGGGCTGAAGAGTGGGAAGTGACATTCAGCAAAGAGCCAGGAATCGATCTCACAACACTGAGGATGCCAAGTGTTTTTATCTGTTTATGTCACATTAACTTTACATTATCTTTTACGAGGTTTTATTCATTAAAGCTGGTCACATACTAGAGGGATTGAATTGTAAACTATTAGTAAGAAATGAAAGAAACTTTAGGATTTCACTGTTTGTTGCTCTTGGTGCCAATGAGGAATTATGGTCTTTCTTCTCAGTAATTTTAACACTCAAATTTGATACCATGTCATCTATAAGGAAAGATAAAAAATGTACATTCTTCTCGTTTTTCATAGTTTTTTCTGCATTTGTATTAAATATGTGCGACTATCAACACAGTACATAGTTTTGGTTGGAGGAGCTTTGGGGATTCTCCTTCAATTCTTCAACAATTGCTCAATTAATGCACACCCCGACCCCCTGCCATGTTTGAGTCGGCGTTTTAAACCAGTTTAAATGTAGTTACCCCCTGTAGCGATGTATAAAACCTAATATGGAATGATTTTCTTTTGTACAGTGGTCCCTCGTTTAACACGGGTTTCGTTCTAAAAATAACCCGCAATAGGCGAAATCAAAAAGAAAGTATCAAAGTATCAGCTTTATTTTTTATAGTTATTCTCTATGTTTTTGTCTGTAAAACCCCTCACCACACACTTTATACACTTTTCTCACACAGGCGTTAACATTTTCTCACGTTTCTCTCTCGTTTAAACTCTCTCAAAGTTCAAACCTTCGTAGGCGTCTTTGTCGGTGCAGAACGTTTCATCGACATTGTGGGTTTTGTCGGGGAGGAAACAAATCGCAAACGTACAGCACTTCAGAGTCACACTGCGATACAATGTTTATGTAAATTTGTCTGAACACATTCTGTACTGGACAGGAGACACGGCACGGAGGAGACTGATGGACAATGGTCTACAGTCCAACAGCCAATCAGGACGCACGACACAATGGTCTACAGTCCAACAGCCAATCAGGACGCAGGACACAATGCACGCTCATACACTGTAAAATAAACCACGTAAAATTGCACTAAAAAAATCTGCGAGACTGCAAAAGGAGAACCGCGATATAGCGAGGGACGACTGTAGTATCATTTTGAACAGTCTGTAATCGCCATTTGCACATTTTTAGTCGAGTTTGATGTGCTAAAATGGTGCTAAAATCTTTGAGCGAGCTATGGATGTGCATTGACCGTTTTAGTTGAGGCTATGGCCCCTCAAGCCCCTTCCTGGCGCCGCCCCTGCTCTTCAATTACCGTCACACACATGATCACACTGCATATAAAACATTACCGGTGTGAACGTCGGCACATTCAAGGCTACGTTTTTTAAAGCAATAAATAATCCCTATTCCGCGTTCTCATCCGTGCGGCCTCCCGTCTACGGTGGTTAAACATTTGTCAAGGTGAGGTATTTTCGCCGCCATGTTGTTTTGTATGGACCCGGCAGAGGAAGGCGCCTGCTGTACTTATAAGCCGGCGCTCTTCTGCCTAGCTTGTTTGCCCATTAGCATTCAAAGTGGGTGAAAATGACTTGACCTTCTCTTGGAAGCGAGGAGCCGTGAACGCAAAGTTTTAATTGACTTCTTGTGTCTTCCTTTCACTCGCCTTTTCCCTTTTTCTCATCAGTACAATAAATGATTGACCTCAACGCATAGGCTGGGGAACAGCTGCCATCTCTTTATTATACCAGCCTGATAGATGAACTTTTTTCATTTAAGACCACACTCGCACCTCCATTGTCTTCCTCATCTGTTTTTATTTGACATTTCACCCATTAGGAAAGCTGTTTAATCCTATCTACACTTTGGCAATTAGACGTATCAGTCTGTGGTGTGACCGAAGCGCAGCCATGTGTGAGACTTAATTATGTTTTAAAGTTTTAGACATTTTTGAAACGCATCAGAAGTAAAAATAGTTCACCTAATGTTATCACCTCTTAGTGCTGCACCTAACTTCAACTTCTGCTACTGCTATGGTCCTTTTTAATTTGATTTTAGAGCAGCATATCTTTGACAATCAGTGTTCTTTTTACATATTTATAATTTCAGACTTACAGGACAAATGCCAAAGTTTAGGCGTGTCCACTAGCATTTAAATGTACTAATATGCTTTGTGTCTGCAAATGTTATACAGTTGTACCTCGCTATAATGCTTTTTTACATCGTCTGAGCGTGCATTGTGTTCTGCGTCCTGATTGGCTGTTGGACTGTAGACCATTGTGTTGTGCGTCCTGATTGGCTGTTGGACTGTAGACCATTGTCCATCAGTCTCCTCCGTGCCGTGTCTCCTGTCCAGTACAGAATGTGTTCAGACAAATTTACATAAACGTTGGATCGCAGTGTGACTCTGAAGTGCTGTACGTTTGCAATTTGTTTTCTCCCCGACAAAACCCACAATGTCGATGAAACGTTCTGCACCGACAAAGACGCCTACGAAGGTTTGAACTTTGAGAGAGTTTAAACGAGAGAGAAATGTGAGAAAATGTTAATGCCTGTGTGAGAAAAGTGTATAAAGTGTGTGGTGAGGGGTTTTACAGCCAAAAACATAGAGAATAATTGTAAAAAATAAAGCTGATACTTCACGGATTTTACCTATTGTGGGTTATTTTTAGTACGTGACCCCCGTGATACGAGAGACCGCTGTAATATCTATCATAGTTGAATAAAACTTATAAGTTAAGAACTACACCAAATGCCTTGCTCAAGGGCACGACAACGGTATGCACTGTGGGTGGTGGTACTCAGTTTCCTTACTCAAATAAAAGTAAAAGTATCACATGAAAAAATCTACTTAATTAAGTATTTAAGTATTTAAGTACCTGTCTAACAATATATTCACACAAATTTGTTAAACTGCTAAATGTAGTGATATTGATTAAAAAATGAAACTTATTTTGGTCAACAGTAACAATACAAATCAGTTTCTTAGTTTTTCTTATGAATTTTGTGTATTTATTTTTGTTGCTCAAAGCACTTGACACTTGAACTCAAACTCGAAAACTTTTGCCAGGATGTTTCCACGAACATGGTAAAAATAACTAAATAAAGTACTTTTTTACTTTTCAGGCCAGTTCAAAAATGTAGTGGGGTAGAAAGTACAGATGCTGCTCTCAAATGTATAAAGTACCCAGTGCAAAATGTTCTTAAGTAAAGTACAGATACCTAATAATTCTACTTAAGTACAGTATTTCACTACTTGTACTTCCACCAATTGTTAACAGCTCATTAAAGTGCAGTATATGTCTCCTTAAAGACGTCTTTGTCGAAGAGCTCATACCATTTTGTGCTAAAAATAACCCCTCAAATCATGAAAACTACTTCTTACTTTTCAGTCCAGTTAAAAAATGTAGTGGAGTAGAAAGTTATTTAAGTGCAGTACTTTACTACTTGTACTTACCTTCCAGCACTGCTAAATGCCCAACCCACTGCGCCACAGGCCTAACGAACATAATTTATTTCCTCACATCTTTATTACCAACGCATTTCATCCTTTTACAATTTCATTTTCAATTTAATTTGGCAATTTGGCTAATGTTGTTGAGATGATTGGTCATTTACAGTGACCTTAAATCCCGCTTCACGGAGTTAAAGACGCGCCGAGCTGCACGTCTCTGTTTCTGCCACTTCTGTGCGCCTTAATGAAGCCGTAATCATTGTCCTATATCATCCGTGGGGGTAGACAGCACCATTGATGTGGACAAATTGTTTAAACTGGCTTTTGATTCGACGCCTGGTACACTGACAGAATCCTGGTTTAGCCCTAAAACAAAATCCCACCCAACACCACCCACCTGTACCTCCAGTTTAATTAAAATCCTATTCATTCTTTCAGAGCAGCACACTGGCAAATCCTCCCTATAATAAATGGAACAATATTGTCAAATTATCAAAGCAGCTTCTCTGGGCGCATTGGCTGTGAAGTTCAGGCACCAACTGTCTCACTAAAGAGGTTTTTTTTCCTCTTGGACTTAAGTCAAGTGCCTTAAATTGAAGTGAGCCTTTAGGGCATAGATTGAGATGTATCCAGAATTTTAATGCTCCCTTTTCAATTGTTTAATGTAGGAGCGCTGCCAGCTTTTCCTCGGTCTCTCACTCTCCCACTCTTCCCTGCTGTGTTATCTTGCCTCCCTCCATTTGTTTTTCTATCCTTTCTACTGGCAAATACAACCGACGCTCGCCGAGTAACCGCAGTTTTTTTTTAAATATGTGTATGGTCTTGTTTGTTGCAGGAATGTAAGCTCGGCGGGCGAGGAGGCACGACGGAGGATGAGGGAGTGCGACGGGCTGACAGATGCTTTGCTCTACGTCATACAGACCTCTTTGGGCAGCAGCGAGATCGACAGCAAGGTCTGTGCGAGCCTGTGAATAACACCGGGGCCGTGACTAAGCCCAAAATCTCCGAGCCATTACTCATGCATTTAGAACAGTACGATTGAAATTTCAAAAAATGCAAATTGTCACAAATGAATTAGCAAGTGAAAGAGCAGAAAAGGAAGAAAAGCCTTGTTACTCCTAAATGTCAGTAAAAATGAGTTTTTAAATGTTCCGATAGTTAATTAGTGGTTTAGTTTTAGCTGCTGCACCTTACATGAATTGAGAAGTTCGTTTTAAACTTTCAGACAATTTTCCGCACTTACGCACACCTGGATTTAAACCTGACTAAGGACCAGGACTAAACCAGGACTAGAACAAGACACAAATCAAATCAGGACCATAAACTGTATAAAGAAGTGCACAACGTTCGGCTTCAGTCAAATGAAGCTAATCGAGGCTAGCAGTTATAGCGGCCAAATTAGAGCCGAGTTTCATATTTGGATATTCTAACCCCGAGTATCATAGCAACCAAAGAGCCAATCCGGAGGGACCACTGGTTTAGCAGGGAATGGGTGCTTAGCAACACTGTCAATCAAACCTGTTGCTAACGCTAGCAGGAGCGAACTCAGGGAAAGAAGGCGTCTGATTTGTCTGTTATTAATGTTCAGATCTTAATATACGGATAAAATGGCAAAATAAAAACATCAGGATCATGTAGAGCGGGTTAATACGAACATTTAAGACCAAAATTATGAGTCTGACAGCAGCAGATACAGAGAGAGGGATGACAGTTTTTCAATGGAGTCGATGGAGCCAGGGCCGGTTCTAGCTTTCAGGGGGCCTTAAGCTGAATTTGTCTCTGGCGCCCCCTCCTGGCTCAACTGTTGGTGATTCACATTTGACACATTCTGACTCTGCTCTCATCACTTTGACCAGTTGTATTTGTGTTTATCTGAACAACATCAGACTGAAAACATCCAGAATGTCACAAAAACTACCACAGTCACAAGAACAAAACACAAACATATAAGGGGAGCAAGAGTTTTAAAATTCTGTACATTTTTTCTTTGCTTCTGGTGGATTTTAATGTGTTCCAGTTGGCGACAGTGGCTTAAATTTACATTATGTCGGGTCCTTGCACCGGTGTAAACACAGAGCTGCCCTCACCTCTGCCCGACTCAAAAACAAATGTAGCAGCAGCAGATATTTTACTACTATAGATATAAAACAAATGTAATAGTTTGAGAGGGATATTTAGGCTGCTGCAAACACACAAGCCCTGTGTCCAATAAAACTTGATATAATATATTATTTCCACTATAAATGCAGGGCTCTTGGGGGCCCTCTGGTGGCCATGGGACCCTGAGCAGATGCTTAGTCTGCTTATAGGCTGGACCGGCCCTGGATGAAGCCGGAAGCGTGTCCATGCTCACTTCTTATTAGGAACGCGGCGGCTAGCAGGTTAGCTATGTCCATTTATAAATACAGTCTATGTTCGGGACTAAACGGGGCGTGATCCAGGGCCAAATCAGGACAGTACAACATAACCATAGAAAAACAAGTCATCCCAATAGGAGCACCTGGTTTGAAACGGGATAAATCCACAGCCTCTTCTTGTTTTTCCAAAGGATCCCAGGCAGATCCTACAACTATATGGAAGAAATAAACTCACATAAAACTTAATGGACATGCAAATGAGCTCACTGTGGAGTGCAGATCTTTTGCTGTGGAAGGCGGATTTCCTACATGTCCAAGTCCATCGGCGGCGGAGTGTATATGTCACTACACAGTCAATACTACACAAACAGCGTCACGGATGGCTGCGTTCTCAAGGTCTCAGCGTCTCGGCGCCTTTTCTAAATGGACATCCGTAATCACTGTTTAAGCGTCTGGCTCACTCTGCTGGCTGACCACACTCACCAGAGCCGGGCGCCAGTCACAGACGCAGTAACAGAGACTGAGTGTGGTCATTGCAGTACCGACAGTTCACATTAGCCGCATGCTCAAGCTAGTTACAAAGCAGTTTCAATGCAAATCCAATCCACTGGCTTCATAATATCCCTCTAAACTTTTTTTTTCTGATAAATTAGAGGAGGCACAATTAGGAAACTAATTTTTAACAGCTAAAATCTGTCTGCAATGAACAGTGTGGTTGTGTTTTAAAGCTGCGCTACGTAACTTTTCCGGTGCAGCTTGGGTCACCTGCTTTTCGCCATGGAGATGTTTCTACCTGTAATGTTGATATGGCAACTTGCATTTGTTGGGTAACGTCGCTTCTCCACAGAGGTGACCTGTAACTTGGTTTTTGGATGTCACCTGCTGGCTCCAAGGAAATAGATGTGAAATGCCATACTGTGGAACATTTCAGGCATAGCATTAATATCTCAGTGAAGACGATGACTACTTTGCAGGCACTACACCAGAAAAGTTACATAATGCACCTTTAATGAATGCATCTTGTGTTATTAAAAAAAAATAAAAAATTCTAAAGCAATTAGCTTGTTACGACTAATTTCGATTTTTTTGTAACTTCAGGCCACAATATAGGTAGAAGACAACAGCACAACAATCATAGATAAATGTACATAGCTAACCTGCTAGCTGCTACGTTCCAAATAGGAAGTGAGCATCGACTCTGGCTCCAATTCACTTTCTATTGATAAACCTTCACCCCTCTCTGTGTAACTGCTGCTGTCAGACTCGTCATTTTGATCTTAAAATGTCCGTATTGACCCGTATTTTTATTTGACTATTGTGTCCGTAAATCAAGATATGAACATTAATAACAGACAAATCAGGCGCCTTCTTTCCCGTGGAGATACTTTTTTCTTTTTTTAAGCGACCCACAAGGAACAGTGAATATGTCAGTACCAAACTCTGATAAATTCACTCACAGAATTGGGTCCAAACCATAGACTGTATATATAAATGGACATAGCTAACCTGCTAGCCGCTAAGTTCCAAATCGAAAGTGACTAGGAGTGCACTTCCGTCTCCATCGACTCATATTACACAAACATGGACACAGTTTAATCCGCTCTACATGATCCTGGTATTTTTTATTTCGCTATTGTGTCTGTAAATCAGGATATGAACATTAATAACAGACAAATCAGGCGCCTTTTTTCCCAAGGTTTCTCCCTCTAGCGTTAACAACAGGTTGGACAACATTGCTAAGCCTGCGCTCGCAGCTAAACCAGGTGTGGAGGCGTAAAGGGGCGTTACTTCCAAACAGCCTCGCTCCGGATTGGCTCTTTGGTTGCTATGATACTCAGTCGAAATTCCAAATCTGGAGCTCAAAATTCGCCGCTATAACCGCTCTAGCCTCGACGAGCTTCATTTGTTTGGAGCTGAACGCTGTGGGTGACGTCACACTCACTTAGTCCACTTCTTTACACAGTCTAGGACAACAATTCAAGAGTCTGGCTTCAAAGTGCCACTGAATATTGTAAATAATGCAGAACAAATTCTAGTTTATCCGTAATGAGATTTGAGCGTGCTTCTGACTGCAGTTCACTGGAGTGGCACATTGCTTTGTTTGTTGCGTCTCCCAGGGCTCTCCAATTATACTGCTTAGTTATTTTTGAGTAAAGTATCGGTCAGACGGGGAGAAGATGGATGATTTGTCTCTGTTAATTTCCACTTGAAGACTCCCCACATTGTACAGAAACACACACCTAGCATAGACGCCATTGATTGTTGTAATCTGTCTAGCACGTTTCACTGCCGCCGGGTGTGCCCATAAACTGGTTGTTTAATGGACTGTGGTACAATATATCGGGCTCTGTCATTTTTCCTCATTTACCAGAGTTTCATGTAATCTCATTTCAAAGTCATAGCTAACTAAAAACCAAAGTTTATTACCACCAGGAGTGCATTTCTTTTTGTTATTGGATGAAGCGACTGTGTGCCTTTTTTATTATTTTGCTTGTAGACTGTAGAGAACTGCGTTTGCATCCTAAGAAACCTTTCATATCGGCTGGCGGCGGAAACCTCCCACGGACAGCAGGGGGGGCTAGAGGACCTGGACGGGTTGCTCTGCGATGCCAATGGAAGAGACGGGGAGAGCTCTGGCTGCTGGGGCAAGAAAAAGAAGAAAAAGAAGGGCGCAGAGCAGGTGAGTGTTGTTTGGTGTTTGGTGTCTGAAGCCGGAAGCTAAAAGTGGGGTTGGGTCTGGTTAGTTTTGGGAGCACGCTGGGACTACAAAGCGCCGCAGTGGGGCAGCAGTAGCGCTATCGCATACTGTTGTTGTGTCCTTGCGCAAGAATAAAGCGTGTGCGTGAGTGATTGATCGTCAGAAGAGGCAGTGGCGCAGATTGTCCGCCTCACAGGGTACGGAGAGGATGGATTGACAGAATAATGCGATGTAAATACTTTGGGTGTCTTGAAAGATGCTGTTTAAATCTAAAGCGTAATTATGATCATTATTATTCAAGGAGCTTTTTAAACTAGTTTTCTTTGCCACCTACCGCGCCACTTGTGCTATAAGTACGTACCGAGGAGGAAGAACCTACTGAAGAGGCCTGGCTGTATCCATGGAGACGTGTGGTAAATGATGGAACATATGGATACAGGATTAGCTTTATGCGTACCTACTTTTCAGCTGAAAATCATCAACTTCTTATATATTTTTTTACATAATCAGTTAATCTTGTGTCTATAAATCATAGTTCTGCTACCCAAACTCACTTTCTTAATAAAAAAAAATCCATTTATTGCCATACTTTAGGGTATTTTGCAGCAACAACACTTGCAATAAACGGTTCAGCCCCAGTAAACTGCTTCAAGTACAATGTTTTTTTTTTCCTTAAACAATAATAAAACAATGCATCCGTGTCAAATAGTGTTTTTAGGACACTCAAAGTCACTTTCGCTGTATTATCCAGTCACTCCCTTCACTCGGTCGGGGTAAACAACCTCTGATGTTTCTTTAAAAGACACAGCAGCCAAGTGAACAGATGCAACTATAAAGACAAAAATCCACATGTTACATTGGTTTACAGTTGATCTCTGCGCTTATTGTAGTCGACTATTTATTTATGAAGCGTCAGACAGGAAGTCGGGGTATCGCCCTAAATGAAATAAACCCACACACAGCTCACCGGTGCCAGTCTTTTATGCTATTACTCAATGTTCTGTCTGTAACTACAGCCGTGATGCCAGCCCCATTTGTGATCTGACCCATTAGAGAGCTTGTAGAAGGGTTATTGTCCATTTGATATCTGACTAGGTGCACTCATGAGAATGCATTATATTTCATTGTTGGTGTTGAGTGCTAGAAATTCCACGCCTAACCCCGCTCTAA
Source organism: Periophthalmus magnuspinnatus (assembly GCF_009829125.3). Taxonomy (NCBI): domain Eukaryota; kingdom Metazoa; phylum Chordata; class Actinopteri; order Gobiiformes; family Gobiidae; genus Periophthalmus; species Periophthalmus magnuspinnatus. The sequence goes on along the minus strand of NC_047145.1, from coordinate 20,424,773 downwards.
GCTTATTTGCAGTTCTTCAGAGCGCTTTTCTTATAATCACCAGCTGAATGTGTTGGCTGGAGCCGAGTGCATGGACATATTATAGATAGTGTAAATAACAAAAATTCTATGCGATTTATTCGTCTGTAGAGAATCTCCGTTATGCTCAGGCTTTGGTGATGATATTGGTTTCTCCTTTCGTGTAGTGGGAGCTGTAATTGTTGCAATATTAGCAGCGGTATACTCTGGAGAGTGGCCAGCTATCTGCAAGGCGTACAGTTTTATATACCCAGCCAGACAACCACTTTGGATGATCGAAGTTCAGTTTATTTGAGCTGTAGAAAGAGTCAAAACAATAGGCTCTGTGCACAGTAGCATGCTAGCTAGCTCACTGAGTCCCGAAGCTAACAGCCACTTTTATTAAAATCTTAAAACATGAAAGGAATAGCCTATTCAAATTCAGATTACTGTATTTTCTGGACTATAAGTCACACTTTTTCCTTTTCATAGTTTAAATTATACTCAAATGTGACTTATATGTGGAATATAGGTCACATCTGAGTATATAATATCACATCTTTGTAATGGTCACACTGGCAACCTGACATCCGTGTTTTTTTCTACATTATTTTGCATTTTTTGACTTATACTCCAGAGGGACTTACAGTTCAGTTTGTGGTGGTGTTTTAATGTTTATTATGCCTCTAAATTAGCATTAGCATTAGCATTGAGACATAAACATCTCATTCTAAATGCAAAAGTGTCTCTGTTGAAGTATGAATTTTATTTGTGCAGTGTTTAACATGTTGTCAGTGACATCCACTCGCAGTTCCCTGTCCACTGTCTGACTTTAACCTCCAAACCTCTGACCCCTGACCTCTAACCTCTAACCCACCTGCAGCTCCCTGTCCACTGCCTGATCTTTTAATATTTATTCATTTTATCGTGTCTCTGTACAAACCTCATGGAGATAAAATTGAACAGGAAGTAGTGAGGCTGTTTATCGTTCGTTATTTTTGCACAGAGCCATTTACAAAATTGACGATACCGTACAAATGGAGTAGAAGACAAACTAATTACTGACATTCACATAATGTTTCCTGTTTGTAAGTGCCAATTTGAGTACTTTTTACTGTTCAAAATATATATTGTTTTGAATTAAGTGCTATGGCAATGGGGCTAATTTTAATCACTCTGAAACCCATGGATAGACAGTACGATCCCCTTAAAATATATTTTTCAACAAAGGTTTAATTTTCAGTATTCGCATTTTCTCAATTTGAAAATGTACTGAAATAAATGGATTTTTCTGCCATGTTTTTATTCACGAACGTAGAAATACCGTCTCATATTTCCATACCTGAATAAGCAGCTTTGACTTGATGATCAGAGGGTCTATGTATAGATAAAAACATGCACACATAGGCTCTTTACCGCGACTCTCCAAAGACACACGCAAGCTTAGTTTACCTTGAGACCGACAGAAAAAGGGAGAGCAGCCGAGCAAAACTGAAGAGGGCAACGGGGACCGGGGGATGTGCAGAGAAAACGCTGGAAATAGACAGGAAGAGGTAAACAGGGATTGAGCAAGAAAAGGAGGGAATTGAGGGGCAATCAACAGCGGCGGAAAGTGGGACAAGATATAAATGACAAAAGGAGGAGAGGGAGCGAGAGGGAGGGCTGCAGGTAGCACAAAACGGTGTGGGCTCTTCAGTCGAAAAAGAGGTCTTAAAGGAGACATTTACTGCACTTTAACGAGCTTTTAACAAGTGGTGGAGTACTGTACTTAAGTAGAATTATTAGGTATCTGTACGTTACTTAAGTACATTTTACAGTGGATGAGTTATACGTTTGAGAGCAGTGTCTGTACTTTCTACTCCACTACATTTGTGAACAAGACTGCATAGTAAAAAGTCCTTTTCATATGATTTGAGGGGTTATTTTTACCGTGTTCGTGGAAACTTAAGGCTTTGAGTTCAAGCTTCCGCAAATAAATACCCAAAATTCATAAGAAAAATGAAGAAATTGATTCGTATTGGTACTGTTAACCAAAATACGTCTCATTTTATATCAATATTACTACATTTAACACTTTAACAAACAGGTACTTTAATACTTAAGTTGATTTTTTCATGTGATACTTTTACTTTTTTACTTTTTTCCTCTGTATTTGTACTTTTTTAGTAACAAAACCGAGTACTTCTCCCACTACGGCTTTAAACCCTGGTCTTTCCTTACCTTTGTCTTACACATGTTTAAATAATCCTGTATCGTCCTGTGTTTTGAGGCTTTAGTGATGAGAAAATGTCTGTTCTCACCTACCACATATCTCTGCCCATTGCTGTCAAGGATGTAAAGTAAAAAAAAAAAAATCACATGTGGCTATTTATAAAAAAAAATAAAAATTAAAAAAATGAAATGCCACTATGATGAGGCAGGACACGCCCCAGAGAGTCAGTCCTGCGGTTTTGATCTGGCACTCAGTCTGTCTCGTTCTATTATTAAGGCGTTTTAGATCAATATTGTGGTTTGTAATGTAAAATAAAGTTCTATGAGTCTTATAGTCAGTGGTGGAAGAAGTACTTAAGTAAAAGTACAGATACTGGAGCAAAACAATACTCAAGTAAAAGTATCACATGAAAAGATCGACTTAGGCAAGGCAAGATTTATTTGTATACCATAATTTGTACATAAGGTAATTCAAAGTACTTTATAAAAAAAGACATTAAAAATCACAATACAACAAATCAAAACATAAACAATCACAAATAATCATCATAAAATTGACATTAAAGGAGAAAAGTGCAGAATACTTAAGTAAAAGTATTAAAGTACCTGTTTAAAAATGTATTTAAATAGTAAAAAGTAAAAGTATTTCACAAAGATTTTTAGATATTATAAAGCCTCAAATGTAGTGATTTTGATAAAGTTTGTGCAGAATTTTGTTCAACAGTTCAAAAATGTAGCGTAGTAGAAAGTAGAGACACCTGCTCTCAAATGTGGTGAAGTAAAAGTAAAAAGTATGCTATTTAAAGTACGCTTAAGTAAAGTACAGAGACCAAATATTTTGACTTAAATACAGTACTTTACAACTTTTACTTTGTTAAATTCAACCACTGCTTATCTTTCATTTTAAGTATCAGAAAAAAAATCTTATATACTGTAAGTTTTGGACTATAAGCCGCTACTTTTTCTCACGCTTTGAACCCTGTGGTCTATACAACGGTGCGGCTAATTTATAGATTTTTACTGGCTAACAGCCGCCGGGGGGCGCTCTCTAGCAGTAAACACAAAAATGAGACAGGCGTGGAGAAAGATTACACTGGTTTTGATTTTGAACTGTCATTTTACGCATTATGCACACACAGTTATCACGGAAAACACACGAAAAAATACAAACGATGCAGCGTCAAAGAAGGAAATAGAGACACTGCACATAAGTTTGGCAACAAAGAAGGAAATAGAGACACTGCACACACGTTTGGCATCAAAGAAGGAAATAGAGCCGCTGCACATAAGTTTGGCAACAAAGAAGGAAATAGAGCCGCTGCACATAAGCTTAGCATTATAGAACTGATGGTGCGACGTTGGAGGCGGCAGCGGGAAAAACTTAGTCAATGTAAAAACACGACAAAAGTTTTATTTTCTAAACCTGCAAGTATGTTTGTCCCGTGTTGATGTCGTGTTGGTGTAATTAAAACTCAAAAAACCTTCTTGTACCGTCTTTCTGCGTAAATATCTCATTTTACATCATATTTTTAACATGCGGCTTATATTCACGTGCGGCTTATGTGTGTAGAAAGTGTATTTTCTTTTCAAATTTAGCTGGTGCGGCTTATATTGAGGTCCGAAATTTACGGTATGTCTTCTGTATTATCACATGCATTCATTTGAGCTGAGGACGTGGCTCGGTCAGAGAGAAAGAGCCAGAGAGACGCAAACTTTTGGGAGTTCAGCTCAAACTTATATGAAAAGTTAGAATGTGTTTTTACTCAAATTCTCTCTGCTCTGTTCTGACCCTGACTTTAACCCTGAAGGTACAGATAGTGATTTACCTGCTAATTCCCTCAGCCCTTTTGACTTCTTAATAGATCAGGGTGTTCTATTTGGTAACACAGGCTTCATTCACACGCGCTCACTCTTTCTGCCATAATTATAGTTGTAAGTTGTAGAATTGATAGTTTAACTTTAACCTTTAAACGAGCAAAGCACTATGAATACGAGAGATGTTAGTCATTTTAAAACAGAGAGTTAAATAGTTGTTATTATTCTGAATGTAGAACAAAAGTCTATTCCACATGTGGTTAGAGGCTTTAACCAGTTTAAGACTAGACTGAAAACGCACCTCTCCTCCCTGGCATTTAATACTACTACAAACTACAGACAGGATATGATGGTGTTTTATTGTATTCCTTTATTATTAGTCCATCTATGCTTTTACTTTTTGTCTTTTGTTCAGTAGAAATGAGCAATTCCAGGGCTAAAATCATCCACATGAATCTTGTGAAGGTGTGTGGACTTTAAAAACACAGTGGAGCACTTCCTGTATCACTACATGACATCACAAGGTGGAACAGAGTGTTTGAATATGCAGGGTTTGTGTGTTAAACATGCGCGAATGAAACAAAACACAACTCGAGGTCTATTTGTGACGAGGAAACGGCAATAGAACATCAGAAAATAGCCTAATATGAGTCGTTTTTACTGATTTAAGTGATGCATTTGTGATAAATAATACCAAAAAAATCTTGACTCTATCTCTCTCCTCGCAGTGGGATGGCGTGGGCCCATTTCCAGACACTCCTGAGCCCCCCAAAGGAGTCCAGATGCTTTGGCACCCCACCATCGTCAAGCCCTACCTCACCTTACTGTCTGAGTGCTCTAATCCTGACACGCTGGAGGGAGCGGCCGGAGCGCTGCAAAACCTGGCCGCGGGAAGCTGGAAGGTACAGTTCAACGGCCCACTTTACCCTGATGACTCCTTATTTCACCTTTTTAAACTTTGGGAGGAGAATACTGCAATATTTAATGGTGTTACATAATTGTTCTACCTCTGAAGGGCATTTAGAGTTTCAGTTAAGTTTATATTAGGACAAGATACATTTTGCCAGTCCTCCTATTATATTTAATATGACTTTTTGTTTGACCTTCTACCATAACGGTTCACTGGGCACATTTCCTCTTTAAAAGCGTTAGAGGTTATGGATCTGTTTTATAAAAGTGGTGATGGAAATTCATTAGCTGCATTAGAACTGACATGATTGAGTTATGGTTCCAATGTATGTGACAAAAATATTCAAACTATTTCAGAACTAATTTTAAACCAAGAAAAAAATAGGTCTATGTAAAGTAGTCAAGTAGGATTAAGAGGGAAGAGGCCCCCGGGGAAGACCCAGGACGCACTGGAGGGACTGTGTGTCTCAGCTGGCCTGGGAATGTCTTGGAGGAGCTGGAGGAAGTGTCTGGGGTGGGGGAAGTGTGAGAGACCCTGAGTGTTATCCTAGCGACCTGGCCCTGGATAAGCAGACAAAGAAGAATGGATAGGATTAAGAAACTACTACTACTTCAGGACTAGAAATTGAACCAGGACAGAATCCAGACTAGGGATGGGACGATATTAAAATTTAGACTCATGATTATTCTGACCAAAATAATTGCAATTAACGATATTATCATGATAATTATTAAACCAAGGCAGTATAATGTGTAAAAAGTGGCCTAGACAACCCAAAATGTCTTAGGAGGTTATAAATTTTCAGATTAATTCATGATTGTTGTAAAACCATGTGCTGCTGCTAGCAAACTGTGCAAAATGCTGTTCCGCTAGCCCTAACCTGGCAATAATAAAGTTGACGCAAACACAGATTAATACAAATCCAGACTAACACAAACTACATTCAGTATTTAATTTCTCATGGTATGTTACTTACGCTGGATATTTTCGGCTCAACTTTGTCAAACGATGCAGGATGTTTGTCTCGTAAATGTTCGTGTAAGTTGCTGGTGTTTGCCCTCAAAGCCGTATCTTTTTTTTCTGCGGCTCTGCAGATTTGTGGCTCATCTTGTTGGTCTTGTTTTTCAAATCCACAATAATTCGGCATATCAGACATCACCTTCTTGAATGGAGCATATGAATGAGATCCACTGCCCACGAGCCATGTGGTGACTGAGGTGAAGAACCATCCTCAATTCACAAAACGAACATAAGCAAAACAAGTGTCAGTGCCATAACAGAGCGCCCCTTGTGGACAAACACCAGAACTGACTAAACATTGTATTAAACCCAGAAACATGAGGCAGTCTGGTGCTGTAAAGGTGATTATAATCGTGTGGGATGTTCACGATTATTAAAAAATGCTAGAAACGATTAATTGCGGACCTTTTTTATTGCGATTAATGACATCATCGTACATCGTTACATCCCTAATCCAGACTAAACCAGTTCTAAAGTAGGTAGACGCATATATTCACACTGTAAACCCACGTGAAATAGTCTTGAAACTTAACCAATGCGTGACCTATAACAAAATTATTCCTACTACCCAGCAGTTTGTTGTTGTACATAGACAAAACAGAGAAAAAAATCATCATGCCAGCTTTGAAAAGTTCTGAAATGGCAATTCTCTGCTCAGTGTTTCTGTGGAAGCTAATATTGTTCAGTAAGAATACAATTACTGTAATAATGTTCAGGCCCAAAGCTCTGGCACCCCGGGGAGTATAGCCAGTGTTCGACAGCAGCTGACGAATGGAAGCAGCTCCATGGCAATAATGTATGAGTCATGGAGTCATATTGGAATTATAGAAAGCAGTGTTAGCCTTAAGGTCGGTGCATATGGAGGTGAGGATTGTAACTGTTTTAGACTTGCAATGACCTTCAAATAATACAACTGTGCCAGGAAATGGGCTGCAAATCCAAAGGCAGTTTTCCCCTGGAGTTGCAAAAGAACTGTATCATGGCTTGGTACATTTGTAGACAGAGATGGAAGAGGAGGCTACAGAAAAACAATGAGAAAGGAGATAATATGTAGGGCAGGTGGTCTTCAGGAAATCACTTTTCTATTTTTGGGCTTGCTCCACTTGTGTGTGTGTGTGTGTGTTTTGTTGTGTCTGGGTTGGACAGGCTCTCCCTCCCTCCTGGCTCTGAGCGCAGGCTGCTGCTGCTGCTGCTAACAGTCTCTGTAGAGGAGGATGTGTTGGCGTATATTTGGCACGGCCCCTTCTCTGCCTGCTAAGCTTTTGGCCAGCAAATATGATCTTTTCACTTTGGGGATAAATTATTTGCTGAAATGAATAAATACGGAGGAGAGTTCTGGTCTATTTTGCAGTTTAGTGAATTCACCTTTACGCTGTTCGCTCCTCCAAAGAAATACTTCACTACGGATTCGGAACAACAGTATGCCTTCATAATAACTCAACTTTAATTGGCCTTAATTGGTGGTTTTCAGATAGATCGAATGTGATGATGTCAAACTCCCAAATGGGGGACAAGAACCAGACGTCACTGTTCATTATATTGTAGTTTCTTAAATAAATAGGTGACTAGACCCTAAAACGTGCCATATTTCATGTAAAATCTATATTTCAGCAATATTCATTTTAGCTGCCTCCCCGTCTGTATTAAATAACACTGGACTATACGAAAGCAAAGTATATGATGAAGCGTATAAGCCCTCCAGGTGTGAAATATGTCCAAAACAGTCAGACTATAACTGCTGGATCAACACGGTTTGAAAGCCAATATTTCCCTGCAAACCAAGCAGCTTCCAGGCCAATTTTGGACATATTTCACACCTGGATGTCTGCACTTATAAACATCTCATACTTGAATTGACTTTGGCTGAGATTGCTTTGTAACTGCAAGAAGGAAGGATGCTTCACCACCCATCGACATCGCTGTTTGGATTCTCAATCAACAACTTAAGCCCTGAAGAAACTTGTTGATCCAGCTGTTATAGTCTGACTGTTTTGGAGACAATGAACAAGTACTCTATAAAAGAGGATTCAGGCTTAGTAACTGCGTATTTAATACCCCAACTCCTAACTCTAACCCTTTACTTAAGTAGGGCTAGTTACAAAACCTTGACTCATTTCTAATAAATGATTTGTTCATGATGAATTCAGTATTTTTCACGCTTTATTAAGGCTGTAAATAGTGCAGTTGTTATTATTTCGTGGAACCAAATCTTCTTCAACCAGTTTGTTTAAACCCGATTAGTACAAGTACGAGTATTTCAAACCTACAAACACTTTAAGACAGAAACTGGTTCACCCAAAGGACAAAATCCCGAGCCTAAACAAAATAAATGTGGGCTGCTCCGTTCAGTGTAGTGAAGAGAGCAGTGAGCGTTAAACTGGAGAAACTAAGCAGCCACTTCATAAGAGAATGTGCGAACAGCGTCACAAGAGCAGCTCAGGACCACAGTCTGATGTACATCTCCATCTCAAAGACACTCACCACTCCTTTGAAGATAATGAAGTTCAGATCTGAGCCAGAGAAAAGAAATGGTTTGAGAAGAGAGTTAAAGAAGCTATTTTTTGTTAGGAAAGACAATACTTCCTTGAACAGGAATGGAGCCTGAGACATAATCTCTCACCGATCTACAACTCTATCCTCAGCCCCAAAACAAACAGGAACAACGACAACAATAAGCGGCGATTACAGATTGAATAGGGTCGTTAAGACAGATATAAGACAGTGTACACCAGCAGTCTGACTTGAACTGAGGAAGCGGCTTGTATGAACAGAGAAACGTCTTCACTCCTACAACGATTTGTCCAGTTGACAGATTTAAATTCCGTCTTTGCTTTAATACACCAACCCACTCTCAAGGTGCAAACTCAAAATACGCACAACAGCTAAAATCCTCCAGTCAAGGTCGTCCTGACCCAGCCAAACTCAAAATGTGGAGACGGGACCCCCAGACAATAAAAAAGTGCACCTTAACCTTAAGATGTTGCCAGTTCTTCCGCTCCATCCTTGAACCATTCTGGATAAACTCCCGATTGTAAAAGAGGAATCCCTTTTAGAGAGGCTTCGGCTGACTCGTTTTGCCATGACAATTTGGCAACGTTCCTCAAATTCCTCCTAACAAATCTGCCTTGAGAAGAAAATATTCAGTTGTTGCAGAAAATATATTCCACTTATCTGTAATTCGTAGGCCTGTCTGTGATTGTAAATGAAACCTTTCTCATATCAACTACACTGATCAATGTTTTTTCTGCCCCTAGTGGTCAGTGTATATCAGAGCGGCTGTTCGTAAAGAAAAAGGCCTGCCCATCCTGGTGGAGTTACTGAGGATAGACAACGATAAAGTGGTTTGTGCTGTGGCCACGGCTCTCCGAAACATGGCTCTGGACATCAGGAACAAAGAGCTCATTGGTAAGTACTGATTTTAAAATATTACACCAGGTTACACGGTTACACATACAGGAAATCCAGATCACCTGTTAATTACAACATGATTTAATTTAAATTCAGTTATTTTTATCAAGTCCAAAATCACAGCAGCAGTCGCTTGTGAGGGCTGAACGAGATCATTGATTTAACCAACAGAAAGTGAGAAAATCCGACAGTGAAACAGATATTGGTCAATCACAGACGGATTAACTAACATTCATAGAAAATAAGCAAATGGAGAACGTTCCCACAGCGCCCCCTGTCCTTAGACCCTCTTCGTGCAGGAAAAACTCACAAATAAACTGTCCCCTAAATCAGGACCAAACCAGGACTAAACTAGGAGCAAAACCAGGACTACACCAAGTCTAAATTAGGACTAAATCAGGATTAAACAGGACTAAACTAGGACTAAACCAGTACCAAACCAAGTCTAAACCAGGATCAAACCAGGACTAAAACAGGACTAAACTAGGAGTAAACGAGGACCAAACCTGGTCTAAACCAAGTCAAAACTAGCACTAAACCAAGACTAAATCAGGACTAAACTAGGACTAAATTAGAACTAAACCAACACTTAACGAGGACTAAACCAGGACTAAACCAGCATTAAACCAGGACTAAATCAGAACTAAACCAGGACTAAACCAGGACTAAACCAGGACTAAACCAGGACTAAACCAGGACTAAACCAGGACTAAACCAAGACAAACCAGGACTAAATCAGAACTAAACCAGGATAAAACCAGGACTAAATCAGAACTAAACCAGGACTAAACCAGGACTAAATCAGAACTAAACCAGGACTAAACCAGGACTAAACCAGGACTAAACCAGCATTAAACCAGGACTAAATCAGAACTAAACCAGGACTAAACCAGGACTAAACCAAGACTAAACCAGAACTAAACCAGGACTAAACCAAGACAAACCAGGACTAAACCAGGACTAAATCAGAACTAAACCAGGATAAAACCAGGACTAAATCAGAACTAAACCAGGACTAAACCAGGACTAAACCAAGACAAACCAGGACTAAACTAGGACTAAATCAGAACTAAACCAACACTTAACGAGGACTAAACCAGCATTAAACCAGGACTAAATCAGAACTAAACCAGGAGTAAACCAGGACTAAATCAAGACAAACCAGGACTAAACTAGGACTAAATCAGAACTAAACCAAGATGAAATGAAGACTAAACTAGGACTAAACTAGGACTAAACCAGGACAGATAAAGTTCAAGATAGAGTCCACTCAAGACTAAGGCACACGGGGCTCATCCAGGACAAGGCAAAGGTGCAGCCTCATGACTGAAGGTGAGAAGCCGGGTCCAAGGAACACGATCAGGGCAAAGTTCAAGATATGAGTTCAAATAGATTAGGGTCAGGATTCAGGTCAAGTTTAGACAAGTGGCGACTATGGTTAAGGTTTGGATCAGTCTCCAGGAAACAAACGTGAGCCATTGAAAGAAGCGTAAAAACTCAACATGTGTACATCTATCTGTAGTAACGAATTAACATATATTTTATCACACAAGCAACATTTTTATTACGTCTATGCGGCAGATAGAAACGTTTTAAGTGTTAATTGAGAGGTCAAACCATAGTAATTAGCCCGATAAACGCGAAGGATATGCGTTTAATCTACCATTATATTTCCGTGTATGTGTCTGCTGTATTTAAAGGTGTCATTTACAGAAGTCATTGGAGCTTGAATGGAGGAAATGAGTAGGTGTAGGAGTAGGCGATAAATGTGTCTAACATAATAGTGAAGAGGATACAAGTAAAGACATGAAAGGATTGCTTTGAGCATTAAGAGCCATTACTGGTCCTACTGAAGCAGCGTAATGACAAATAAGGCTTATAGACGTTAAAGCGCTGGCCTTGCTTTATTACGTACTTTTCTTTGTTTACGTCTATTGACTTTCTGGGCGATTTCTATTGGGTAGTGTCTTGATATTGACTGGTCCGTGGTATTGGCTTTCAGTATCTCGTATGTGATGAGGATCTTATAGTACTAGCGAGGTTGTAGTGTGTAGTAGAGTTATAGGTGGAGGTAAAGTAACTAACTATTCATTTCCATCCATCCATCCATCCATCCATCCATCCATTTTCTTCCGCTTATCCGGGGCCGGGTCGCGGGGGCAGCAGTCTAAGCAGGGACTCCCAGACTTCCCTCACCCCGGACACGTCCTCCAGCTCCTCCGGTGGGACCCCAAGGCGTTCCCAGGCCAGCCGAGAGACATAGTCCCTCCAGCGTGTCCTGGGTCTTCCCCGGGGCCTCCTCCCGGTGGGACATGCCCAGAACACCTCCCTAGGGAGGCGTCCAGGAGGCATCCTGAGCAGATGCCCGAGCCACCTCAGCTGGTTCCTCTCAACGTGTAGGAGCAGCGGCTCTACTCCGAGCTCCTCCCGTGTGACCGAGCTCCTCACCCTATCCCTAAGGGTGCGCCCGGCCACTCTGCGGAGGAAGCCCATTTCAGCCGCTTGTATCCGCGATCTTGTCCTTTCGGTCATTACCCAAAGCTCATGACCATAGGTGAGGGTAGGAACGTAGATTGACCGGTAAATCGAGAGCTTCGCCTTCCGGCTCAGCTCCTTCTTTACCACAACGGACCGATACAGCGACCGCATCACTGCAGACGCTGCACCGATCCGCCTGTCAATCTCACGCTCCATCCTTCCCTCACTCGTGAACAAGACCCCGAGATACTTGAACTCCTCCACTTGGGGCAGAGACTCACCACCCACCCGGAGAGAGCAAACCACCTTTTTCCGGTCGAGAACCATGGCCTCGGATTTGGAGGAGCTGATTCTCATCCCAGCCACTTCACACTCGGCTGCAAACCGCCCCAGTGCCTGCTGCAGGTCCTGGCTCGAAGAAGCCATCAGGACAACATCATCTGCAAACAGCAGAGATGAAATCCTGTGGTTCCCAAACCAGGCCCCCTCCGGCCCCTGACTGCGCCTAGAAATTCTGTCCATAAATATAATGAACAGAACCGGTGACAAAGGGCAGCCCTGGCGGAGTCCAACATGCACTGGGAACAGGTCTGACTTACTGCCGGCAATGCGAACACAGCTCCTGCTCCGGTCATACAGGGACCGGACAGCCCTTAGCAAAGAGCCCCGGACCCCATACTCCCAGAGCACCCCCCAAAGGACACCACGAGGGACACGGTCGAATGCCTTCTCCAGATCCACAAAACACATGTGGACTGGTTGGGCATACTCCCATGAGCCCTCGAGGACCCGATGGAGAGTATAGAGCTGGTCCAGTGTTCCACGACCAGGACGAAAACCACACTGCTCTTCCTGAATCCGAGGTTCGACTATCGGTCGGATTCTCCTCTCCAGCACCCTGGAATAGACCTTACCGGGAAGGCTGAGGAGTGTGATTCCCCTGTAATTGGAACACACCCTCCGGTCCCCCTTTTTATACAGAGGGACCACCACCCCGGTCTGCCATTCCACAGGTACTGTCCCCGACCGCCACGCGATGTTGCAGAGACGTGTCAGCCAAGACAGTCCCACAACATCCAGAGACTTGAGGTACTCAGGACGGATCTCATCCACCCCCGGAGCCTTGCCACCGAGGAGCTTGCCAACCACCTCAGTGACTTCAGCCAGGGTGATGGACGAGTCCGCCTCTGGGTCCCCAGTTTCTGCTTCCTCCTCGGAAGACGTGACAGTGGGATTGAGGAGATCCTCAAAGTATTCCTTCCACCGCCCGACAACATCCCCAGTCGAGGTCAGCAGCTCTCCACCCGCACTGTAAACAGTGTTGGTGAAGCACTGCTTTCCCCTCCTGAGGCGTCGGACAGTTTGCCAGAATCTCTTTGAGGCCGTCCGATAGTCCTCCTCCATGGCCTCCCCGAACTCTTCCCAACCCCGAGTTTTTGCCTCTGTGACTGCCCGAGCCGCGGCATGCTTGGCCTGCCGGTACTCATCAGCTGCCTGAGGAAATGAATAGCTGCTGAGGCAGCTATTCATTTCCTCAAATATTAAAGTTTCTGTTAAGTTTCTATTACACAAAATGGACTCGTGTGAGCGTTTAGCCATGTTCTAATGACGCTAGCGCAAAGAGCTTTACTCACCGCTTCTCCAGAGTTTACCTCATCTTTAGTCTTCATCACCACCTCGTTTTACTCCTCCCCGCTGCTTTCCGCACCTCCTCTTCATCCAACAAGCGCCCAGTTTGCCCTATTTAAACCCCCATCGCAGATGCATGGCCGCTTTCGTTCGTGCCACGCCCCACGTCTCCAGAACCCCCTTGGCTCTGCATAATCTCATCGTTTCTTCACTCCCTCAGTCTCACTTCGAATGTCACCTAACTGGCCACGCCCTTCATCGAAATGTTACATGTTCTAACGCTGTTACCTCCTCAAAAACATACCCGGAGTTGTGTTTTGCTTCATTCACACGTGTTTGAGTAACTCTTTATCATTAGTCTGTCTATACTAATCTATTAGTAGCTCATTAATTTGAAGGTTGGTGGTTTGAATCCCACTCTAGATGTAAAAACATAACTGGTTGAGTGCTCTGTTCCACTTTGTGATGTCGTGAAGCTTACTTTTTGTACCTTTAGTTCAGTAAAAATGGGCAATTCCAGGGCTAAAATCACCCAAATGATTCTAGTGAAGGTGTATGGAGTTTAAAAACACAGTGGAGCACTTCCTGTTTTACCACATGATGACATCACAAGGTGGAACAGACTGTTTTCTTGAGAGAATAACTAAGCTAAGCCTAAATACGCAGGGTGTAGTATCTCATGTCCATATCGTGGTTGTTAATATTCAACATTGATTTCTCTGCCCAAACTATTGCATTTGCATTTAAAGTTTTTATGATGTTTTTTTCCTCAAGATTTTGCCCATTTAGTCATAATTTAATCAGCTCTACTCTCTGACCTTTGCGGTGAGGAATCATGTTTTCCACTGCAAATCATTAAAATTGTCAGTAATTTATTTTCTATTCGAGACCAAAGCGTGAACATAACATCTGGTCATCTGAAATCATTTGCGAAAATATGAATCACGAACTGACTGTTATCTCTGACGGCTGTTAAAATATTTTGACATTTTAATGCACGCTGGGGTGAGATAGTTTTGTTTATACGTACGTCACGCGCTCTCAGGACTATTTTGACCATATAAAAGTGGATTAATTTTTGTGAATTTGTGTTACATCCCATTTATGTCCAATTTTAACTCCATGTTTATGTAATTTTTGGAGAAAAAAAAACATCTTTATCCAGTTTCAGGTTCTTAATTTAACATTTATAATAATAATTACAACATTGACTTATCGAGTCACACGGGAGGAGCTCGGGAGTAGAGTCGCTGCTCCTCCATGTCAAGAGGAGCAGCTGAGCTTGTGCGTCTGTTTTGGACGCTTCCTGGACGTCCCGGGAAAGATCCAGGACACATTGTAGGAACTATGTCTCTTGGCTGGCCTGGGAACGCCTTGGGGCCCCAACGGAGGAGCTGGAAGAAGTGTCTGGGGTGAGGGAAGTCTGGGAGAAGATGGATGGACTTATCATTCAGTACATGACAGATGGAACAGTTATTTTTGGGTGTCAGTATATATTGTAAGTACTTTTTCTTTATACTAGAAGAGAATTTTTTGTAGTTTTTTGAAGATTTGAGCAGTAACTTCTATAACTCTTTAATTGTTTCATTGCTCTATTGCAGCTCATATTCGTTAACAATACTGCACATATATTTTTTTTTTTCTAGGATAAATCCTGCATAATGGCTTTGAATATTATCATTTATCATCTACATTTTCCTCACCAATGTAACGTACTTCAAAGTTTGTTATCGTGACAGGTCTGTGTATTAGTGGATAGGCGTGGATGGAATTTTCAGGCTTTCTGGGAATAATTAAATTGGTAAAACATTTGAAATAGAACGGGAGATATCTTTTTTTCGCTGACAGTTGAGACAGGGGAGTTTAATTCTATCAAATCTGTGAAAAAGACAGAAGTGGCAGAGACTAGTGATAAATGACTACACTGAGAGACATGCTAATGGAAACGGTGACAAGTCAGTACTGAAGAACTTTAGCTATTTCAATTCCAAGTGTTTGTGTTTTTTTTTCTCAATTCATCCACTTATAACAACAAATAAGCCTGAAATTATATTAAGATGTTCCCGTCTTGGTTCTTGCTCTGAGAATTGTGCGACAAATCCAAAGAAAACCATCTTTTTCCGTGGCATAAGGTGCTTTGAAAGTGGTGCGAGTGTGTCAGAGGCTATTAGTGGTGGTAAGGATGGCACCAGCACCGCAGGGGAATTGAGAGATTGGAGATGAGGAAGTTGTTTTGCACACAATAACACAATCTATGTGACAGAAACGCACTATTATAAAGTCTAAGGACAGAAATGTTGCGATGGTTTAAGACGGTGTTGCTTATTCCTTTTGGACCTGGGTTTGTCTTTAGACCCAGTGAAGACCCAGTTTAGACCCAGTTTGGACCAAGTTTATGCTTTATTGTCTTGTTAAGGTTCATAGTTTTAGTTTGTGTTAACTCTAGCCACATCATTTTGCTGAACTAAAGAGTATTTATATCATATACATCTATTGTGGTGCAATAGGAAAAACATAATTCTTTTGAGTTCTGGTTTTGGCCTTTGTTGCTGAATTTCCTCATTCATTTTCCCCACAGATCCAAATATTAAAAGTCCTATATTACACAAAATGGATTCTTGTGAGCGTTTAGCTATGATATAATACTGGGTTTTAAATGAAATCACATTTTATAGTCCAATAATATTTATGTAATGAGCACAGCTAAATGAATTAAAATGTTAAAATGAAGATTTTAGTTGTAAAATGGTGAGTGACCTCGCTATAATTGTACAGTGTGGTCTATAAGTGCAGTCACTGTTCAGACTATACCACGCTTTAAGTGTAGTCACTGATAGAAATAATCAGGATTCATGTTTAATTTTTACAAGTTACCAGCTGTGAGCGTGACATCATATTTTAGAATCTGAAAATCATGGTTTTCCATTGCGAGACAGGGTCAGAACATACACATGTCTGCTGTACTGCTTCATGTGTTTTTCTCTCAGTCCTTGTGCGTTTCTCTGTTTCCTTTGTCCATCCTTTCCCTTTGAATCAAAGCCATGTAGCCGTGTGTTCTTATATTCCAATCTGTCTGTTTAATGTGATTATGTGGCATGTTTATGTGACTGAGGAAGCTCATCTGTCAATGTTTTTTGTGTCGTCCCTGATTTCACCCCCTTTATATGTTTTCATTTACATAATGCACTGTACGCCCGTGTACAAAGAAATGAGTCTTATTCAGCTGCACACACTCTGTCAGAGTGAATCCTCCACATTTACTTAAAACTGGCAATTTGACACACATGAATTAGGAGATATACTCTTGAATGCCAAATAGAACGCGCTTTTTGCTTTGTCCTATTTTTTTGTATTCTTTTTCAATTTTGAAGCCATTTAGCACATTCTCCATAAACAGGCCTAGCTTGAAGCCAAATTGAAACTAAAGAAAGTGTCTAATGGGAAAATAAATGAATGCACACAAATCTGCATAAGATGGAGAAAATCTATTCAATGTTTTGTTGAATGAGGCTTGTTCCATCTGTTTAATATAATTGACTGTCAGAACCGTCAAATGCATTTTTTATTCAAATAGCAAATTGATTTTTAAAGTGAAATACTGTATGAGTGGTTTCAGTAAGAGTGCAATGTACTGTAGCATCACTGTATTAAGACAATTATCTCTCTTTCAGATGGTAAAAAGGCAAGACACATTATAAATGAATCAGACTTGCCATGCATTTTGCACTAGCAAGCATTTAATCTCCATTACTGACATCAAGGAAGAATACATATTTTACTTCGACATGTCAACTCTTTTCTTTTTCTCTTTGTCTCCCTTGGATACAGTTTCAGACATGAGCTCACCTCCGTCTCTCACATGCCTCTCCTCGCTCTCTCTCTCTCTTTTTTGTGTCTCGTGCTGATGACATCACCGTTGGGGGAGCGTTACTTTGGAAACGGCTCTAGTGCACCATAGGGATGTCACTAATTGTGCCGCTTCTGAATGTGTGAAACTGCGTTAGTAAAGTGTGGGGGATGCAAATGTACATAATTTTATTTTATTTTTTAATCATTGTAGCAGTTTTGTTTCATGGCGTCCGACCTTGTCCCATCCCTGCATACAGGAATTATTCGTTTATCAGGAGATTTTGCTGTAAAAATTGTCTCTTTCTTTCTCCTCCCTGTACTTCCTGCTCTCAAATCACAGACTTCTGTATAAAGAAGTGGACTGAGTGAGTGTGACGTCACCCACAGCATTCAGCTTCAGTCAAATGAAGCTCGTCGAGGCTAGAGCAGTTATAGCGGCGAATTTAGAGCCGAGTTTCATATTAGCAATGCCGTATCATAGCAACCAAAGAGCCAATCCAGAGCGAGGCTAATGAAAGTAATGGCACTTCCCGCTCGCACCAATAGTTTAGCAGGGAGCGGGCGATTAGCAACACTGTCAATCAAAGCTGGCGCCTGATTTGTCTGTTATTAATGTTCATATCTTGATTTACGGACATAAAAGCGAAATAAAAATACCAGGATCATGTAGAGCGGGTTAATACGAACATTTTAAGACCAAAATGACGAGTCTGACAGCAGCAGTTACACAGAGGGACCACGGTTTTTCAATAGAAAGTGAATTGGAGCCAAAGTCACTTCCTATTCCGTTAGCTATGTCCATTTATATATACAGTCTATGGCTCAAATATTATTTTTTACACTGTAGATGTATTGTATATTCGCAGATATCACCCGAATCTGCAGTATCCGTGTGTTTACAATGTGTTCAGTTTGACACAAATCCACACGAAACATTGTCATATTTGTGGCAGTATTTTCTGAAATGTTGGTGTCGCTTTTGGGAGAAATCGCTTGTGTGAGAGGGCAGGGTATGTATTTTGTCACTGCACTGGTTTTGTCCCTCACATGCTCCATTCTCAGCTCCAGTGCCAGACAGGGAGCATGACAGGCAGAATAACAGCGAGAGAAAGCAATACAAAAAATACACTGGGACTACCATTCCGTCACAATGTTTTACCGTCTTTCTAAGCGGTGCTTTTGTAACAGCTTTTTGAACGGTTCATAGTAACGGAGCATAACATTATGACCATGTGAAATCCATGTTACAGAAGTATTATGTTAACAGTAGGGCTGCACTATGTTTTGCAGTTGAATACTACTGTTATATAATGTATTTTATTCTATTTTATTCTCCTATTTTACTGTTTTAGTATGATTTTAACTTGTTTTAATTTGATTTTACTGGAAAGCACTTTGGTCACCTTGAGTGTTGTAAAGTGCTCTATAAATAAATGTTGATTGATTGATTGATTGATATAGACTACAGTGGCCCCTCGTAGTTAGCTTTATTTTTTACAGTTATTCTATTTCTTTTGCAGCTGTAAAACCCCTCACCGCACACTTTATACACTTTCGCAGACAAATAATAATTCTTAAATAATTCTGTTGAAGCATAGTTGAAAAGCAATGTCTGACTTTCATTGGTTAAATTTCATAGAATTTTTATTTATTATTATTTTTGTCATGTTCAAGTTATTTCTGTGACCATTGTGAGTTTATCTTTCACTAACCCACAGGTACCAGCAATTTCGTCCACGTGTGTGTACATATAAATTTCAATGTACAGGGGTCCCTCTTTTATCGCGGGGGTTACGTTCTAAAAATAACCCAGAATAGGCGAAATCCGCAATTTGTTTTTACAATTATTCTCTATGTTTTTGTCTGTAAAACCCCTCACCACACACTTTATACACTTTTCTCACACAGGCGTTAACATTTTCTCACATTTCTCTCTCGTTTAAACTCTCTCAAAGTCCAAACCTTCGTAGGCGTCTTTGTCGGTGCAGAACGTTTCATCGACATTGTGGGTTTTGTCGGGGAGAAAACAAATCGCAAACATACAGCACTTCAGAGTCACACTCTGATCCAACGTTTATGTAAATTTGTCCGAACACATTCTGTACTGGACAGGAGACACGGCACGGAGGAGACTGATGGACAATGGTCTACAGTCCAACGGCCAATCAGGACGCACAACACAATGGTCTACAGTCCAACGGCCAATCAGGACGCAGGACACAATGCACGCTCATACTCTGAAAACAAAAGATGAACCGCGATATAGCAAGTGACAACTGTATTCTCTTTCCCTCTGAGAGAAGTGATTTCCAAACGTCCCTCTTTCAAATTTTCAGAGTAAATCTTGAGACTTTGCCCTATATCGCCTTCCAACACAAGTTTTGTTCTCTAAACTTCAAACTTCAAGACCCAATTTCCACAAGACGAGAGACGAGGCCGGCCTTGGGGAACGCCTCGGGGTCCCACTGGAGGAAGTGTCTGGGGTGAGGAGGGAAGTCTGGGAGTCCCTGCTTTTAGACTGCTGCCCCCTTTGACCCAGCCCCAGATAAAAGGAACAAAACGGCTGGATGGAGACACAAGATTGGATCCACGAGAATGAGACAAGACTTTAAACATCATTTGGAATAAGTGAACTGTGTTCTCCAGTTCACAATTTTGGCCTCACCGTTGTTTTTTTTTCTATTTTATGTAATATTTTGTTGTCATTTTAACACCACTAGAGGCACAGACACCAGCACATAACCATTTTGGTCCAACGTAAATATAAAAAGATGATTTTCCTCATGCGTGCACGGTCTTATAGCTGTTTTCTCTCGTGAAATCTAGCAACACCAGATCTCATTCCAACCCTATTACGTTTACTGTTTTATGTTTGCATTTTTCCAGACAGGAATTACTCATTTATCCACAGATTTCACTGTAAAAATGCCGCGTCTTTTTCTCCTCCCTGTCACTCACTAACACCACACGCAGACGCATACACAAAATGACAGTTTGACACTCCAATTTATTATATCGATGTCTAATGTCTTCAGTTTATCCTCTTTATCTGCCTGCAGCCCTGCCTCCATTTCGTTGTGTTTTGAACTTATTTCTTGGAGTTGTTTGTGTCCATTGGGGCTGATAAATGTTCTTATAATTGTTGCACAAATGTGAGTATTAGCCTTCCCTTTAAACACACCATAATCCCGTGCACATTAGTATGCTGCACATTTTATTGTTTCAATTATAGCTCAAGAAAAAATAAGTCAATTTGTTGTCTTTAAAAATGTTTTTCCTCTTAAGTGACTGGCATTACTGAAGCGGAACAATATTTGGAGACATTACTTTGTGTTATTTGGTGCATGGTTCATTTCGCACAACAAAAAATACGACTATTAGGAGAAACATTTAAGCCTTTTTTCAAGCTTTAACTTGTTTTGAAATTAGCGCCCCCTAGCAATGTTAATGTGTATTACAAAGTGCATGGGAGGCAAGAAGAAACCAGCATAATTTCAAGCCTGTATAAAAACAGATTATTTATATTTATACATTAATATATTTATTATTTATGCTCTTCCGATCATATGACCAGAGAATGTTGATGGCCCCTTCTAATGTTTTTGAGGTTATGTGATAAAAATAAAGAATTTCTATTGGATTTAGGTACAGCAGCTCAGTGTTTGTCCACTGATCTGAAGTTTGGCAGCTCGAATCCCACTCGAATCCTGCTCACATCCCGCGCACATCCCTCTCGAATCCCACTCGAATCCCGCTCAAAACCCTGTTCACATCCCGCTAGAATCCCTCTCACATCCCGCTCACAACCCGCTCGAATCCTGCTCGAATCCTGCTCGAATCCCGCTCGCATCCCGCTCACATCCCGCTCACATCACGCTCGAATCCCACTCGAATCCCGCTCGTATCCTGCTTGCATCCCTCTCGAATCCCGCTCGAATCCCGGTCTCAACATAAACATCATTGGCAGAGCAGACAGATCCACTGACCCACAGGTTGGCAGTGCGATTTCAGCTCCCACACATGAACGCTGTTGTTGTTGTGTCCTTGTGTAAGACACTTACCCCACCTCTCCCCCAGTGTCCGCGTGTATGAATGTGTATGTGAAAGGGTGAGTAGTGCCTTGAAGCACTGTATAAAATTGTGACCATTTAGCATTTTAGCATTTTAGCGCCCCCTGTCAGTGTTGCTATGTATTTGCAGAAAATGAGTAAACCATCCAAGAGCTATAGATCCACAGTAATAGATACAGATACTGATTTATGTTGGCAATCTTGTATTGTTTTATTCTAATCTAGACACAAACAGATCAAGATAAATGCCACTCCTGAACACTGGAACCGCTGTATTAAAACGCTGTTGTATCTTTGATGAATCACATGACCAGAGTTTACAGCCCCAGAGGGAAACGCTGTTAACGGTGTAATAACCACCTTTTATTATCACCCAGAGACTGTCGCATAAAGAAGTGGACTAAGCGAGTCTGACGTCACACACAGCGTTCGGCTCCAGTCAAACGAAGCTCATTGAGGCTAGAGCAGTTATAGCGGACAATTTGGAGCTAAGTTGCGTATTAAAATTGAGAAAAAAAGGAGAGGCTTTTGAAGGTAACGCTAAGCAGTGCTGTCAATCAAACCTTAGGGGAAAGAAGGCGACTGATTTGTCTGTTATTTATGTTCAGATCTTGATTTACGGAAACAATCGCAAAATAAAAACACCAGGATCATGTAGAGCAGGTTAATACGAACATTTAAGACCAAAATGACGAGTCTGAGCAACAGTTACAGATAAAGAAGCAACAGTTTTCCAATATAAAGTGAACTGGAGATAGAGTCAATTGAGCCGGAAGTGCACACATGCTCACTTCCTGTTTGGAACGTAGCAGCTAGCAGGTTAGCTATGTCCGTTTCTATATAGAGTCTAGGATTATCACATAACAACACAACTCGACTCATCACACCACCTGGACTTCCCCCCACATCTGACTGTGAGACAATTACCTCCCATTTGAGTTCACTAACAGTCCCGTCTCCGTCAGTAAACAATCAAATCACTCCATTGTTGAGGGTAATTGGATCTCTTTAAATCAAATCAGCCATTATGGTCGTGATGAAGCACGGCCTTTCGATGGGAGGAAGGGGCATGAGGGAATGCAGCCCACATTACTGCCTCTACCTCCCAGCTGGAGAGAGCGGTACTGGAGCTGTGGTCTAATAGGTGTTTATTAGACTATATCAGGCAACCAAAGAGCTTGTTTATCAGCTCCCAGACATGTCCAGGTGAAATCCACACTTTAATAAAAGAGGAGATGTCCATATATGCCCAGCACAATAAATACTGTCTTATTGTTCTGTGTTTGAGAGATGGAGCAGTAGTCTTTGGGCGTCAGGAGATGTCATGGGGACTTTTTCTTTGTACTTGAAAAAAAAGTGAGATTTGAGGTATAAAGAGTTGAATAAATAACTTGTACGACTTGTTACACATACTACTACTACTATACGAAAAGAAAAAAATCAATTTTGTCAACTGGACGTAACGTTTTTTGAGTGAAAACGTTTTGTTGGTTTTTGGATGAGCAGCAAAACATTTCACTCAAAGTTGACAGATTTTAATTGTTCTTTTACTATGGCTCATACCTGGACGACTGAGGGATTACACAGACACTACTACAACTACTACTAACTACTAAAGCACATGTGTCAAACTCAAGGCCCGTGGGCCAAATGCGGCCCGCCACGTCATTTTATGTGGCCCGCAACAAAGTAAATTAAAGGTATGACTGTCTTAAAATGTCAGTTTATCATTAGATACACTGTTAACCAGCCATTTTTTTCATGTCTATGCAAATCCATATGCAATATTTGTAACTTGAATAAGTAATAAATATAGAAACGGTTAATTAACAAGATTAAAACGTAGTGAAATTTATCTTACAGTTACATCTGGCCCTTTGAGAGCACCTCAGTCACACAGGAGGAGCTTGGACTAGAGTCACTGCTTCTCCATGTCGAAAAGAGCCTGTTGAGATTGCTTGGGCATTTGTTTTGGTGCCTTCTGGACGTCTCCTTAGGGAGGTGTTTCAGGTATGTCCCAACGGGAGGAGGCCCCAGGGGAGACCCAAGACACACTGGAGGGACTGTGTCTCTTGGCTGACCTGGGAACGCCTTGGGGTCCCACCAGAGGAGCAGAAAGAAGTATCTAGGGTGAGGAACGTCTGGGAGTCCCAACTTAGACTGCTGCCCCTGCGATCTAGACCTGGATAAACTAAAGAAAATAGAGGGATGAATGGGTTATTGTGTCAGTGGCGTACATTTAATAAAATATTATCATTCATATTATGTTTTTTAAGCAGTATAGCATCTACGTCCATACTCTTGGGCTGGATATTGCTGTAGCTGAAGCATTTTGAAGCAGGTGTCATGAAGAACTGACCCAAACTTTGTGCCCATTCTACCTTCTACCAGTGTTTTAGTCCAAGTCCTTACCGCACCGACGGCTTTAATGTCTTATTTTAACAGCCTTTACTACCATGTGGAGGATGTTTGCGCAGCTGTTCAAATTATAGTGTGTCTTTTGAAAATTTATAGAGGATTTAAAAGACAAACAGTGCGGGGGACTGCGGGACATCATATTAGCAGAAAACAGATAAAACTGTCGTCAGTGTGTCTTGACTTACTCACTGACATTCGCACTTTTCAGTCTTATATAAGTGCTCAGAAACCTTTTATTATTCATGAAGTGTTTTACATTGCGCCGTTTCAGAATGAAGATATTATTACTGTGGTATTTGATCTGAATATAGCGGTAAATGTATAGGTAAAATCGAGGTAAATTAACAGTCATTATCCAAAGGTTGTGTATTCTTAAAGCTCACAATTGTCAGTTTTGTGCAATATAGGACCTTTAAGTCATGTTATAATGCTGCTGCTTGATCAAAAACATACCTGTAGTTGCATTTTGTTTCATTCACACATGTCTAAGTAAATCTTTATTAGTTTGTTTACATCTCCAAAGCTCAAAACGCTCTGTTGCACTTTGTGATGTCATGAAGCAATAGTTTTCAAATTAACAGCTCCTTTTACATTTAGTTCAGTAAAGATACGCAATTCCAAGGCTGCAAATTATCCAAATGATTCTAGTGAAGGTGTACGGAGTTTAAAAAAACACAGTTCTTGAAAAACGCACTTCCTGTATTACCACCTGATGACATCACAAGGTGGATCAGAGTGTTTTCAGTTTGAGAGAAGAAGCCTAAATATGCAGGTTTGTGCGTTAAACATGTGTGAATGAAACAAAACACAACTCCAGGTCTGTTTTTGATGAGGAAACAACAGTTGAACAGATCAGAAAATAGCAAAAATATGAGCACTTTAACCAGTCTTTCATTTTGACACTTTTATTTACATGTACAGTATTGAGTAAAAAGACTGTATTGCATAAGATGTACTTAACGCAAGGACATTTTTTCATCCTAAAATGCTACTGGGGCAACTCAAAACACCTATTGTTTACAGTTTCCGTTCGTGCGCTAGGTTTATTGTGCTACTTAAAGTGTGCACTGTGCCTGAGTCCTATTTAGCATAGTCATTCAAGCCCCTAATGAGTGATTTCACACCTATTAGCATCCTGGCTAGCACTATTGTTTTCGTTAAAGCTGCTTCTTCAGTTCTGGTCAGATTACTGCTGGATACTGACTTATATCTGTCTGAAGGGAGGCGCTAGCTAGTTTTGTCCAGTTATTTTTTATTTTTTTTGCGATGGATCAAATCTGGACGACTGAGGAATTACACAGACATGAAGAGAACAGGTTTAAACGGAGGCGTAAGAGCCACTGAGGCGATCCCTGAATAGATAAGGAGGACACTGTGGTTCTTGATATGCACGAGGAGACCTGCATGTATAATTTAGAGATATGCTGACAGCAGTTTATCAATACATCTGTCTATAAGGAGGAAACGTTAATAGGATTACACACAGGTGGTGATGGCTTTATGGGTCTTCTCACTGATCTTTGGCGTTCCCGGATCCCCCCCCCCCAGGCCCAGTCCCTCAATCACACTTGCAGTCAATCAATAACCTGTCAGTCATAGGGGCACTAAATTATCAAGCCGTCGCTCACTAAATGAGGCGGAGCTTAATCTGTAAACAGTCACTCGTTCAGAAATTAGTCCGATCATTACGTGGAGCGAGCCGGAAGGTTGTATTATCAAGCGGGAAATCAGTCAGGAAATTAGCAAGATTCAAGTCACTCTGTCAAATCATAGTCGTTTTTTAGGGCTTAAGGGGTTAGTTTTACATCAGTTAAGGGCCAGTTTGTAGGAAAAAAGCTGAGAAAAGTACAAAAATACAGGAAGTAGTGGTGAATTTTAAAATGCGATGCCTCTACCTGTGCCACAGAAAATTCTATTCAACATACAGGGACAATTTATGCAAGGAAGGATTTTTCTGGCAGTTTAAACCTCTTATTTAACAAAATAAAGGTTTTGTCTTCTGTGTTTTACTATTTTAGCACTTTAACACTATGGTTGCTAGGTAACAGTTGGAATTTCCTCTACGTATGTTGTGCCGTGTTCATGTGCTCCTCGGAAATTTAGAGAAATGTTTTTCCGAGTTGAAAAATGCACATGGAATGTGTTTGATTTTAGCAGACGAGCCAAAATCAAACACATTTGAGCTTTGACTAAAAGTTACTACATTTACGGGTTAAGTGTTAGTTTTCCAGATCATAAACAGATCAGTGCAACCGCGCTGAACTTGGCCGCACAAAAATCCAGCTTGGTTTCAGGAACTACCAGTCTGTGTTCATCGCTGCCTGTCGTACAGTTTATCTGCGTTGTGTTGTGAACAAATGGCCAGTACATGGTCCGGTCCTTAGTAGTTTAATCTGTATGAATAACATAAATACTGCTCAAGAAACCACGGCTCAACACGAGGAACCTCTCTATACAAGGGTAACAAGTCACATTAGCATCATCATCATGTTAGCTTCTGTCACGACATGTGTAACAGTCTTCAGTGCTCAGAAACCAAAACATCAGCTCATAAATGTCCGAAGTGACATAAATATTGTGTACACTTAGGCATTCATTATATAATGAATAATTAAACAGAAATACACAATTTATAACGACAGAACTAAAGTCAGTGACCCGCCTCGTGCCCAACTCTCATCAACTGGCAACGTGCTCGAGCTGCCAGGGTCACTTATCACTACCAGTCACCACCAGAGGGCGCTGCTCAATTAACATACATGAGTCCAAATAAAAGTCATGACAAGTGGATTCAAATACTATTTAATCTCCGTTACATCAGCACAAGAAAGACCCAAGACCACAGCTGTTTAATTAATGCTTTTGTAATGTTAGCGAAAGTAAACAAATAACGTTTAGTTTTGAGAAGTCTGACAGCAACAACTCTGTCTGGTCAGCTCAGATAAACGCTGTTAATGAGCGGATTGAATGATTTTATTAATGATGACAGCCAGACTTTACAACATAGAAGCACATGAACGGAAACAAATCGGAACCGGGACAAAAATAAGTGCTTTTTTTCAAATTAAAATCCTAAATATACCTTTATTAACTGTGAAACTAGTGAAATGAGTACTCTAACCTCTAATAAACACTTAAAGCAGTAAGACAAAGCGAGTTTAGCCTCACTAGCCTGCGCGCACATAACATTGGTCCAATTAACTCCCCGCGCGGTCCCTATAGTAGAGAAAGTGTGTCAGACCTGCTGCTTCACGACTCTGATGTGTATTTGAGGGTTTAAATGGCCGTGTTTGCATAAGACTATCTAATAATCAGGTTGTCCCAGTGCTTATGCTTTATGGAGAGGATAACTGCCCTCCGACTGACCCGCCTCTGTGTACAATCTGCCCATTCCCAGTCACTCCCTGATCACTTACACTTATTAGAGGTAATATGAGCGGGGACTTACCGCCAGTCTATAAGGACTCGGGGTATTACAGTGATGAATTGCTTAGGAATAACGCGCAGAATTGGGACGTCGCGTTTATAAGAAGGTTACTCTAACGGAGGGCAGATGAGATAAAGGGCGTGTTGTATCCAGAGAGTTTTTATTTGTCAGTCAAAAAAAAAGTGATTTCACCTCATTTTAAGCAAAGGTCCGCTTGAACGATGACGGTATTGGGCTCTGCGGTTAATCCAGTAATGCAGCTGACAACCAAAGGATCCGATTTTCTAAAGCCAGCGAGCTCTGACTGTCACTCTGAGGAAAGAACGTACTTATTTTGGTGTTAAAGGGCCGATATTACACTATTTCCTGATCTGTGTTATTATAATGTTGTTTCCTTGTCACAAAAAGACCTGGAGTTGTTAAATTGTTACTTAACCCCAACTCCAGGTCTGTTTTTGACGAGGAAACAGCATTATAACACGGCTTAACGCTCACATGAGTCACTTTTGCGTAATGAAAGACCTTTAAAGATTGAATAATATGGTTGCTATGGCGTTTGCAAACTATAAATCATAACTACTTCAGGTTCATGAACAAATTGTGCTGTGCAATTAATAGAATTTGCATCCAGATCTAGATCCATTGATGTATAATCGTCATATTCTTGGAGCGTTTTGTCGTGTGGTTTGGAGCAGACTTCAGACTTTTCGGAGTTTTGTGTGATGAATGGCAGTTATTCAAAGTCTCGTTTATGTATAAGAAATATTATTGAAATGCAGACAGCTGTTTTTAGTAAGACAAAATTAAATCAAATTCGAACTCACTGCCCAAACACGACGGACTCATCCACACTCACCAGCTTCAAAAAAAGCTACTTCTAAGCCTGTATAAATGGTAAATGGCTGGGGCGAGTGTCTTGCTCAAGGACACAATGATAGAATTCAACTGTTAAAGCTGAAATCTGAACGCTCAACCAACAATGTTTATGTCGAGTGGGACTGAACCGCCAACCTTCGGATCACTGGACAAACACTTTAGCAAATGAGCTACTTTCACCCCAATGAATAATATATATATATAAAGTATACAAAATTAATTTAAAAAAATTTAATAGATAAATAAAATAAATACATAAAAAATAAATAAATAAATAAAAATGAAAAAATAGATAAATAAATAAATAAAAAATATATAATAAATAAAAGGGCATCTAGACTGTGTAAATCCTGTTATGGCTAATTATGATGCAACTCAAATATGAACTTGTCTTTACTAACACGCTTTATTCTGACTTCTTCTCCTTCAGCCCATGTTAAAGTCCATGCATCACTTTGCCTTTAAGGACAAACGCTTGTGCTCCGGCCTGAACACACACACACACACACACACACACACACAGACCTCATATCTGACAGCTTCTTCCACCATTCTTAATTACTGTGTCCCCGTTGCTTCGATTTCTCCAACCACTCGGCTCTGTCAATTCTTTTTCATTTTCCACATTTCTCCTCCTTTTCGCTAAAACACCACAAGTCTGTTTTCATTGGGCGCACAGTGTGTATGCATTAGCGCGTGTCTATAGTGGAGTCCTCTTCAAGAAAAGCCTCTATAGCCGAGCGTTAAGTTGTTGTTTTTCCTCTCCCTGCTGCATATTAAACTATCTATTAGACTATATTAAAATCTGGATTATATCTGCGGGGACGGGAGCGTTTGCCGTACACGAGAATCTCTTTATTGTTTTTAAAGCGTAACGCCTCCGTCGGACACGCGTTTCATCTAAAAGCAATTTGAACCTGCCTCCTCAAAATTGTCAGAAAGATGTGTCGGGACAAAGAATTGATCCGTTTCTTTCTTCTTTTTCTTCAGGTAAATACGCCATGAGGGACCTGATCCATCGGTTGCCGGGCAGCAGCAGCAGTAACAACAACACCACCAGCAGTGCCACGTCGGTGAACGCCAGCTCTGCCAGTAAGGCCATGTCCGACGACACGGTGACCGCCATTTGCTGCGCCCTGCACGAAGTCATCACCAAAAACATGGAGAACGCCAAAGCGCTACGGGACGCCGGGGGGATCGAAAAGCTGATCGGCATCGCACGCAGCAAAGGCGACAAGTATGTTTACAAAAATGACAGTTATTAATGAAAACTAGGCCTGTCACGATAGAAATATTGCGATAAACGATAATATTGACACTATTTTATGCCACTGAGACAATAAAAACAAAGCAGGATTGTCCCAGTAAACTACTTTTTTAATACAAAATCATTAAAAAGCCTGAACTACAACAAAAAATAGCAGATTGAACACATAATTAGTCCTGGAAGTTATTTTTTCACCCCGCAACAGCTCAAATCTCACCATATCACATAAAAATAGCAGAAATCTCGCCACTATTGCAACAAAAATATGCACACGATCAATATTAAACCCCAAAATGTTCTGTTCCAGCTTTGATAATTGAATGTTAAGTCGATTTAGTGATTGTTATAGTGACAGGCCTATTGTTGCATGTGTTTTGGTTTTTCTGTCAAAGGGGTAAAAACTATTACAAATGACAATGCAACTCTGACATGAGCGGATGAGTCAAGTGTATTTTCAAGTGTAATCCTCCTGTGAAAAGATTCTGAGAGGAAGGAAATCATATTATACTTTATTATCAATGAGTTATGGTTGGGTTTTTTGAGTATTCTGGGTTTGTGTGTGTCCATGTAAACGCAGTATAAACCAGAGACCAGGATACTCTCACTGGGATTATCTTGATTTCTCCTGATTTCTGACACTTGAGCATGTGCGAACTGAAGTAACAAATAGTTGGAGTAGCAGCTTTCCCAAAAACGACTCAAATCTCTACCAGAACTTTTAAAAGTACTGTATTTAAGTAAAAAAAAGCATAATAATGAAGAAAAAAACACGGTTATACTCGTTATATACTCAGACATGATTTATATTCCACATATAATAGTAATTTTATGATGATTATTTGTGATTATTTATGTTTTGATTTATGTGATTTTAATGTCTTTCTTATTCTGTAAAGTACTTTGAATTAACTGTGTACGAATTGTGCTATACAAATAAACTTGCCTTGCCTTATAAGTCACATCTGAGTACAAGTCGCACCAAAAGAAAACGGAAAATACGGTAATACAATTTTATTATAAACAAAATAAAAGCAGACTATTTCAATACAACCACCCTTTAACGGCTGTATTTTGAAATAGATTTTGTTCTTTTGTTATTAGACACGGGCTTAAAAGTCTTAAATTAGCAAAGGTACCAAAGTGTTTAGCTCCGCGTCATACTTGTGTCATGGTTGCCATAGCGACCGCTCTAAATATCCAGGATAATCTGATTGCGCAACAGAGATATGAGTATTCTGGTTTCTCTGAGCGCATTTGAACGTCATATCATCATCATTAAACTATACTATTGATACTGTGGGGAAAATAGTTGTATCTCGTCTACAAACTGTGCCACGCAAAATGCCGTAATCTGGCTTTATGATGATGTTGCTACATGAGACAGCACTCGTTTATGTGAAAGGTTTTACAGAAATTGCCAAATATGTACCGAACTAGAGCTTACGTTTATCTTTAAGCAAAATACATTCAGTCATTTCATTTTATTTATCTTTATTTATACAGGGAGAGCCTTTTGAGAGCACTTAGACCCTCCTTTTCATGGTCGCTCTGTTCAAATACAGAAAAGTACAAACAAAAAACAAACAAAATATATATATTTAAGTACTTAAGTCAATTTAAAACATTAAAAACAGGCGCTGATGTGAATACAAACAGTCCCAACGAGGTTCATCTGGTCTTGTTATTTCAATAGATTATTTTCCAGACCAAGGTTTAGTTTGTTTTCATCTCTGACAGTTTGAGCTGCTCGCTAGCGCCTCACAGTGGACACATGATGTATCTGCGACGTGTCCGGTCAGCTGATTTAAATAGGTTTTACCGCCGTTTTTTCTACCAGCGGAGGCAGAACGACAGCGCCATCTGCAGTCCTGTGTAAGAGTAAAAACAAAATCCTCACCCTTGTTTGGGTTTAAATGTTTGTCACCAGATTATTGAATTGCATTTGTGGCGCCAAAGTATCAAATTCTGCATGTCCTTGAAATATATTCCATTTTTGTGAAGTAAAACATCCAGAAGCTCTTTTTCTCGTGTCAATTTTGGTGTGATCTCGTATTAGATTTTCCCGTATCACAGTTCAACAAGCAAATAGTCGCTTATAAATACATTTTGTACAGTTAATAGATGAAAAAGTAGTGTTATATGATACAAAAATAACCCGCACTGTTGATATATTGGCTCAAATTAGCAACAGGGAGTCCAGCGTTGACCAGTGGCTAAAAGCTGCCAGACATCCATCACTCATAAACGGCGTCCGCTCCGCGCGACCATTCATCCACAAAGCACCAGAGGCAAACAACAAAGAGGATGCGGCGAAAATAAAGAGGCGCCGTTGCCGTTGGAGACCGAGCTGGGTGTTCTGGTTAGCCGCTATGGCCCGCCGTTACTATGACGCCGGGTGTTATCAGACGGAGGGGGAGGTCAGAGTTGAGAGGTCAAATGTTGATTTATTGTTACGGATGGAGTGCGTTTGGGGATGTGCGCTCAAGGGCGGCGTTACAAAGAGATGAGGAGCGCGAGATTCACTGCCGCTGGAGCTAGCCGCTAATAGGCTACACATCTTCATTTTGTGTGAATAGCTGCACTGAGAATACTGCACGTGCGGCTTGTTACCTGAGACGTTGTTTGCATTTCGCGTTCGGAGACTTTAGTGGGGATAGATGGGGAGACGGTGAGTGCGAGGCAGGTGACTGTTGGATATTTAAATATGAAATGAAGGTAGAGTTTTTAATGGTTTGATTAGAAGCTGAAATAGCGCAATTACCGATCAGGTTTAGCGTTATGGCCTCTGACAGTTTGGTATCACATTTTCTCTCTTCATTTGGCAGCTGTTCGTAGGTGGGATGTAAGTATTAAGCACCAAATGTCTATATTTGTTTTTAATTGGCGCTGGGTGAGATAAAATGTATCGTGTCGCATAGTTTTATATATATGTGTGTCATAGACTGTATGTATAAATGGACATAGCTAATCCGCTAGCCGCTACGTTCCAAGTAAGAAGTAAGAAGTGAGCATGGGCGCACTGCCAGCTTCATTGACTCTGGCTCCAATTCACTTTTTACTGAAAAACTGTGGTCCCTCTGTACATAACTGCTGCTGTCAGACTCGTCATTTTGGTCTTAAAATTTTCCTTTTAACTCTTTAACGATTGAGCAGATTAGATTATGTAGATTTATTCGGTCATTACATTCAAATCAAACATTATTCAACTTGTAAAAGGTTGTACATAACATCTAGGCTGAAGTAAAGAAAAAAAATACTTATAACGCCTAACCCATATTAAGCACATTATAGACATTATAGCTCGCCTACACTTTTATTCGTTTTAGCCATAAAAATCATGTTAAAGGAAGAATCACACAACTACCTCTATTTTACATATCCATCTGTATGTTTCCTTTGACGTATCGAATAACTGATCTCCGTGGCACCTGCGCTCTGATTGGTCATGTTCAAGGGACGACCGTAATGACGCTAACATATTTAAAGAGCCCCACGCCTCTGCTTTGAGACGCCGTTTGAATTTACAAGATAGCAAAAACACAACCGCGAGTATCAGCGACAATAGCATCCGCCGCGATAGAGTAAACCCGCGCTACATGATCCTGGTGTTTTTATTTTTCGCTATTTTGTCCATAATTCCAGATAAATTAAGATATGAACAATAATAACAGACAAATCAGCTGTCTTCTTCAGGTGTCACTCCCGTTATCGCTAGCCACAGATTTAATTGACGGCTTTGCTAAGTGCCCGAATGAGCGTTACCTTCAACATCCTCGTTTCGGATTGGCTCTTTCGTTGCTATGATACTCCCGGTGGTGTGTGTACTGCGTCTGCGTGTTATTAAAGCTGTACCACTAATTATTTGCAGGTTTTTATAACGATAATAATGTAAAATAATAAAATATAATGTGAATTTAATAGCGAAAATATATACGTGTCAAAAGTTCCTCTGGTCTTTTTTAACTCACAGGGGTTTTGAAAATATATGTGGCAATTTAAATAAAATGTAGATCCTCTTTAGCCCCCTCTCCAGATCTGAAAAGGGCAAGGCTTCTCAGCAGACTCCTACTGGCTTCATTTTTCATCAAGTGTCTGGCACAAGGCGATTAGCATGGCAGAGAGGGTCATTTCACACTCATCCGGCAACTCCCTGTTTTAAGGACATTTTGAGCTATAAAAGGAGCAACGGACCACTTACTTGTTTAAAAGCCCGAGCTTCCAGGGGCTCTAGTCTTACGGAGGAGTGGAGGAGAGATAGGAGGCATAATAACACTGGAATATTATCTGAGGCAATGCGATCCAAGAGAAATGACTGTTATTGTCTTTATCTCACTCCAGACACTCGGCTAAAGTGGTGAAGGCGGCCTCTCAGGTGCTCAGCAGTATGTGGCAGTACAGAGACCTGCGCTCCCTCTACAAGAAGGTAAGGAAGCAGATACACACACGTTTCATTTGAGGCTTTCCCCGTGGAGACGCAGGAATGAAGTTAACTCTGTGGAGTGACTCGTCTTCAAAATAATACACTTGTGACGGAGACGTGGAGAGAATAGGCGAAATTTGTTCAAGTAAGAGAAAGTAAAAGTGTATTACTCAAGTAGAAGTAAAACGTAATGACTTAATAATTATGAAGTAAGAGTAAAAAAAAGTATTTGGAAAAACTTCTACATGAGTTTGAGCGCGAATCTATTTTCTGATCTATGTTATAATGTTGTTTTCTCATCAATAACAGACCTGGAGCTGTGTTTTGTTTCATCCGCTCATGTTTAACACACACCCTGCGTATTTCTCAAACATTAAACACGCCGTTCCACCTTGTGATGTCATCATGTGGTGATACAGGAAATGCTCCGCCATGTTTTTAAACTTAATACACTTTCACTAGGATCATTTGGATGATTTCAGACCTGGAATTGCCGATCTCTACTAAACTAAAGGTAAAAAGTAGCAGCATTAAAACATGGCTTAAATCTCACAAGAATCCATTTTGTGTAATTATAGGACCTTCAGTAACGCATAAAATGTAGAATTTCTAAGAAAAACAGGCACGAAAACTTACAAAAGTGAAACATTTTCCAAATTAAAGTGTAAATACTGTATTTTTTTAATCATTTAATGGTGTTAACATAAAGTTTTTGTCTCTATAGAGTTACTCAGAGTGGAAAGAGTAGACAAAACTTTTAGCACGTAGTATTGTTAGTCTTGTCATAATAATCACTATATTAACTTATCGCTCAATACTTGACAGATAAAACTATACTTTTTGGAGGTACTTTTTTCTGTTGCACAAGTGGAGACATTCTGGTTGTTATTTTTTTGTTCCATGATGAGATTTGAGCGGTAGAAAGTTAAATTATGCCTCATTAATAATACAAACTAACTCCTTAAGTGTTTCATTCAGCTTTATTTATTTATTGCAGCTCGTGTTGTTTAAGAATATTTTTTCGGGATATTTTCTGCTTTGTGTCGGGTTCTGTATTATCGTTTATCATCTATATTTACTTCAGAAATATATCACACTTCAAAATTTGTTATCGTGACAGGGGTAAGTATAGTTATTTCCAACAAAATATTCCTCAAGTAGAAGTAAAAGTATATAAAAAACAACATTACTCAAGTCGGTGTAACAGCACTACCTCTTAGTGTTAATATGGCTCAAATGTGGCTCAATTCGATACACTCGCTTCCTGTTATTTTTCTCCCAGCACTTTCTCCCATTTCTCTTTTACCGTATCTGTTTTTAAGGCCTTTTTATGAAGGTTAAACCAAACCACACCTCAATACAAAGACCCTCAAGCAAGAATGTGTTAAATCTGCTTACTCACAGAACTATTCACACCTGCAAATATTTAAAAAGTTTTTGTGAATGAACTTACTCCCGCTAGAAAACACTGCAGTTTCTGATTTAAGAAACAGTACTAAGATAACTTGTTCACCTTTCAATATACAGTATAATGGCTCGAACTGTAATAATCCACGTGTTTTCTTCACATTCTGTATTTTATCTCTGTGTGTGCGAGTTCGTGGTCACCCATAACTAGCCTCAAACGCGAGAATAATGGCCGTCCACCGAGCCCATCGCTGTTGTGTTTACAGACGCAGCCAGATCAATACGTTTATGTTAGTCTCCAGCCTTGTGCGCTTTCTCCTTTTATTATTTCTAACAAACACATACACGCCCGCACGCACACACACACACAACGACCATACAATAACACACCCCAGCTCCCAACAAGGCTATAATTCAGTCCATCTACAGCAGGGGTCACCAACCCTGTGCCCGCGGGCGCCATGTCGCCCCCAAGCCCCACATGAGTCGCCCGCAGACCAGTTCTAAAAATAGCACAACTCACTGCATCTAAAATTTAATTTTATTCTGTTGCTATTTTTTAATCACCCTTGCGTTTATATAGATTTAAAAATGACAATATCTTAAACATATGTTCATTATACGTGAAGTGTAGATAGATAAGTTAAGGTGAACTTTGACCTACTCACTTCAAAGGTCAGTATTGTGCGCGTGACAAAACCAGTGCTCCGCTCGCGAGCGCTGTGAGGATGCGCTGAATGCAGTTTCTTTCTCCAAAACATGGTAGAAAATAAAGAGATCACTTTCACAACGATTTAAGACTGTAAAAGAAACCTGCGCGTATCTCATCTGCGGAGCGACTGTGGCGACGGCAAAGCGGCACAATGTGGAGGGACACTTCACTACGTCTCACAAACGCAGCTTTGGGTAAACACCAGGCTTTTTCCACGACAAAGTCACACAACGCAACCGAAATTTATTTAAAAATATGTAAGCTTATTTTTCTTTAACATTACATAATTGATAACTTTATGAAACATGGTGCAATGTATATTATTTATGTTTTGTTAAAAAGGTTTGTCAATGGATAGTGAAAATGGGATACTTTTCCTATGAGATGTAGTGATGTAAGTGTCATCTGGAAATTTAACAATTACTAAGATTAGTAAAGTTAAAGTGCTGAATACTGATATCTGTTTCCCTCCTTGCTCATCGTTGATAATTATTTTGAGAAATCATTAATGTGATCAGTGTCTTGCAACGTGATTAGTGTGTTCACATAGATGATTATCATTTATCATTGTTAATAATTTATAACTAAAGGCAAACTGAGCAAATGTGTTATTTCAGAAGAGCGTCTCAAACTGGTAGCCCTTCGTATGACTCAGTGCCCATAAAGTAGCTCTCAGGTTAAAAAAGGTTGGTGACCCCTGATCTACAGTAACTGCGGCCCATTAAATCAGCCGCTAACTTCTGTCTTGTAAGGAAGTCGAGGATGAGGACGGCTTACCGCGATAAAAGTTCCCAATGTTCAAATATACACGCACTTTGTATAGTTCAAAATAAAACTTTGCTGTGACCGCTTTTGTTTCCCCAGAGGCGCACTTATATCCCGAGCCGCCAAGTTGATTAAAAATAATGACAGATGTTTTTGACTTGCCTTCGCTTACCGATAATGAGTGTTTTGGAGTGTTTTTGCAGCTAAGGTTGTATGCGGTTTGTTTTCAGCCAAAGTTCTAAAGGAGAGTCATCTTTAGCAGCAGAATACACGCTAAATATGTTTTTTTTATTTAAATAGGCTGCACACTAGCGCCCAGCGACCTCGATGTTAGCGTCACTACTTCCTGTCCGGTTTTGTCGCTGACGTTTTTGCAGAATCATGCTAAAATTAACAAATATTTAAAGATAAGGCAGTAAGGAAGTGGACAGGGAGCTGCGGGTGGATGTCACTGATAACATCTGGGTCTCACCGCTAATGCTAATGCTAATGCTAATATTGAGGCATAATTATTAGGCTGTATGTATAAATGGACATAGCTAACTGTTACAAACGTTTCCTAGGGAGAAAGGAACTAACACAAGATAGTAATAATAAGTACCGTAAATTTCGGACTATAAGCCGCTACTTTTTTTTCCACACTTTAAACCCTGCGGCTTGTACAACAGTGCGGCTAATTTTGCGATTTTTACTGCCTAACAGCCACTGGGGGGCGCTCTAACAGTAAATGCAAAACTGAGACATGGGGAAAGATTATGAACTGATGGTTTTCAGACATAGTTAAAAAAAAAAAAAAAAAAAAAAAAGCGTTTCCTAAATTAAAACTACCGTCTTTCTGTGTAAATATCACATGTTACAACACAAAAACCTGTGGCTTATATTCAGGTGCGGCTTATATGTGTGCAAAATTGATTTTCTTTTCAAATTTAGCTGGTGCGGCTTATATTCAGGTGCGCTCTATTTTTTTAAATTTTTTTTTCTAAATTTACGGTAGCTTTTTTAATGTTGGGACAAGTGACAGAATAATAATCAAAAATTAAAGTTACACTACAAATAAAAATCAACTAAAGGAGGCTCTATGAGTACAAAATTCTAGATATAATGCTAAACACAAAAGATCAAGTTTCTCAGTCACAGGTATAAGTTTAAAGTTCATGAAGCGCTCAATGTTATAAGTCAGAAATGTGGCATGTGGCATTTTTTATTTCGCTATTGTGTCTGTAACTCAAGATATGAACATTAATAACAGACAAATCAGCTGCTTTCCCCGAGGTCGCTCCCGGTAGCGTTAGCAACAGGTTTGATTGACAGCGTTGCTAAGCGGCCGCCCTCTGTTAAACCAGTGGTGCGGGCGGAAAGGGGCGTTACCTTCAATAGCGTCGCTCCAGATTGGCTCATTGGTTGCTATGATGCTCTAAAAATGTAACTCAGCTCCAGATTGGCCGCTATAACTGCTAGCGTCGATGAGCTTCATTTGACTGGAGCCTTTGTACGGTCTGTGGGCATAATAAATATGAAATAAACACAAATGCATATATAAATAATAATTGGATAGTCTGTATTTTAATTAATTTGAATTTTAATAGACTGCTGACTTTATGTTTTCCGATTTTAATAAAAGTGTCTGTTAGCTCTGAGCCACAATGAGCTAGCCAGCGTGCTACTGTCCACAGAGCCTATTTATATGAATGAGTGCGTTTTTCCTTTCGACCCTGTGGATAAACTATTCTTGGACTTTATAGGGAGTCCAAAATCGGTATAAATGTTTGCGTATCTTCAGTTTTAGGGGATCAGAATGCTGCGCTCGTCCCAAACCCGAGATGTAATGCATGAGAAGAACCGAGATTAGCGACATGGTTGGATATTATCAGGGGAGACAAACTTTTAAGTGCGTGTGTGTTTAGGCAACAGTACTTTATCGGGGTTGTGATCTTTCGTAAAGTTTTAGATTGAAGATTTGAAGATTGCGTTTACTTGCATACTTAGCCCGATCCTTGCTGCAAAGTATGCGCCTCCACCCATGCTCATGATACTTTTTGCAGTACAGACTTGATGAAGAATAGAGTAGCGTGAGTGGCGTTCTATGTAGACGTCAGCCGTTATTATTTACAACCAGACACCAATGTAGTAATTTATGGCAGCTGAATAATCTGGAAAGTATTCTCAGCGTTCAAATAGCTGTTAGACACATAGTCGTTATATAAATCCCGTGTAGCGTGTAGTAATCGTGCTGCAGCCGTGTGAGGACTGACTGGCCTTTAGCTGTAAGGCCTATCTCTTCATATGTCTTTTCCCTGTGATCACTCAAAGTCCAATTCCCATGTGGCCCCTGGGAGCCTCATCTGCTTCACACGTCTCTAATCATCACCACTGGGTAACATTACACTTGAGTAGATGGCATAACACTCCAGCAATCAGACAGAGGACATTGGCCCGGGCCTGTTAAGAGCTGTCCTGGATTATTTAGCACCCATGTTTGGCTCGGGATGGGCCGCGTGTAGGTGGGATATTAAATTAACTCTTTCTACAGATTGATGGCAGTGTTTTTGAAACAAGCGAATGAGTTTTGCCTCGTCTCATTTGAGCCGATATGATGTAAACATTATTAGAAAAACAAAAGTAAAAGACACAATGTTTTCCCCTATACCACAACACCATTAATGCTCATCCATCATTCTTATATTAAACCCCGACACCATCTGTGGGTGGTTTTGTAACATTTCAACGTTTAAATGTGCATAGTGTAACATATCTGGAGGAGTATCCACCACCAGCACCTTGTCTCCGTGGAGATGATATTGTTTTAGCCTGGAATGTTCCACAGTAAAGCC